>NC_071991.2:111183611-111505000 GCF_028885655.2 Pongo abelii
AACTGAAGTAAAGATGAGCTTTCAGTTATTTTCATCTTCAAATTTGCATTGTGGCATACCTTGGGAAATGTTTTATGTTGTCAAGGGGACTGTTTATCTTTTCTGTCACTATGAGTTATGGATCAGTATATTCCCAGTGCACTGGAATTTTTAAATGTAGTGTTTGTTTAATGTTGTTAAACAGAATTAATTTACAATTTTGATTTATTTGTATCTATATTAAAAGAGTGGGTATAAAATTATATAAACTGTGATCATTAGGGTCATACAATTTCATATCAGTTTTAGAGCTTTTTTAACTTACAATTTTGATTTATTTGTATCTATATTAAAAGAGTGGGTATAAAATTCTATACAGTGTGATCATTAGGGCCAAACAATTTCATATCAGCTTTAGAGCTTTTTAAAGGCCCCTTTTCTCTTGCCTGCTTAACTTCTTTCCTTCCTTCTTTCCTTTTATTTTTATTGCCTAACTAGACTCATTCAGTCGTCAGACTAGTTAAATGCTTCCTTACGACACACACTATTTCATTGTTATCTAAAATTAAGTGAAATAAATGTTTAATTATGATTAAATATAGTAACTTTGAAAGAGGAGACTAGAAACCTGATGAAACATCCCTGTAGGTGAGAAATGACACTCAATTTAAAAAGATCATCTAAAAGTTCACTTTTAAGTACAAAAAAGAATGTTAGGATTTTTAAGGGAATAGTTTTTAATTCAACTTAAATATAAGTACAATGAATACTTTATACTTAGGTTGTTAAAATGTTACCACTATACTTCCGTGTAGATTAGAATAAATACAGCAATAAAAGGAAACATAGACATATATTAATTATGAACTATTTGTAATGTTAGGAATTGCCTGACTCATATTTTGGGATATTGTTTTTATATAATTTATACTCGGGGTGGAAATAGGCCCTTAATTACGTTATGATATGAAGAGATTTATGAAATGGTTGTACCTGAATAAGCTGTACTTAGAGTTTCATTTCTTTGCACTTCTTATATTGCAGTGGCTTTGCTTAAAAAAAAAATAAGATAAACCTTTGTAATTTTCTAGAAACCTAAAATAGGGAGGAAATAGTTGTATGTGGCACACCATAAAAGTAGAAAAACGATGAACATTATACGTACAGGTAATCTGTAATGAGAAGTTATATTTCCTTTGTACAAACAAAATTTCAAACACACAAAACAAGTCTCTTTGCATAGGTATTAGAATTACACTTCATGAAAAGTATATTGAAGTATGTGAAAATAACTGCATGGTTTGATTGAGATTCATAGAGCATGTAACAGTATAGTGAATGTAGCCAGAGAAATTATTTACCATTTTTATTTCAACAGAAGATGTGAAGGATGTAAAACTTATTTACATAAAAGGGATTTTATTTGTGACTTTTTTGGATTTCTGTCTAGGTCGGCCTCATCACCCTTGTTTGTTTTTGTGTCATGTTAAATCAGCTATTAGTTATAATACTGATAGAAAACAAAATGATGAACGTCATGTATTTTCTGCCTCTCTGAATTAAATTGGAAAGAGGCCATTAACTTGTAAGAAGAGAATGAGATTGAGCACACAGGTCTCTAAGAAGTTTTCTCAACATGATTGTTAATAGACAAAATTGTAAGTCAGTTGATTCAGAAGTAGTATCAATTTTATTACAATTGCTGAATATTAGTTTTTGGCACATTCCGGCTATTTTTTTCTTGAATTTTGTGATAAATAGTAGTTGTCTTATTCATAAATGAATGGACCCAAAATGTTCTAACCAGTGCCCAAATTCATACTACTTTTTGATAAAAGAAAGCCTATATCTTAAAATTGGCATAATGAGAGTTTAATATTAGCACTGATTTCAAAAGCAACTTTATTTATGTAGCCCTTAATTCATAGAGTTCTAATAAATCCAACCCAGAAAGATTCCTCTTTATATTCTTAAAGCTTCTGTAAAGGTAATCCCTGTGCTTGAAACTTTTAAAAAAACATATTCCAGTGCTCATGGTCTGCAAATATTCTAATGCCTAATTCAAATTTTAAATGTTGTAGTTTAGTTTTATTCCTTCCTTAGGTTAAATAAACATTTTCTTAGGTTCAACTATGTATCTCTTAGTGTACTTGGACTAAAGTCCTATCAATTCTATAGTCTTTATTAAGTAAAATTATTTATGTTCTTGGAACATTTTTTTTTTTTCATGAGGCTTAGGTCATTTTTATTGCTTTCTTATGGAGGTATTCTAGACTTTTAGCTTCCTCATTTGATTTTCAGAACTTCAAAGTGGGCCCTGTAACCTGTTTAACAACTAAGCATAGTTAGAAGGGTTGTCTAAAAATGCCATCACTTTTTTTTAGCCCAGCTTTGGTTATGTGAAAATTTATTATTATTAAATAACAGAAATACTAATATTGTAGGATACTCTTCCCTGTAGAATATTGTTTTCTTGCAGATATTCTTGCCTGTAAAATAAATGGGTACTTCCACTTGCTTACTTCCAAGTATTTTTTATATACTGTTTTGCTCTGCTCTGTGAATTTATCCATTCCCTGCCCTAAATTTCCCTGACAAAACAAACAAACAAAAAAGTGCCTAGCTGTGGTGAAACGTAAAGAAATAGTATGACCTAATGAAGAGGTTAGTGGTAGAATATTGAGAAGCTGGAGAGAGTTTTTAGAGCAGATTTAGATTTCTTACGTTGCAACACTTTTAGTATTAAAATTATAAAGTAAATTTATGGGTATACAGTGATATATTTTCAGTAGTAATATTCATGAAAGCTAATTTTTCTTTAAACAGTTGCCTTGGTGATTTGCTGTTTCCTCAAATGTGATATTAAGTATTGGCCTAATTATTTTTAGGAGTATAATCTCGATTTTATAATTGGAGTGATTAGGAATTTGTATTTATTTATACAGATATTTGCCTACTAGCCAACTTAACAGAGTATATCTGTGCTCTAAAAGTACACTGACATCACCTGAATTTCATCTTTAATACAACATTATATTTTAATGATTTACAGCTGCATTCACTTTTACTGTTTCATTTTGTAATTGTGAACTTTGTTTACTCTCTCTAAATTGACTTGTATTTTTGTTCATTCTTCCAGTTTGCCAAGTACAATTTGAATGGTTAAATTTACTCAATTTAACTAAATCTATCTAAACTTTTTTAAAAAATACATTTTCTCCATAAATCATCTATGGGGTTTAGGTTCAACCTTTTGCATTTTTTGATTATTGAAACACACATTCTTGGACCTGTACTCAACTACTGCTTGAATTCAGCTTTGAGGTTGGTTGTACCCTTCTCTCTTCCTACTATCTGCCAAGTATATCTAGAACATACCTTCCCATTATATTGATAAGTATAATATGTTATACAGAACTGGTATCTTCATTTTTTTCTGCTGTGGCAAATTATTTTCGTTAACAAGAGTGAATACAATTTAAATGTTGAAAAGCACATTGCTGTGAAGAAAATGAATTCCCAGTGGTTTAAGAGATCTCAGCATTTTTTTAGTTTATTAATGTTCTTCAATTTGCTTTAATTTCTGTCATGAAAGACTTAAAATATACGTTGTGTTGTTAATGTTGATTTAAAATTTATTTATGTTTTTAGTGTTTCCTCTTAAAGATTTTTCTAATGGAAGTCTAAAAGATTATACCATTAGAATGTCTCAAAGATTTTTTCTTCTTTTTTAGCAGATTAAGGAAATTTGAATTCCCCAAAGAAAGAATGCTACTAGAAATATCTTAAAGATTTTCTAGTATTTAATTTTATGTTTATTTGATGGCATTCTCTGTGAAAGTTTTCCTTATTATTTTAGCTTTGTATCATTTTAGTACACACACCCAACGATAGCTATCATTTTGCAACTTTTTCTCAACCTTAAAAAAAAAAAACAAACTTTCTTAAAATGTATTTTAGGGGTAGGAAAAAATCAGTGGTAGACATATTTTGGAGAAAGCACTTATAAAATTTCTCACTGGCAGATAGTGAGGAAAAACTTACAGTACACTAATCCAAATATCTTACCATCTTAACATATGTAGACTGTCATAAAATCATCCCATTTTTTTTTAAAAGATCCCCAACATCTTTAAGAACCATTCCTCACTATTACCTCACCCAAATTTATGTTCCAGGATTTGGTTGATCTATGTCTGTATGCCTGTAGCTAACTCTTCACTTCCTTTTTGTTTTCAATTTTTTTCCGTATGGAGTCTACCTTTAGTTTAGCTAAATGGCAACAAAAAATGATCTTGTTCTATACATATAGTTTGTACAGCCACTGCTACCAATCTGGCCAGATACACCATCATCTCCTACTTGAACTGTGGCAATAACTACTTAGTTGATCCTGCTTCTTCTCCCTCCAGGCACCACAGTTTATTCTCCACACAGCAGAGTGATCTTTTGAAAATATGTCTGTGTTCCTCTTGTATAAGCCTTCCAAAAGCTTCTTATGTCTCTCAGAATAAAAGAGATGTTACATAAGGTCTTGTTGTTTTTTTTCTCATTTGGCCTACTGTGGACATATAAACCTCCTTGATACTCCTAAAAGCAAGATAAGCTGACTCCTACTCCAGAGCTTTTCTCTGGAATGATCTATCCTCCTGTATCTTCACTAACTTCAGGAGGTCTCTGCTCAAACATATCCTTGTTAGAGAAGCCTTCCCTAACTTTCCAATATAAAGTAACAAATCCTCATGGATCACTCTATTTACCTTTACCATATTTTATTTTTCTTTATGGTACTATCATTAACTGACATTTAGAAAACATGTTTATTTAACATCTTTTCCCCCAATGACATGGAGGTTCCATGGAGCCAGGGATTCTGTTTTGCTTTGGTTTAACTCAGTACTTAGAACAGTGCCTGGCACTTGGGAAGAGCCCCATAAGTAAATGTCGAATGAAGGAATGAATGTTTCATAGGAGGCCAAAGAAGTTACTTCCATCTATATCATTGCATAACTTGCTTTGAAATTACTTTTTACTTTATTTTTTTATCCTACACCCATTTTATATCATATCACATTGGGAAACACTGTTCATTACTGGCAAAGTCATGGCTCTCATCTCAGGTGAGTATACTTCAAGTTCCATTTTCTATATCCCATTTAAATATAGATTTAAAAATCTATATTTTAAATTATTGATCTGAGAAACAACATAACACTTAAATTTTGAAAGTTGTGAGTGAATATTTGTGGTTTTGGACAACAAACTTTCAGTAGTTCACTGCTCTAATATAATAATATTTACTGAAAGTTAAACTGATGGATTTGATCGTAAAATTCATCATTACACCTTAATATGAATAGAATTAAGTGTATGTAAATATTTCTAATGGGTACACTATGAATACAGCAAGGACAAGCCAAGTATTTCTGTTATTTTCTATGGGAAAAGATGGAGGGAAATGGGTCAAATCAAGATCTCTTCTGGGATTTATAACCACATTTAGATGACTTCTTTGCATTGGAAAACATACTGTAAGTTTACAAATTCTGTTTTCTTTCTTTCTTTCAGTATATATACTTAAACAGACCAGATTAAAGATTTATGATTTGATGAAAACTCCAAGTCTTTAAAGTTAAAATCCCACTGTTTAGCTTGCTCAAATTGCTTTTGGATACGAACGCATGAATAAGTGATACAGCCCTCCATATAACACCACACTAATACACAAATATTTTCTTATAAGCATAATGCCCTACAGATCTCCCTCTCACATACTTTGTTCATATTTAAAATTGCACTAACTTGCTCAGAAATTTTATTCTAAATGTCTTGAGAATATGAAAAGGAAGCTATAATATTTTCTGTTGATAATGAAGGAGGATGTCTCCCTTCTTAGCCTACTTCCTTTCTTCCTTTCATTTTTCTCTTTCCTTTTTCCCTTCCACAGACTGAAAATAATTCTAACATACCACTAGTGACATGTGGCCCTTGGGAAACTGAAGCCAGGCAAAGTGGGTTTTATACATAATTACCCCTCTTTTCCTCTTTTAAAAAATTATTTTTACTTTTTTCTTTTGAGACAGAGTCTCGCTCTATTGACCAGGCTGGAGTGCAGTGCTGTGATCACAGCTCATGGTAGCCTTGCCCTCCTGGGCTCAAGTGATCCTCCCACCTCAGCCTCTGCAGTAGTTGGGACCACAGGCACACCATCAAGCCTCACGAAATTTTTAAAATTTTATAAAGATGAGGTCTCGCTATGTTGTCCAGGTTGGAAAAAACAAAACTATTAACTCACACCTTCCACTCCCATTCCCTTTCCCCTTAAATGCCTAGTGTCCTCCGTGTTGTGACCTGGCTATTCCAAATCTCAGTGCACTCTCCTTTCCTTGTTGCAAGTAGGAAATTTTACATTAAAGGACATGTATGATAATAATAATGCATATAAGACTGAGAATGAAGATGAATAGTTCTGAAAAGTATCTAGTTATTATCCCACATCGTTAAATAGCCAGCATGGTTTACTATAGAGTAATCCATGTTGAGTGCCAGGAGACTTGCATTCTGGTACTATACCTGTCTATAACTATTGCATGATACTGGGTGAGTCATTTCCTCCAAAAGATACTACAGTAGCCTTTAAATTACTTCCAATTAAAACATTTTGAGAAATGCATGGAATCAAATCTAAAGCTATTCATATAACATGTTTTCTTCCTGCTACCCCATGAACATACACTGAAGAATGAGAGAAGATATTTCCTAAAATAAAAACTATTTAAACAAGGAAAAATGAGCACAGTCACTTTGCTAGTGAAGCTCAAAGGGCTGAGTTAAGTTTTTAAAGAGTTTTTTTTTTTCAGCTGTCTTATCCTAATAGGTATCTTAAGATCATTCCCCTCCTTCCCAGTCAGAAATGGACCCTCCCCTTATTTAGACAGAATGGTAAGACAATGAGAGAAGGTAGAGTGCACATGGAGTTGATCACATTAGGATTAAGAAACATAAATATCCACCTGGCATTCTTTTCCCTGAAGCTTCTATCATTACCATCCATAAATACTAATTTATTCACAATGTTGTGTTGGTCCTGTGCTCATTTATATATTTAGCTGTTGGTGGCACCAGTCGAGAAATCAAATGGGGAGTGGATAAGCTGTTTGATAAACTTCGTCTTTTTAAAATTAGAGCTCTCCTTTTTAATGGACTTTACATGCACAGACATACATTATCCAGTCTATGGATTGTGCTACATTAGAAGGAAACACAACTCCAACTATAGGAATACTACATATCTTTGCTGTAGTTTGGCTTAATGGGAATGGCACAGGGGTTTTATACAGTGCACCACATAAATTTTGACCTAAATCTCTTGAGACATCTTTCTTCTTCCCTTTGGGTCTGCCAAAAAGTATATTTAGAGCTTCATCTAGGTTGTTTTTTCCCTGCTTTGCTTTCCCAGTCCCCATCACGTGACATATACGTCATGCGACATACACATACCTCATGAAGTGTGCGAAGGCTACTTTTCTTTGTCACCATCAGCTCACTATGCAGATTCAGCACAACCAAGGAAAGCCGGGGATAATAATTATGGTAGTTTTTAGCAGTGATGTAAGCTTTCAAATACTCATCCATTTCAATACATTTTACATTGTTAAATGTTACAGAGAATGTTTATTCCTATGACTAAAAATGAAATTAACTCAACAGTCTGACTTTGTTATCCCAAATAAAATGGTTTTAAAACGTTATTGTCTTGATCAGTTTATAATATTCCTTTACTTCCAGAAAAGTATGCCTTTAAGTTGCCCTTTTATGCCTTCTAACTTTGCTTCTTTGTAATTTTCAATAATGTCAAGCCATCCCTAATCCTACATGTCTGATGTTCAAAATATTCTACACACAGTAAAACGGCAGTGCAGTTTATTTCTAATTGGTATTAGATTTTTACATCTTTTCTCTTTGATATCTTCCTAATTGTGTCCTGAAAACATCTCATTCCCATTGGGCTGAAATGATGCCGAATTCTGAAATACGAATAAGTATATGCACATGCTTATTCATATTAAAGGAACATCATTATTGTAAGGTTTGTTTTTTAAAAACAACTCATTTTTCTGGCAATGTAAGAGAAAAGTTTAAGTGCAGTTGCACAATACTCTAGAATATGGTAATAAAATACAGAATATGTAAGTAATACAAAATTTTAATGTTTATCTTCTTATTCCTAGAATTACATTTCTTATGGGAGGATATTTTAAAAATAGAATGTGAATGAGTAGTTTTATGTTTACATGTTAACTATTCATGAAACAGTGGAAATGCTAATTATAAAAAGCAAGTTGTTTATACATTTGACATTTCATTTTAAAATAATACTTTGATTACTATATTGTAGAAATTATGCTGATAATTTTCTCTCAAAATATTTACTTTTGTTGTGGTTTATTAATGACACAAGCCATATTTTAATTACTCATCTTTATAATTGTTGTAAGTGCTTTCATCATTTTTTAATTAAAGATTATTTCCATATGGTAAAATTCACCCTGTTTTAGTGTACAGTTCTTTATTTTTTGACAAACATATAGCTGTGTAATCACTACCACACTTAATATACAGAATAGTTGTATAATCCTTCAGATTTCTTCATAGGGATTTTATTCAACCCTTCCTCCCACCATCTAGTCCCTGGTAACCACTAATCTGTTTTATGTCTCTATGGTTTCATCTTTTCAAGTGTGTTATATAAATAGAGTCATAAGGTAGGTAGCTTTTGGAGTCATGCATGTGTCACTTAGCATACTGCATTTGAGATTCATTTATATTGTTGTGTATATCATTTTTGTCCTTGCAAGTATATAGTTGCTTTTTCCTTGGAGCTTAGAATCTTCCTCTTATTTTTCATTCAAGTAAGTTTTTATATAGCCTGAAGTTACATTTTGGCTTATTATCAGGTGCTTGGCTTATAAACAAAATGAGAGATTTTACTGGTTAATACTTTCTAAGAATTTCATCTTGAGGTCTTCACCATAGTTCTCCACCTTCCATTCCCACTTTCACCCCAGCCTCTCTTTTGCTCTCATACTTCCTTTCCTTGTTCCCACAGCTGTTTGTTTTTCAAGTCATTTGCACTCCTTGTCATCTATTTGACTGATTGATATAAGACCCAGTCAGATTGCTAGTTCTTACAGAAGAAGCTCATTATCAATTGTTTAATAATGTTCTTTCACTTATTTATTCATTCCTGAATCATTGTGTGTAGATCAATTTCTGTTAATGGCAAAACAAATAATTGAAGAATCCTAGAGTTGAAAGGAAACCTTAGATCATGAAATAATTTTCTAATCTTCCACCCAAGTCAGATGAGAGGTAGAGCTAGAAGTCTAGGAATCTTTGTCCAGCAGTCTTTGTCAAATTGCCTATGGGACATAGAGCATGAAAAGTGGGGATAACAAGAGAGGTAAATAAAATATATAGACAGGCTGCCAAGAACAAATTGTTAGTTTGAAAATGCTAAGCTGAAATGTAACAGAAACTGGGGAGACGATAAGCCTGGAGAAATTGGCCAGGGGTTTGTTTTTTTAGGTACAGTTGTGCGCAGTGTAAAGACATATGAACATGAAGGAGGGAATCCTCATTACCTTAGCTCTGACTGATGACTTTCGAAAACCATAGATGGAGGCATCACATTTCCTGATTTAAAATTATATTACAAAGCTGTGGTAATCAAAACAGTACAGTACTGGCCTAAAATCAGACACATAGACCAGTGGAACAGAATAGAGAGCCTGGAAATAAATCCAAATGGTCAACTAATTTTTGGAAAGGACACCAAGAGGACACAATGGGGAAAGTATAATCTCTTCAATAAATGGTGCTGAGAAAACTGGATTTCTGCATGCAAAAGAATGAAATTGGACCCTTATCTTACACCAGATACAAAAGTCAACTCAAAATGGATAAAAGACCTACATATAGGACTAGAAATTATAAAACTCCTAGAAGAGAACATAGGAGAAAGACTATTGGCCTTGGCAATGATTTTTTTTGGAAGTCACACCAAAAGCTCAGGCTACAAAAACAAAAATAAATAAATGGGACAACTAAAAAGCTTTTGCACAGCAAAGGCATCAGTTAAAGTGACATGGCAGTCTACAGACTGGGAAAAATATTTGCAAATTTCATCTCTGGTAAGAGGTTAATATCCAAAATTTTAGAAGAACTCATATAACTAGGCCAGGCACAGTGGCTTATGCCTGTAATCCCTGCACTTTGGGAGGCCAAGGCAGGTGGAATGCTTGATCCCAGGAGTGGGATCACATGAGCAACATGGTGAAACCATGTCTCTAGAAAAACTGCAAAAATTAGCCGGGCATGGTGGCTTGTGCCTGTGATCCCAGCTACTCAGGAGGCTGGGGTGGGAGGATCGCTTAAGCCCAGGAGGTTGAGGCTGCAGTGAACTGTGATTAGCCCTCTGCACTCCACCATGGGCGACAGAGCATGACCCTGTCTCAACAAACAAACAGAAAAAAACCACTCATACAACTCAACAGTAGAGAAACAATTAGATTAAAAAATAACAAGACCCGAATAGACATTTCTCCAAAGAAGACAAAGAAATGGCCAACAGGTATATGAAAAGGTGCCCAACATGATAAATTATCAGGGAAATGCAAATCAGAACCACTGTGAGGTATCATCTCACACCTGTTAGGATGGCTACTATCAAAAAGTCAAAAGATAACAAATGTCGTGCTCGTGCGCAGAAAAGGCACCTCTTGTCTGCTTTGGTGTGAATGTAGATTGGTATGCCCATTATGGAAAACAGGATGGAGGTTTCTAAGAAAATTAAAAATAGAACTATCATATGACCCACCAATCCCTCTTCTAGGCATATACCCAAAGGAAATGAGATCACCCCATAAAGATTTCTGCACTCATATGCTCATTGCAGTATTATTCACAGTAGCCAAGATATGGAAATAACTTAAGTGTTCATCAACAGATGAATGGATAAAGAAACTGTGGTATATTCAGTTTTCCTTTGGTTTCTGTGGAGCATTGGTTCCAGGACCTCCCTTGGACACCAGAATGCAAGGATGCCCAAGTCTCTGATATAAAATGGTGTAGTGTTTGTGGGAATGGGGCTTGGGGAGGAAATGGGGACATGTAGGCCAGAGGATGCAAAGTCGCAGATACGTAGGATGAATAAGTCTAAAGATCTAATATACAACATGAGGGTTTTGAGTAATAAAATTGGGATTCATTTAACTGAGAAGATTTTAGCTGGTCCTGCCAGCAAATCAAAATGGATGACTACTTGAGATAATCAATATGTTAATTTGCTTCGCTATAGTAATCTTTCTACTGTCTATGTATATTCCATAATATCATATTGTATACTTTAAAAATGCACAATAAAAATTATTTTTTAAAAACCTGCCATGAGTGAAGAACTTGTTTTTGTAATGTCTAATATTTGAAAAAAATTGATACATAGTTCTTCCTTACAGTGAATTGGAATCAATTAGCCATTATTTTTAGCTCTGTGCTTTGTATTCACACAGGATGTTTTACATAGACAACTTTTTAGACATCTGAAAAATTTTCATTTCCTCAGAATTTTTTCTTATGCTGAAGAAGTCGTTTCTTCAGTTATTCTTTATGTATTAATATTCATGTTTGCTAAAAATCCATATTTGCTGAAGTTTTCTTTTAAAATGTTGTGTCCAGAACTAAATACCATACTATAAGTGTGGCCTAATATAGAAATATTAAAACTTTATCTCAATTTTTCTCTAACAGATGTGTTACATTGTTAATGAAACTGAAACTCATTTTTTAATAAATTGCAATTTATATACCATCTGAATAATTTATTCTTAAAGTAAGATTTGTATCTCCATTAAATTTTTGTTTTTTAAGTTCAGTTATCCAGCATGTAAAGATTTTGAAGAAATTCTAATTCTTTTATTTATGTTAGCAATTGTGTCATCCATAATTGTGATTAATATATTTTATAGTTTTGCTCAATTATTTTAAAAATATTGAGCAGAACGTGGTTAAGAATAGAGCCTTTTTCATTTCTAGTAAGGGTGTACTCCTTCACTTGTCATTAGTCCTTTGGGTGTGATTTTTTAGCTACTGATATATATTTGAAATTTTAATGGCTAACATTTATTGAGCAGTTAGCTTAAGCAGGCACTTTTCTAAGCACTTTATGTGTATAAATTCATTTAATCCTCATATCTTTATAATAATGTTATTATCCCCATTTTATGAATGGCAAGGCTGAGTCACAGATTGTCAACTGTGAAGGGTCTGAGATTTACTCTATTTGCAAACCAGCAAATTAACCAGCCCATGTTTTGTTGATGCTCAGGAAACACAGGACTCCTGAGTCAGACACAGGACTTTGTTACTAATAGTATAGCAAGCAGCATGAGTTTCATGTTTGTTTTTGTGCTCTTGTCCCCCAAGTCCCACAGGAACTCTGTAGGGTGGCTTGGGTTGATGTTTCACCTTCAACAAGTTGTGTCACAAATGAGGAACCCCATGTTTAGGAAGCCCAGTCTTTTATGATGGACTGTAAGCAAAGTTACTCTTTCTTTCAGAGGGTATTCCAAGGCTGTTTTTTAGACAAAAGATAGTCCAGAACAAAAGCTGCCAGTGCCTCTGCTAACGAGACATGCAGAAACAGGAGAGACCCATGGAAATTTGCCTCTCACCCCAGTTGTTAAGAAATTTGTCCAAAATTACACAAATAGTAAGTTGATTTACTCCAAGTTGGCCATGACAGACTTTCTCCATACCTTTCTTGGTCCAGATATTGTGCAGCTAAGACATTTCTCTGATCTACTTATCTAGTAACAGTGTCAGAAAAGGAAACAAGGTTTGGCATGGATTATTTTTAACAAGTCTGTGGCAGGTTTTTAGAAAATTTTTAAGTGCTCACAAACCATCTGTTTAATAACCTGCTCTAGAATTTTGTTGGGGAATAGTGTCATGCTCACTGATCTTCATTTTCTAGAATCCTTTTGCCTTAAAAAAATAAGAGAACTTTTGCCATCCTTATGTATTATGTCTGTTTTCCTCTTGTTTGTAACTCTTCCAAGGTTATCAGCTGTGGTTCTGTGATAACATTTACAAGCCTTGAAGCTGTAATCTATTGGTCGCGTATACCTGGACTTATTTAAAGTGACTCATTGTCCTCTTATTAATTTCTGAGCTTTGATTTTTCTTATTAATCATATTTGATTTTCCATTTCGCTTCAACATTTTGTGTGTGTGTGTGTGTGTGTGTGCGCATGTGTGTGTGTGTCTAGAAGGCAAAAGCAGGATTCAAGTTCTGTTTCATCTCGGTTATCTGATGATAATCATGATCACCAAACAGAGAAGATCATCCCTTAGTTAATATTTTTTCCATACCTAAATTAGATCTTGAGGTGTCCTTAAATTTTTTGTTTTTTGGTCTATTTTATCTCATTTTGAGCATTTATTAAATCTTTGAGCCATGTTTCTATACTGTTCCTTTCCATGTATGTCACTTCTAAGGTTGAAGAATCCTTGTATAACTCTTGTGTTTCTTTGGATATTTTCTAATTTTTTCTTTGGTAGTGTTTTCTGAGTTTGGAGGATCATTATTTTACTTTAGTAATTCATAATTTCAATAGATGAGGTGTCCCAAACCATTATTGATTTTAGAATTTTATGCTGAGCCATCATATGTGACAGGGGTTGATGAAATTTTTCTGTAAAGGTCTCTATAGTAAATGATATAGGCTTTGTGGACCATTGATCTCTATTGTTCTTTCTCACCGCCATTATACTATAAAAGCAGTTATGGACAACACCTAAATGAATGACTGTGCCTGTGTTCCAGAAAGGTTTATTTATGGTCACTTAAACTTAAATTTCCTATAATTTTCATATTTAATGGAATATTCTTCTCTTGATTTTTATTCAGCCATTTAAACATGTAAAAAAAAAAACCCCATTCTTACCTCACCATTCAAAATCAGGCAGTGGGCTAGTTGTAACCCATGGACTGTATTTTGCTACACACATACAAATACCACACACACACACACACACACACACACACACACACACACACACCCCAATGGTTATTCATATAAATACAGACATATCTTTTAAATCTCTGTCTCTAAAATCCATGCCACATTTCATTCACTTGCTTGGAATTATGAGCTTAACATTAACATGGACTTCCAAAAATTCTCTCACAAGCTCTTCTTTGAAATAGTTCTTCCCTTTTCATTGCAATTAAGTCTAAAGTAGTAGTTCTCAGAGAGAAGAAATTATCAGTAAGTAAATAAGTTGTTCAATGCTTGACTTTTGGTATCATTAGTATTACAATATAAATTTGGATAATAAAGTACAATGACCAGCCGAATCTTCAGAGATCTAGATAGTGAACCACGAATAACAATTACATAATTTTACCAGAGGTCAGGGACGAACAAAAATGTGAGAAATGTCTCTAGACAGGTAACAGAGTCATGAAGCTTCAGAAACAGCATTGACAACATTAAGTATGAGACAAAGCTTTGTTACAATCCGGAGGTATTTCTGTGTTCTTTGTTAAGTCAGGACATGGGTAGCCCATAGGCCCAGAGTACAATTAGATTAGTGAAGTATCTGACTGGAGTGGGACATTGGAAAGCTGGCTCTCAAGCAGCCAGATAATGAGGTTTGCTTCTGTGTCTTTGGGTAAAAAGGATCTCCAACTATATTTATTTACAGTGGCTCTTTAGGTTTTAAAAAATGTATTCTGGTATTTATTTTTTTTTAAGATAACTAAAACTAACCTTGCCTAGTCTGTGTAGAGGAATGTTTCTGTTCTTATTTTTGATGTAAACCTTGTAGATTACACAATTTCAGCTGGGGGAAATGGGGGAGATGAACGAAAAGACTAAAAATGAGGATTGGAAAGTTCTTTTCCTTTATGTTCTTTCTTCCTTGCTATGGGCAAATCCACAATACTCAGCTAGCTAATGGATTGTTTAACTACTTTTTTCTTCAGAATATGTATCTCTTTTTGACAGGAGATTTGATTTAGAGGTAACATTTGTTTCCCTTTATATATGAAAGACTTGTAAATTGAACAAAATCATTTCTTTTTTTCCCTTGGGAATTGTTATCTTTTTTTTTATTACCATTTTCAACATCTTAAATAAAGATTTTGTGATTTTTGACTTCCAACTAACCCATAATAGCCATTCCTTCAATCTCCCCCTTTGATTTCATTTTGAATTTTCTTTGACTAAATTCTCTTATGTGAACTCTATTCTTATCATTTTAAGGCTCAGAAGACATTCTTCTATACTATAATACTGAATTTCTTTGTGAAGTAATTTAGTTCAGAATTATATGATTTCTGTATTTCTGAGTGTTTAAGATTTTTGGTTCATAGGTCTAGATGGTTGCCATTGTGCTGAATGAAAGTCCTTTTTATGATGGTGTACTTGTTGCTTTACCAAAATTATGGGCAGCATGGCTTTCAGAAGAGAAGTATTTTTAAATAAAGCACTTATTTAAAAATACAGCCTAGTCTCTTTTAGAATTAAGACAACAAGAAGTGAAATATTTATGAGTCAGGGCTTGGCTGTATGAGAAAATACAGGCAAGGCTGTGGTTTCGTTACATTACTTACAGTTACTGTGTGACCTAAAAAATGAAAAGTGCAAAAAGACCTAATGCAGTCAGGTATGGGGGCTGTTGAGATATGCATGGCTAATTATCTATTATGGTCTTCCTCAGAGTGAAGTTCTCTTTTTATTTTTAGAAAATGTTAATGGAGGATGAGGAAATACAACTAGAGGTAAAATACTGTTGATAGCATAGGTGATGAAAATTTAAGAAAAATGTAATTGAAAAACTATTGATACGTACATTTTGTAGTCTTTATTTCCTTAAAGAGCTCTATTGTTATTTCTCTTTTTCAGTCATGTTTTCCAACAAGAACACTTAATCATTTTAACTAGTTATTAATTTACATTTCACTATGTGGCAGTAAAAGTTAAAGTAAACTTAGAATGTTTCTTGATGTGGCAGTTGTATTCTCCCTTGCAAAATGCCTGAGTAAATTATGACACACCAAGCTAAATATAGCATTAGTTGGAGTCACTTTTTATTGTTAGAAAATAAATACATTTATTCAAATAAAGATATCTTATATGTTTTAAGATAATAAGATTGTAAAATGTTATCATGATGCTGAGGAAATATCTTGAATATAATTTAAAAATGTGAAAAATTAACTGTGGTAATTTTGCAATTCATAGTAATAATTTCGGGAAACCTGTTAAAATGCCAGCTCCCATGAACGTCTGATCTGTATATTCTGGTTTTGAGTTTCTATTACTAATCTAAAAGAAATCAGTAATTTCACATATAGAAAACAAATTATATAAAGGAGGGAATACTTTGAGAAGGGAAGAGAGGGATTGAGAAAAATGGAGATAGAAATGATGAGATAGTCGTGGGTTTGTCTGAAGACTGGCACATTTTAGTTTGTACCAGTTTTTGTGTAATTTTTTCTGTGACATTTCAGTTAATTTTTTTAGCCTTTTGTCTCAATATATACATTATTTTAGTGGTTAGTTTAAAATTACACAAAATAAAGTCAGTTTGGGGAATCATCTGAAGAATTTCATTAAGTCTTTTTCAGTCAAACATATTGAAGTCTAGACAGCTTTCCAAAGTTTGTCAGTTGGCTGTTTGGAATTGGGAATACATGTTTTCCATAGAAAAAGAATGTTCTAAAATTAGTTTGTGATAAAAATTGTGTTGTGATACTAGTACTTAAGACAGAAAAAGTAATTTAGTTTATTTATTTTAAATGCTTGTGGTGGTTGATGCTAACTAGTTCATGGACCTCCCAGACAGCCAGATGCAATTTCTTCTTTTGTAAATTCTCATTTTCCACAGAGAATTTCTTAATCACCTGGCTTCTGAACATTCTTCCTTCAGTTTCCCTCGGGAAATGGGTCATCTCACATTTTTCTCTGAGGTGAATTTAGAATCTGAGGTACAGCTTTGGGTTTGGAGGTGGCCCAGACCTTTGAGCATGAGTTCTAATTTTATAAGATTGCTGACGAGATGATTAAGGCAGATATATGTTCGCTGCAGATAAGAAAATAACAGAAATTATTATACCTAAGGTTATGTGGCTGGTAAATAGCAAAGCCCAGAGAAAGTGAGTCATTTCCCTCTTCCTGGTCTAGTGCTCTTTCCTCTGTATATTTCACACTACTTCTCATGAATTGAGAATCTGAGTCTTCATAATGTTTCTTAGATGTTAACTGCCTGGAAGGCAGAAATGATGTCTTCTGTTTCTTCTGCAGTTTTTTGCAGCATTTGTGTCCACACAGTGGAGGCTCAGCAGTAATATTTGTTAATGGAGATGTGGACTTAACTTCATGGAAGGAGGCTTTGGCATCAGACAGATGGAGAGCAAATTCTAGGCGCAGCCACATCCTTGCTGCGTGACCTTGGGCAAGTTCTTTGATCTGTGAACCTAATTTTTATCTCACCTGTAAAATATAGACAAAAATAACTATATTGTAGTATTTTTATATGAATTTAAAGCCATATTTGTAAACATGCAACATAGTAACTGCCAGGTAGATGCCCTCCCTTTAGTGATAACTAGGGATCTTTTGACTCTCGTTTTTCCTAGCTGCTCTCCCCTCCTTTTTTTTTTCCCCTTCTGTTTTGTTTGGTGGCATTGTTTTATATGTTTTTCATCTTAAAAACTAAAGTGCCAGGGTTTAGGATGGGCAACCTGTTTTGCTAAAAGAGCATCCTCATATCTGACCCTATTAATTTTGAGGAGCTGGAAGAAAGGGAAATAGCAATTTACCAGAAGCAGATATATCATGTTCCTCATTTCTTGCTCCCTTTGGTCAGGCAGTTATGTTACAAACAGCTGATCCAGAAGCATTCTTTAGAGGAAATCTGACTTTGTGAATGTGTTTAGATGTCAGATACTGTCTTTATCTGAACCTGTATAACCTTGGAAACCTGAAACCTGAAACTTAAAAATTAATTTTGAATTTTTGTTTGTGGTATTTGCAAGTAGTGTTACAATTGTTTATTCATGAAGTTCTCTGAGGCTATTAGATGTGGCAACACTAAATGTTACCCCATTTTAAGATTGTCTCAGTTTTATAGAATATTCTTTTTTTAATCAAAAGCCTTAGACCTTATTTATTTGCTTTATGTATGTTTTTAAGTTAATAAACTCATAATCAAATCTCATTTTCTGGAGAAATATGTTTTATAAGCAGTTTAATATAAAAAATTTAAGAGATCCCTACTTTCTGTGTGTCATTTTGACTCTCTTATTAGTATTCGTCTTGTATTCCAGTAATAGGGTTAGAGAAATGATTTCTATGTCATTTGATTTGGTATCTTAGGCAGTTTCTTTTGTAGCAACAGCTGCTCTCCTGTTCTGAGGACCTGTTCCTGGGCCTATAACTAATCTGGGAATTTTACTCTTAAGTTGGCAATGTTTAGGAATTTAGGAAGCCAGTTTTCCTGGTTCTGAAATGGAGTAACTTTCTGTTTTTATAAACAAGGCTAATTAATTACCAGTTTGTATTGGAACTGAAATCCTCTCCTTTCTGTCTAATGGTCGAGACCATTTTATCCTATGAAGTGAACTTTTCACAGAGTACTGCTGTGGTCCTATTAATAATACACTATCTTATATGTACTATTGACTACCACTTTACATGTGCACATTGAAGAAATCAGGTTGAAAATACCAAGCTTTTAATTATAGGTGTTAGGCACTAAGGAAGATCATTTTAAAGATAATTTCACACTCGTGTCTCTCCCCTCCCCTTCAGTACTAGGTTGGATAATTTAGTCAAAGAAGCACAGTTCCCTTTCCTATTTGTCTGGAAATAATTATTTACTGAGGAGATATGTGCTCAGTGGAAGAAAGGTTTGGCAAGTGATACATATTCTTTAGCTCGTTGGTGTTGGGAGCATATGTTAGTGATCCTATAATAAAAAGCACATGCTTAAAAAGTGGTTACTGTGTGTGGGTAGTAACTATTTTATGCAGTATTGTGTCATGGGAAGGGCTTCATTTTGATTGGGAATAATGGATGAATTTAAACCAATATACAAGTTTTGTAATCATTGTTTTTTCACGGCCTAGTCCTGCCCTAGAAATATCTACTCATACAATGTGGAATCTTGGGATTCCATTGTACTTACTTAGAGGTCAACTTTAGTAAAATTCTAAAGTCAATATATGGTAAAAAAATGAGTGTTAAGTAATGTAAATGTGAATTTAGCTACCATAGAAAGTAAAAATAAAGCCAAACTATTTTGACAAAGTCACATTATTTTGTGATGTAACAAAAGTTAGTTTTGTTCCTAATTAAAAGTTTTTCCCTGCATCTTTATCTTATTTATTATTTACTTGACTAAAAAGAGTCTAAGTATGAACGAGGTTGACTGTTCAATATAAGTTTAGCACTGTAATGTTTATTTTGAGGACACATCCATTTTTGTTTGTTACCTTCAGGGTTGGTCTTTTTAGAATTAATTGACCTGACCATATAAAGTATTACTTTAATTATAATCTAGACATAAACTTTTATTTCAGGACCAAGCTTGGTATCTGGCACAAACTGTAGTGAAGTTCTGAATGCATATAAATCTTCTTTCCATATTCAGAGGCTGGTTTCCTAAAAGCAGCCATTATGTTTTTAGTAATTTAGGTTTTTGCTTTTGTTAATACATTTTTTGGTAAGATATAATGATTTCTTCAAAGTTTTAAAACAATTTTTGTATTCAATCTAATAGACTGATTTTTAAAACTGCCATTAGACCTTATTATTCTTGGAGGATTTTTCTTAGAATTAAGATGTTTGGGAATGTATTAAAATGGGGATTATTTACATGTATTTTTAAATGTAGAACTTAGAACATAAGTTTAAGATAACCTGTTTACATACACTTTCATTAGCAGTATTAGTTTAGCAACATTAAGCAATCATAATAGTTTCCTAGTTTTGCATCATACATTTATCTATTGAGATCATGTTAACATTGTTTTGTTGGCAAGTGACAGTTTCTCACAGATCAGCTTTATTCTGAAATTATTTTTGATATGCCTGAAAGCCTATATTAATTTAAAAATGTTTCATTTAATTGCTACATTTAATCTGCTAAATCTAGGTTACATAGAATGATGAACTATATCTAGCAATATTTGTCTGCCCTGTTTTCAGGGGAAAAAAATAGGCCTTCACATTTGACATACGAAACACTCACAAGGTAATTTCATAAAATAATAAGTAAGAGAGTACTAAAACTTTTAATATTTTGCTTGATTTTTTCGAAGAAATAAGCACTCTGTATTACTCATCCTAATTGCAAACTGTGTTCAGTGGGTTATACACCAAAGTGTCAGATTTTGTTGTTGTGTTGTAATTTTGTTTGCTCCAGTAAAAGCAGGGTATTACAAAGAACATGGTAAATGTTTTGTTGTATAATATGTATTGAATTTATTGATCTATTTTAAAATAGATTATGTATTTGATAACATAGTTTGGATTCAATGTCATTGATGAAGTTGGGAGCATTTCTTTTTAATCAGCATATACATTTTAATTCCAAGGTCATGTATTATGTTCATCTACATCTTTAATATCATTCATTCTGTCTCATCTTCATAATTCATCCTAATAGTATAAATCAAAATAACAATATAGTTTGTGAAGTGTGGTTGCAATAATAAAATGAGAATGCAGTATGTCGAAATACAAAGAGTAAGTTTTGAAAGTTTGTGTTTCTACAAAATTGAACTGCTTGAAGAGACTTTATATTGATTTTATGAAAGAGCAAGTAGATGAGTCATCTAAATTTTGTAACTTTAGGAAATCAAGAAGTGTTAGTCACTGTAGAATTTGAAAATGCTGTATGCTTTATATATTAACTTTTAATCATAAATGTAAGTCAATGTTTCATTCCAACTTTAGCTTTTTCTTAGAACTTATTTTTACTAAAAATAGTTAAAGGAAAAAATTTCCTAAAATATTGTATTTTTTAACAATGTTTATATTTTTTATTTGTTGTTAAATGATAAATATCTGTCAGAACATTTACAGTCTTAATTTCATTTGAATGGAAATCTCATATTTTAAGATAGAGATTTCTTTAATTTCCATGAGAGCTTTAAGAATTTAGGATTTGAGCATTTGCTGTGGCATATGGTGCATTTTCTGTCCTATTTTGTATACCAGCCCATTAAGGAGAGAAAGTGAAGTAAGTAATCTAAAAATAACTTGCTGTTGGCCTAATTTAACAACAACAAAAAAAGTCTTCTGTGCATAAGTAAAGTTCCACATTTTGTCTCCCCTAGTGGAAAATCTCTGAAGCATTTTGCCACCTATTCACAGAGCAACATCTTGTTTGGCATCATAATTACAGCCAGAAGGGCTGTTTTGACTTCTTTTTATCATTATGTGTGCTAGCCCTAGTCATAGTTCTAACCTCCTTAGTCCAGAGGGACCCACCTTATCTGATGATTACCATTCGGCACTTATGCACACACCTTTTTCCAAAATACATTCATTTTCACAGAGAAACTTACGATCTTGAATTGAACTTGAATTGGTATTTACAAAAAACAATAGAATTAAAATATATGTCAAAATTAATCACAAGATGTATAGCCATGTTTTAAAAAGTTTATTTTTCCCTATTCAACTCATCTTTAAATTATCATAGGCCATTTAAAAATACCAACAACTTGTAACATGAAACAAGGTTAATGGATTTTTTTTTTTCATTTTTACCTTTTCTATTTTTTTTTGCCATTTTGTTTACACTCTTTACTATTTTTCAGATTGTTAATGTTTTCATACTTTTTGGCATCTTGTCATGCTCATTGGGGTACTTGTGGTGTGGAAACCAGAAGATAATGGTTCTTTTTCTAACTTTAAGATTTTGGACACTTTTGGACATTTCTT
This sequence comes from Pongo abelii, assembly GCF_028885655.2. Taxonomy (NCBI): domain Eukaryota; kingdom Metazoa; phylum Chordata; class Mammalia; order Primates; family Hominidae; genus Pongo; species Pongo abelii. Next base: position 111,205,613 of record NC_071991.2, read on the forward strand.
ATGATTATACATTCAGTATTGATTAGAGGTGCAAAGTACTTCAAGAGGTTGAGTATGGGTTATCAATGGCAGAATGATGGCTTTCTTCCTGGTGGGGGGAACTACTTGGCCCTGATGTATTTAAAAGCTTTTGCATTTAACATTCAAAGGAATTTTTATTTCTTCCATAAGAGCTTTAAGAATTTAGTAGTGAGCATTTGCTGTGGCATATGGTGAATTTTAAATTTTAAAATACTTTTGAATCCTCCATAAGCATTCATTCACTGATATGTTGGACTAGTATGAGCTTAGAACACCCATAAAGAATACTTTAACTCTTAAAAAAATAAGGTGTGGAGCAGATAGGAAAGAAACTTTGTTAAATAATGACATGATTTAAGTATTAGAGGATTAGAAGAAGAAGTAACAGCCCTATTAAGGATCTGCTGTATTAGAGTGCTGCATTAATGCCTGCAATCAATCACGCCTCCCAGTATCCAGGTTCTCATGAAGTCCCCTCCCATAGTTATTCTGGCTTGGTTATGTGACTTGCTTTGGCCGGTGTGACATCAGTGAATGTAATGCAAGTAGAGACTTTATAAGTGCTTGTACATTGGAGCTTATATTTTTGAAATGCTGCTGTCACCATTTGAGGAAGCCTGGTATAGCCTCCTTCCTTAAAGATTAAAGATCACGTGGAGAGACCTACAACAAGGGCCCAAGTGAGCTCTACCCCTACCTGCCCCACCAGGTGAATTCAGCTGCATGAGTAAGCCCATGCCAGATCAGCGGAAGAACCATGCAGCTAACACAGAATTGTGAGAAATAGTAAATTGTTACCTTTAGCACTAAATTTTGAGGTGGTTTGTTATATAGCAATAGATAAAACATAAGGGAACTTGTCCAGCGACAGGAACTTTTAAGTTTATTTTTTCTGTCTCCCTTTTATAGCAGTTGCTTTGGTAACATTTTTGCTATACCTACTATCTATGAAACACTGTTTCTGGCTACAGATAATTTAATAGTAATTTTTCACAATTGTCATTGTGTAAAACAGGATTTTAAAAAAAATATCCTGGTTGGAGGAAGAGATCTCTAAATGAGGGGAGTGTTAATAATACTTCAAGTTCATACCTATTTGACATGTTCTGGTGAGCTGCTTCGAAAAACTTCACTGATCCATGTGGATGAGAAATTGGATCTCATGGGAGCAACTCATCTTAAGAGAGGAGAGATTTGGGGTTTGAAGACTGTTCCCAGGGCCAAAGATTGTCATGAGAAAAATGGGTATTTATTCAAGCAGAAGAAGTTTGTGAACTGCTCTGATGGACTACTATTAACTATTCCACTGCAGAATTTGTGGCAGAGTCCTAGGAAGAACAGGGACCAAAAATAGCAGCAGTACTAAAACCACTGCCTGTAAGACTTTATGGGCGTAATGCAATTATACTTTGTCACTAGTGCACAAGAGTGTGCCACAAATGCTAGTAGAGGGGATTTTTGCCCACTCCAATAAGGTGCCTTTTAAATCACCTTGAAACACAAACCTGAGGAGTGCTCACATACTGGAAATATCAGGCAATGAAACAGAGAATCAGTGATGTAGGAAGTTACAATACCAGTACCAAAAAGGGGAATGTGGTTTCTGCACCTTTTTTTTGAGAAAGGGTCAAACTCTGTGGCCCAGGCTAGAGTGCAGTGGTGTGATCTCAGCTCACTGCAACGTTCTCTGCCTCCTGGGTTCAAGCAATTCTCCAGCCTCAGCCTCCTGAGTAGCTGGGACTACAGACGTGTGCCAGCAATGCCTGGCTAATTTTTGTGTTTTTTGTAGAGATGGAGTTTCACCATGTTGCCCAGGCTGGTCTCAAGCCCCTGAGCTCAAAGCTATCCACCCACCTCGGCCTCCCAAAGTGCTGGGATTACAGGCGTGAGTCACTGTTACTGGCCTGGTTTCTGCACTTCTGATGCTTGTACTTGTTGTTGCTAGAATGTTTGCTACATGGCTTGAGGATGCAAATGCTCATTGTCAGGAGCAGGAGAATAGGGAGGCTCCAGTGGAGCTTGGAAATATACCTAAAGAAACACCGGTGGGAAACCTCTGGAACTTCCTCACTTTGCTGGGAGGCATTTGAAAGGAGTTAAGAGTACTTGTGGGTATGCAGATTTAGCCATTTTCATTGTTACTAATTTGGCTCTTTCTTCCTCACCCTTAAGTGGCCTGGGAGAACATGAGTTACTCATGTCTCTATTGAGTTCATTTCATCCGGTTGTCTTCATAAAGAGTGACAAAAACAAAAGGAAACAGTACAAAAAATTCAGATTAATTTCAGAGTCTCGAGTGTATTGTGCAATTTTAGGATGTTGACTGATCCTTCATCAGAGATTGAATCATGATGGTGAATTACAAAGCTGTGAAAGAGATTGCTGTAAGAACAAGAATTAACACTTTAGAAGACAAAATGATTTCTAGTCTCTTTAGTTACCTAAAGTAGTATGTATGTAGGTAGGTAATTGGTGTTCACGAACATGATCAAATTGATACTGTGGAGAAAAAGAAGAAATAAAAAAGACCAAATGTGAAATAAAGACCTCTAGGAGAACTGTGAGAAAAGCACAATTAAATAAGCTCATGAACAAAAGAAGCAAAGACTTTCTCAAATCCTAAACAAAAATCACTACATTTTTTTAGAAATGAATTATACTTGGAATTTTTTAATTTATTATTTCTATTTTTAGAGATGAGTTCTCACTCTGTCACTCAGGCTGGAGGGCAGTTGTGCCATTATAGCTCACTGCAGCCTTGAACTCCTGTGCTCAGGCAGTCCTCCATTCTCAGCCTCCTGAGTAGATGGGACTACAGGTGTGTGCTACCATTTTTTTTAATTTTTTTTGTAGGGACGGCCTCACTTTGTTGCCCAGGATGGTCTCAAACTCCTGACTTCAAGTGATCCTCCTGCCTCAGCCTCCTGAGTACCCAGGACAACAGGTGTGTACTACCATACCTGGCTATTTATTATTTTTTTTTTATAGACGGGGTCTTGCTATGTTGTCTAGGCTGGTCTCACACTCCTGGACCCAAGTGATCCTCCTGCCTTGACCTCCCAAAGTGCTGGGCTAAAGGTGTGGGCCACCACTCCTGGCCTTCGCAAAGATTTTTATATATTTAAAGCAGTGACAGTTAAAAGCCCAACATGATTATTTTTGGGGTAAATAATTTTACCAATTTTAAAATAACTTGAGAAAGGGTTGAAAAATTGTATTTAAGAGAAAGCAACATGAGAGGAGAATAAAGCTATGCTACTACATCAATGTGAATTTTATGTATGCCTTGTTTCATTCCACAAAGAATTTAAGAGAATTATAATAGGAAAACTCTCCAGTGAAATATGAAGTAGAAAATAAAATAAAACAAAAATGAAGGAAAACATGATTCAGTATAGAAAGTCAAAATGAGGAAAGATGTCTACCAGAATGAAAGAGAGAGAGCGCTCCTAATTTGCCTTTGTGATTACTGGCAGTTAAAGCAAAATGTAATTAGTTATAGAATATCAATTTTGAAAAAGAAGAATATATATATACATATATACACATGTATATGCATATATACACATGTATATACATATATACATATATAAAATATATATACACATATATACACGTATATACATATATACATATATAAAAATATATATACACATATATACACACACACATATATATAAATATATATATAGTATTCTTTAGGAAAGGAAATATTCTTTGGACTAAATTCTACAAAAGATTTCTTGTGTTGGATCTTACTTGGGAATAATGAGTGATACAGGGGCTAGATCCTTGACCACGTTCCAGCAACAGATTTTCTGAAGCATCACTTATGTCTCTTCCTGTGAAATTAAAAGATATACCATCAAAGCACAACTCTGTGAGTTTGATTATGAGATGGACTAAGATATATGAGTCTCAGTTAAATCTTTCGAAACAACAACTGCAGATTTCTGTTTGTTTGTTTTTTTTTCTCCATTGTGTCATAGATGAATGTTTTAAACAGTGTACTGAGCAACTCTTCCTGGATACTCTTTCTTATTTTTCTTGGTTGGGATGTAAAATATTGCTTTCTTTCAAGAAGGTTGAATTGTATTTCTCTATGATAGCTCCACCTTGCCTTATAGTTATTGATATTCACCTCTCAGAGTGAACCTCATAGTGATAGTTGTTGGACTTCAGAGCCTGGCTTTCTGAAAATATTGAAGTTATATCATCCTAAAATTTTGACTTGTATTAAATAATCAAAGACTGAAAACAGCAACTACATAGAAAGACTGAAATCATGGAAGAACTGAAACAAGGAAAGTTAACAGTGTTCTCTAAGCAATTGAAAATTTGAAAACATTTGTGTAAAATAGAATAGAACATTACTTAAACAGTTGTTTTATTTTGTGTGTTGCATTTTTTTTTGTTTTGAATCATTGACTACTAAGTGTCAATTTAACTTACTAATTATAACCTCAGTCCATCTACTTTTTTCCATTTCCAACTTTACCATCACAGATTAAGGCCCTCTCAGCTCTGGCTTTGCCTGCTGATGTAGTCTTCTAAACTGTGTCTTACTGCATGTTTCTGGTATGTGGCTTTTGCTATTTCATCTCTTTTTTTCTTCTGTATCTGTGCCTACCAGAATACAGGCACATTTTAGATGCTTAATGCATATTTGTTGAATGAATTAATGGCTTTTTCATGGAACCTACCTCTCCAGAAAGTTCTCTAACACAGCAGGCAGAATGATGTTTATAAAGCAGTTCTTTTTATGTTATCCCTGTGGTTATAATAACTCTTCATTTCTTTTAGAGAAATGACCAGAATCCTTAACATAGTGATCAGAGTTGTACAGTACATGGCTTCTCCCCTGGCTCTCTGCTCTTCAACACACTGGCATCTGTTCATTTCCTTCAACTGTGCCATCCTCTTTCTTGTCTCAGAGCCCTTATTGGAGCTTCTTCTTTGCCAGGAACATTGGCTGTTGATCTTCCCACTTTTCTTCTCTACTCAACCCTCTCATCTCAATTCAGATGCAGCTTCCTCGTGGAACTCTTTTTTAACCTAACTAGATCTATGCTATGGGTTCTCATAACACCCTGTTCTTTCAGTAAAGTTCATAATGACACATTCATCATGGCAGAAGCTGATTAATGTTTGCCTGTCTCTGTGCCTCCACTCAACTGTAAGCTCCTCAAAGGCAGGGACTTTTGTTTTCCCTCAGTTTGAACCCAGCACTTGCATGGTACCTGGTGTATGGTAGGAATTAAGCATTTATTGAATAAATGAATGAATAAATGAATGAATTTATTTATTCACTTATCTCTGCTTTTTTCCTGAATGAATTTAAAGTGCCTTCCATGATTGTAACCCCTCTAGTAGCATGTTTCCCTAATTGTGGCATAAATAGATTTTTTTTTCTTTTGGTTTGGTTTTCCCCAAAGACTACTGGTTATATATTTTGAAGTTACAAATTTTAAAATAGACAGAGTAGCTCATGTAAAACTTGGATAGTGTGAGCAGTTAACAAGTGACACCGTTGGAACAACTCCAGATGCCAACTGCAGGATAAACCTCATGGTCCTACAGGAGGGAATTAACCTATGGGTCAGCTCTATCCCCTAGTAAGGTTCTTTGAAGAGCCATCCAGGATTGGGCTAGGGAATCTGGGAACCAGAGTGGCAGAAGAAGGGGCAGTTGCAAGTAAGAAAACTGCCATAATTTCTGGTTCATAAGGACTTACTTTACTTTTAACCCTTTTCTAGACTTGCTTTTTGCTGGCTATTAAAAAGACAAGCACAAAATAATAATAAATGGAATCAATAAGTGAAAAGGGAAAGAAGTTCAAGAAGATTAGAATTGTATTAAAGTTAGAAATTGAATTTAAATTTTGATAACATTTAAGACATTTAAAGTGATAGGTATAAAGACATTTAAAATGACAGCTGTAAATGAGAATAGGAAAATAAAGATTGACTCCAATTCAAGAAAATAGGGATAAGAGTCAAAAATTAAAAGAATAACAATATGACATTTAAAGATAAAAGCTGGAGGTTAGATAAGGAAATAGAGTATTGAAATAATAGTAAAGTATATGGGATTAAAAATGTGAAATGGGTTGGTAATTATGATTAAACATTAATGTGGAAGAAAAGTGAATAGAGGAGATGTGAGGAAGGGTCTCTTCATAAGAGAACCATCCCCTCCTGAAGCCCTGGGCCTTCAGTCTCCCACTCTTCCAAGGGTACTTATGCTTTTCCACACTACCTGCTCTGAATCTCAAGTCCCAGTCCAAGGTAATCCTTTGGGGAATATCTGCATACTCTGGGAAAGGCTCTTTTTTAAAAAGAAAATTTAAAGTTAATACATACAGCAAAAGATTCTGCATCCAAGTAACTCTTTCCTTAAGCTTGGCAGGTGAAAATAATTTTTTAGCCTTAGGGGAAAAAATTTTACTTTGATTTAGTAAATGTAGATTCTACCTGGAGGCAGATTATACCACATTCTTTTATTTATTATAGAATTGTAATGATGAATGCTTTAGGAATATTTAGAATTTATATTATATACATTACATTACTTTTTTTTTTTGGAACAGAGTCTCACTCTGTTGTCCAGGGTGGAGTGCAGTGGTGTGATCTCAGCTCACTGCAATCTCTGCTTCCTGGGTTCAAGTGATTCTCATGCCTTAGCCTCCTGAGTAGCTGGGATTACAGATGTGCACCACCACGCCCAGCTAATTTTTGTATTTTTAGTAGAGACGGGGTTTCGCCACGTTGGCCAGGCTGGTTTCGAACTCCTGACCTCAAGTGATCCACTTGCCTTTGCCTCTCAAAGTGCTGTGATTACAGGCATGAGCCACCATGCCATCAAACATTGTTTGATCTTTATAGCCACCTTGTGGGACAGGTGCTTTATTACCATTGAGAGGGATCTTAAACATTAAATTACTTTAAACTTCTGTTTTAGAGTTGGGAAATTAAAGCCTTGATAAATTAAGGTATTTTAAGCAATGTTTATTAGTCCAAATGAGATTAAAACCTGGATCTCTTATTCCCCAGTGTCTTAGCTTGGGCTGGCATAACCAATTACCATCAACTAGATAGCTTATAAACAACAAAAATTTATTTCTCTTAGTTCTGCTGGAAATCAGAGATCAGAGTGCCAGGATGGTTGAGTTCAGGTGAGGCCCCTCTTCTGGTTTGCAGACTGAAGTCTTCTCATTGTATCCTCACATGGCGAAGAGTAGAGCACAGAAAGCAAGCTCTCTTGTGACTCTTATAGGGGTCACTATTCCCATTCATGAGTACTTCACTCTTATGATCATATCTTATTCTAATTACCACTCAAAGGCCTTACCATCTAATACCTTCTCATTGGACGTTAGACTTCTAACATACGAATGTTGAGGGGTCACATTAAGTCTATTACACCCAGTAGAGTCTTTCCACCATAGCCGTACATATTTCCACTTACTATTTATTGGGTTCACAGTGGTTGAATATTTTGTAACATTTATGAACAATAATGGCAAAAAAGAATGGGAAGTTCTAATAGAAGCTGCTCTCATTCCAGATTAGGAATGAATTAATAGAGAATTTATGCCACTCATACTGTCCTTATGCATAATTTCTTATTCTGTGTGAAATTTGTCATCATTAGAGCATGATTTTCAACATGGGAAATATTAATCGTTTTCAAAATTACTGAAGATAGAAAAAGTATGTGATAAAGCTAAGAATAGACAGGTATAGTAAATGACGGGTTATATATCAACCTAGAGGTTTTTTCTGGATACCCCCTTTTTTTTTTTACCTAGTCGGAGTCAAGCTTTGAAAAGATCTTGACAGGCTAGAATAGATAAAAACTCATAGGAATAAATTTAATAGAGATAAATGTAAAATTCTTATACATGTATAAGTTTAGTAGAAGTTCGTGTAGCCTATAGTTTTTAATTGGCTACAGGCTTCATTTAAACTAACAGAATGACATTCATTTATTCAAATTTTAATACTTTTGATTATGTGCCACATAATTTTGCTGGATGCCAGTGACCCCAAGATCCATGTGTCACCTGATCCTTAGAGTGTGGAAGACACATATATGAACAGATTATTTCACTCTCCCATAAGTACAGTTACAGAGGTTTGCACACAATGCTAGGGGAAGGCAGAGAAAGAAATAGTACTTAAGAGTGGATGATGGAGAGAGGAGAGGCTTTCCAGAGGAGAACCCTGAATTGTTCAACAGGCAGTTTGACTCATATACAAAGGTTGGAAATGAAGGTTGTTCTGGCTCTTTAGAGTCACAGTTCTCGAAGTGGTTGGCCACCTTATGATGGACAAAGAAAGTCCATTTTGGAATTAAATTAATTCCCAAATACAAGTTCATTCTTTCATTCCCATGAGTGAAAAAATATGCATAGGTTTTAACCTTCATGAACAATTAATGACTACTTAATAATAGCCTAAGTTAGTTATTAAGGCTTATTAAAATACAGCATCCATTAACAAAATTCAGCTCATTACCAGAGTCTGCTGAGTATTCTAATATTCTCTCAGAAGCTGGAGAGTGACAAAATACTTGCTATGTTGTAGAGCTTCTATTGCTCATGCTCACAAAACAGGCAGCTGGAATTACCAATATTTTCTGGCAGAATGTTTTGTTATCATTATATCAGCTAGGTTGTCTGATCATGGTGTATAAATGCAATTATTTTGATTATTAATTATAAATGATTTAGATTTATCTATCTGTTATTTCCAGGATTATAGTCTTATTGTAGTTATAATTCATATTTGTGGCCAGGTGTGGTGGCTCAAGGCTGTAATCCTAGCACTTTGGGAGGCCAAAGTGGGAGGATTGCTTGAGCCCAGGAGTTTGAGACCAGCCCCAAAAAAATTAAAAATTTGGGCAAGGTAGTATGTACCTGTGGTTCCAACTACTCGGGAGGCTGAGGCAGGATGATTGCTTGAGCCCAGGAGGTTGAGGCTGTAATGAGCCGTGATTGCACCACTGCACTTTGGCCTGGACCACACAGCAAGACCTTGTCTCAAAACAAAAGTAATTCATACTTTCATCAATAGTATTTTTGATTCTTAAATATCTTAAATACAGTTGATAAATTATAGACCCAATCATCTTTATTAGAGCTTTTAAAACATTGATATGCTTAAAAATCACCTGCAGAACTTGTTACAAACAGATTCCTGTGTATTGCCCCCAGAAATTCTCATTCAGTAGGTCTGTGTGCAGCCTGATAACACTTCTTACAAGCTCTTGGGTAATACTGATGCTGCTGATCTTCCAATCCTGCTTTCAATAGTACATACCTATATTCTTATTGCTAAAACAGAGGTATAGAAAATCCCATGAAAACATTTATGTATTCTGACATCTCATCATTTAGCTCTTTTCTACTTGAGGATAGTAATAGATAGGATGAGATAAGTAGGTGGATGAGCAGCAGAGTCTCAGAGTGGCTAATTATGGTAATTCACTTAAAAAAAGATTCACAGAGTCTGGTTTTGAGCAAACTCAAGTTGATTGATGTGACTAGATCAGTCACATGCTAGGAGAACAGACAGGATAAATCAGTGTGGCTCACATACCACATGCTAGGAGAAGAGAGATAAGTGTGGCTAAAGAAATTTACTGGATTACTTAAGAGTTTTGTATGGCGTTATGGCAAATCCAGTAAATTTCTGGATTATTTAGAGCATTGGCATTTATCTTAAGGATAGTAGTAAACTCTGAAAGCATTTGAAACTGGTGGCTAGCATAATCAAAGTTTTGAAAACAAGAGTATGGTAAGAAAGGAGGCAGGGAGATCAGTTTTGAAGCTGCCACAGTAATCCATGTGAGAAAAATGAAGGACTTGAACTAGAAAGCGGTGGTGAGAATGATAAAAATGCAGTTCTGAGAGATATTAAAGAGGTGACAATGATAATAGTTAACATTCTGTACTCACTATGGGCTGATCACTCTTCCAAGCACTTTATATATGTATGTGTGTGTGTATGTGTGTGTGTATATATATATATATATATATATATATATATATATATATATACCAATTTAGTCCTGACCACAGTTATATGAGAAAAGTGTTATTTAAATTTACATTTTACAAAGGAAACTGAGTCACAGATGTTCAGCTATTTGTTTAAGGCCACACAGCTGGTAAGGGCATAGCAAGAATTTAAAGTCCAGTGGTTTGTCTTAGAGCTTGGACTCACACCGTGCAGTAAATTTGATGCAATTTCATGGTCCGATGACAGGGAGGGGGAAGAATACAGGACACCAGCAGATTTCTCGACATTGCTAGCTTGTGTACAATATAGGAAAAGTAGGAGGTGAAGCCTATTTGGGGTATGATGAAGTGGAAAAATAAGAATATTATGGACTGAATGTTTACGTTCCTCCAAAAATTATATGTTGAAATATTAACCCCCAGTGTGACAGAATGAGGAGATAGAGTCTTTGGGAGGCAATTAAGTCATGAGGATGGAGCCCTCGTGAATGAGATGAGTGCCCTTAGAAAAAGTACCACAGAGAGCCGTCTTACTCTCTTTCCCCCATGTGAGGATACAAAGAGAAGATGGCCGTCTGCAGCACTGAAGAAGGCCCTCATCAGAACTGGGCCAGGCTGTTCCCCTGATCTCAGACTTCCAGCCCCAGAACAGGGTAAATGTATGTTGTTTTTCAGCCACCAGTCTATGGTACTTTGTTATAGCAGCCCAAACTTACAAAGACAAAAAGAAAGGGAAAAGATAAATTCAGTTTTTTACATTTTAAGCCTGAGAAGTCTATAGGAAATCTAATTGAAGATATCTAGTTGGCAGTGGATGTATGGATCTTGAACTGTAAAATTCTAATGTAAACTCACGAAAACATGGTGATTAGATTAGCATGGGGAGGGTGTTATCAAGTGAATAAACCATGTCTGTGCGACTGCATTCGGATCTGAATGTCACGTAACTGAAACTAGAATTTATCTGGAGGTGACCATAGTGTTGAAAGATTGAGAAACAATGTCATAAGAAAAATGGGATTAAGGACCTGAGTTGTTCAGTTAAGGAGATATGGGGAGGTTAAATTGTGTATAGTGTTTTAAAGAGTAGTTAAATAGAACAGGGAATTTATTTTACACTGCCTCAGTAGTCAGAATAGGATCAAATAGGTACATGTTATTCAGACATGGATGCTGATAATAAAAAATATTCCCTGTGGGAAAAGATTGTCCCATCAGGTAGTAAGTACCTATTTGAAGAAACATTGAAATATTGATAACTGCCCCTCAGTGGGGGTACTGTAGAGGTAATTCCTGTTCTGCATGGATTAAATGAGTCCATCAGAACTTGACAGCATTATAATTACACATATTATGTTGTTTTATAATTTTTTATAAGGGTTTTTGTTATTAGTAGGTGTATTTTAAGATTTTCTTCATAAACTTGAAGTAAATAACTATTTTTCTTGGCATAAAACACTTAAGCCATTGCTAAGATGACAATTGCTGGAAATATGTAAGGAGTTTCTTTAAATATGAAACTACCTTCCATGAATGCTTCAGTTGTTTGAATAGAATGCAGTTGTTTACTTGCAGAAATTATTTACTATATTATTGATTCCAAATATAGTAGAGTTTTTAAGTCCCCTTAAAAGAAAAATGTGAATATAAAATGTAGTTTCTCATTACTGGATTTACAATCTTTGTATCTCTCCCTGTTTTCTTTTTTTTTTCCTTTTTTTTTTTTTTTTTTTTTGCCACTGGGAGTTTTGTTGCCAGCAATGAAATACAACCTTCATGTTGTACTGCATAGTATAGATACTGTAAATTTCTGGTCTTGCTTTTCCATTGATCTGGATTGCCATTTGGGAATCCTGTTCAGCTGATCTTTATTTCCTGAGTCAGAAATTCTGTTTTACCCATCTTTGGGGTTTTCAGCAGCTATTCTCAGTGGGCTGTCAGGTATTGCACATGAAAGAGAAGGTTCAAAGGCATAGAAATAAGGTTCAGGGCTGAAATGTTTACACTGCATTTAAAAAAATTTTATAAACATTTTCTAAGCTGATGGATCAACATGAAAGCTTAGTAGATCTAAGACCTTTTGTATGCTATAGTATACATAACATTTGAATACACATAATTTTTAAGGAGTGGTAGGGGATTTATTACTTATGAATTTGTTACAGAAATTACTTTTATTGTATATGATTTTTCCAGTAAGCATAATTAACAACATTGTGATTAACTTTATACATTTTTTTCACAGATTTATTTACCTGTTCTTATTCTGCCTTGTTTTGCAGCTGACGATTGGTATTGAATCATGGTGAAGTATAGCTTGCAATCAAATTAAGAAATTAACAGATCACTGGAAATTTTATAATAAAAATATATTTTTGGACTGTTCATAGTGGCTAATGCCTATATTCCCAGCACTTTGGGAGGCTGAGAAAGGAGGATAGCTTGAGACCAAGAGTTTGAGACCAGCCTGGGCAACATAGTGAGACCCTATCTCTACAAAATTAATTTAAAATCATTAGTCAGGCATGGTGTTGCCTACCTAGTCCTAGCTTCTTGGGAGCCTGAGGCAGAAGGATCACCTAGAACCCAGGAGTTCCAGGCTACAGTGAGCTATAATCTTGTCACGACACTCCAGTCTGGGTGACAGAGCAAAGCCCTGTCAAAAAAAAAAAAAAAAAAAAAAGAAAGAAAAGCAACAAAACCCACCATATTTCTGAGGTTTTGCCACTTTTTGTGTGGTCAACTATATATATTACATTGTAATGAAAACATTGATTTTTAAAGCAAAATTGTAATGAAAGTACCAATATGGAAAAGACAACTGTAATAAATTTAGCACTTATTTAACATAGCATATTTTAATTAGAAATCTTTTATCATCCCGGGATGATTAATAGTGTAGTTGACTAATGTGTCAGTAACTTGTTTGAACATAATCTGGTTCTCTCTGACTAGTTATGTATTACATATTTATGCATTGTAAATGGTAGTTGGACAACTTTGTCACTTCTTTCAGATTTGTGTACAAACAAAATATTCAGTATGTAATATAAAAATTTAGTGAAGGTCTTATGTTTATTCTTAAGTACAAAATATTTGTAAAACATTTTTAAAAGCATTATAAAGTAAGCATTTGGGTTTTCTACCATACACAGCATTTTCTTATTAAGTAGAATTTTGACATTTTGTTAAGCTATGACAGAATCCATGCTTCTCGGAAGTTTACATATATTAAAAAACTTTTGACAACTTGACGCTCGTCTTCTGTATGGAATTATGGAAGAATTTACAAAAGAGCCTTCAGGCTTAGCATCTGATATATCAAAATATTTTTGACTTGATTTTCCTTTTATGGGTTTCTTTCTTCCATTTTTATCCTCTCTCTCTCTGTTGCCTGTAAAATTTGCATAATGTAAATATATCCTCTAACTACAGTGAAAATGGTTATTTGGAGATATATTGTTTGGCCCTAGGAAGTAAGTAGTTTTATGAGGCAAAGAATACTGGAAACCACATAACACAGTTTGTCTTCTCTCACTCCTACTTACAAGCATAACTAGGATGTTTAATAAATTTAGGGGCATTTTCATATTAAATGCTATTCATAGCAATCTCCAGATTTGAAAAGTTATAATAACCAGCATGTAAAATACAATAAATGTTTATTTTAATTATGAGGTTCAAATATTTGTTACAATCATTCTATAATTTAGTTTTAAAATTCAAGTTCTTTTTTGGGAGGTTGATGCCCAGAGTTCCTGGTATTTCTTGTACTATCTGGAGATGTATTGGCTCTTTGGATCCAATGGTGCTCACAAAAGACTGATTAACACATGACATAATCTGTTGACTGATTAACACATGACATAATCTGTTGTTATAGATCTGCTTTCCAATAAACTCTTGCGTATTTGTGCTCAGGCATTATGTTTTACCTGTTTCTGTCCAAGATCAAGTGTGGTACATTTAAGAGGCAGTGAGCTAAGAATATGGTTGGCTTATTAAATGCAACATCTAAATAGTATACATTTTCTTCTCCTCCTCATCCTCTTTCCTCTTCCCAACCCCTTCTCACCTCTGCCACCACCTCTGTTTTCTCCACCTTACCCCTTTCTCCATTACCTCCGTTACTTATCCCTCCTCCTTTATCTACATCATTATGTCATCTAAATGTTGTGTGCTGAATATGTGTAAGACAACTGTGATAATTGCTACAATTCATGATTACTCTAATCCTCACTGCAACTCTGTGAGGCATACATTTTACTGATTTTTAAGGAAAAGGAAACAAGAATATAAGCATTAAATTAACTCTTCCAGCAATGCACAGCTAGAAAGCAGCAAAAGCAGAACTCAGACCCAGGTCTAATCCCTAATTCTGTGCTAATAACCACTACCGACTTCAATCATGGAATTACAGACTCAGCCTTTGGCTAGTTTGTGAATTTGTGTCACTAAACTTGTATGCCCCAGGATTTTATTTTATTTTATTTTTTAACTATCTGTCACGTCATCTTATGATCATCTTATGTCTAGCACTAGATGAAAGTTTGACTAAAAGTTTAAAATGAGTGGATGAATGAATGAATGACTGTCATATCAGCATCCTATTATATAGTCAATAGTTAAATATTGTTTAATCCATTCAGTATTTTAAAGAGTAAAAAGGACATAATTTTTCCTAGTTATTATTCAGAATGAATAGCAAGTTAATCACTAGACAAATATTATTCCATCTCTTTAAATAACTGTATACTTAACTGGAGTGTGAATCTTCTCTTTTGGACTTGTATTAAGTCTCACGTTTATATGGTTCCTAAATGCTAATCCACAGTGGTAACAACTGAATCTGTGTTTCCAAGCATAGAAGTTTTCAGGAGGGAATAAATAATGACTTTGGAAAGGGAACTCAGAGATCTTAAAAATCCCCTCAGAAGACTGATCTTTCAGAAGTTCTCTCTGTGATATCTGATGTTGCTGTAGAGTACAAAGCTTCACCATAGCTTGGATCCCTGATGTTCAGTGAATCATGACTTCTGCCCTTCCTTCCCGCTAGCCTGCTCTCCCACACCAAGTTGAATCACTTTTTAATTTTAGAGAAGGGTATCAGTAGAGGGATTCCCTCTCTCAGTTTCAGATTGATAATGTAGCAATTTGTGCATATGCCTACAGTGATCACATTGTTGTTCTTACTGCATAGAGCACCCATTTAGATGTACTATGGATGTCGTATCAAAAGACATTTAGTTCTAATAAGAATGTTACCTTAGTTTAGTGAAATTAATGTGAGATGAAATAACAGTTCAGTTGCATTTCATATGGATTCATTTAAGAACCTACTGCAAGTGAGGAAGGTAGTATGCTAGGTCTTAGGGGAACTTGAAGATGAGGACATAGTAATATTGTCAAGAAGCTTAAAATATAGTGGGATAAATAGATAATTAAAATGCAAGACCAAGTGAATTAAGTGCTAAATAGATAACCAGCAGCCTGTGGGGATATTCTATTCTAATTTGGGCTTCAGGAAAAAAATTATGGTGTAGATGGCACTTGACTTGAGCTTTGAATAATGTATAGATGCCTACTAGGTTTATTTATATAAACATTCAAAACTATAGTAGCATACATAATCTCAGTATGAACTTATGTGTGCATATGTATGTGTCAGTATGTATGTGCGTGTATGTGTCAATGTATAGTTACAGTGGGATTAGCATGTACCCCTTCTGAATACTTTCATTTTCATGAAATATGAAAAAATAAAAGGGCTTGCAAAATAGCTCCTCCTTTAATTTATGCTATTAGAATCTTATTTTGACTTAGATGTTAGGTTTAGCAACTAAAGCTATTTGCAGTCATTATTAAATAGTATAGTAACCTGACCAGTTCTTATAGTGACATGTGGGTGTATGCAAAGTGAAATAATCATAAATTTCAGCAGAACCTGGTCATAAAGGGACATACATAATCTTGCAGTGAAAACCCTTAAATTCAGGACTTTGCAAGCTGTATATTATTCAGTCAGTAACTGGCTTGGCTTAGATTTGTATGGATGAGTAGGAACCTATGTGAAGGAAGGCATAGATCATATATTCCTACCTATGTCATCCTGAAATGATTAAACCAAAATAACCCTCGGGCTTAGGCCTATGTCTTTTAGATTCTCCCAATTCTCTCTCTCTGATTCCCTTCACTTTTTCTTTTCTTTTGGTTGATGCACTTATTAGTTATCTATTGTGGCATAACAAACTACTGCAAACTTTATTTATTATCTTATAATTTTGGGGGTTCAGGAATCTGGATATGGCATGGCTAGGACCTCAGCCTCAGTGTCAGTTACAAGCTGCAATCAAGGTGTCAGTGAGTGCTGAAGTCTCATCTGAATGCTCAACTGGGGAAAGACCTGTTTCATTCCAATCTGACGTCATTGTTGGCTGGATCCATTTCCTTGTGGGTTATTGGACTGAGGGCCTTTGTTCCCTGCTGGTTGTTGGATAAGTCCCCATTTATTGCCACATGGGACTCTGAATATGAAAACCTACTCTATCAAAGTCAACAAGAGAGTCAATAGAATCTGCTAGCAAGATGGGAGCTACACTCTTATGTAACAATCATGGTAGTAACATCTCATCACCCTCAGTGGATCTTGTTTATTAGAAGCAAGTCACAGGTCCTTCCCATGGTCAAGGGGAAAAGATTACATAAGGGCACAGATACCCAGAAAGTGGAAATCACTGGAGGCTACCTTATGGTCTGTCTACCACAATGCCTAAAATTTCTTTTGGGTGCATAGACCTATTCTATTACGATAGATAAAAGACTTAGAATTCAGAAAGGTGTAACTCATCAATGTTAATTTTACTTGTCAGTGAACAAGTAAAATGACATCACATCTTTTTCTTTTATAATCTATACAGAATGTAAAGAGACTTAGAAGGCATTAGATTGATGAAATAGAAGAGTTTGCCAACAAGGTAGAAACATGAAAAGAAGAACAGGCTTTTTGAATTCATGAATTTTATCTAAAATGTTCTTTGCTTTTGTAAACTTCATAGAGATCATTAGATGTTGTGCTTGATGTGTTCTGTGACTGTGTAATTATTGTAACTTTACTATGATTTAAAAAGAATGTAAAGTCACTGCTTCTTCCACTTTTACTTTCCTCTTTTCTTCTCCCAGAATATTCCTTATTTAATGTATTACACTAGCTATACGTTTGTAGACAGTACTAGGAGATTAAAAAGAATCGAAATAAAGAAATGTGTAAGTAAAATGAACATATGTCTTGTTAAATGTGATTTTCAAAATAGTAATATAAATTTTCTAGCTGGTTTCAGAAATGAAAACCGATAGTTCATGACATAGTTATCTGCATATATTGGAATGTTAGGCGTAGGCCACAGGCTAATGATTGAACTGGTTTGAATGATGATCAGAGATCTGCATGTGGTAAACTCTTTTACTTTATTTTACTCCTTAATACCTTTTAAAATTTAAGGATATTTCTACAGTTGTTTCTGTTTCACAATCATAAGCTGTAAAAGACCTTGGTTTTAATGTGCAAACAAACCTAAGGAATTTTCTGCAACTCTTAATGGATAAATTTCTCTCACTTAGTTACTATAATCATCTGTGCTTGATCTTGGCCCATTGTTACCCTGAAGAATGAATGAAATACAGCAGTGAAATTGACTTCAGGTCACCACCTCTTACCCTAATATACAGGGATACTGAATAGTCCCTTCTTAAATTTCTTTTTTTTTTGCCAAAAAAATGACCCATCTATTGTTTATGAAACAGATTCTTGGAGTTGGCCTTTCTTACATTTTTCAGTGTAAGTATTGTATTACTAAATTTATTTAAAAACTTTATTCTTCTATTTAGTTCTGAAAGTTTATTTTTTCCCTCAAATAACTCACTAGTCTGGGATCAAAATGCTCCAAAAAATCACATTTTAAAGTAATTTTATGATTAAATATATTTAGTCTCTTATCTTTATGGTCCTGAACATGTCCATTTTAGTGTTGTTTGTCCTAGATTAAAAATGCCCCAGGGACTCAAGGGCAACGACTATGTAAATCTTTTCGTATAGCACTTCGTAAAATTAAGCATTTAGTAAATGCTTATTGATTATGAAAACCCAGTTAAAAGTCCTCTGGGGAAACCAGAATTTTTAAACAACCAAATACACCATCATAATATTTTACAGACTCTCTAGTATTCTGAAATGACTTTCTTCTTCGTAGCAACTTTAGCCTTATTTCCCTTTTCATCCTCTCTATTTCTTATTAGGACATAAAAAACACTGTCTGTGCTTCCTTTGGCTGCAATGCCTTGGATATCTGGCTGCCAGAACCTTTTCTTCTTGACTTGGTTATGTTGGTGATACCACATCTTCCTCTCTTGTTTATTGCATTTGTCCTTTCCATTCAGGAAAGTGAAGAGAAAGTAGAACATACAGTATGTTAGATTATAGAGCAAGAAGATACTTTAGGAATAACACATCCCAGCATTTTTAATTGAGCCTTACACAAATATAAGTGACTTGCCAAAGTTTACATGTATATTTAGTAGACCCCAGAATGAAATTCAAGGATTTTAACTTCAAGTTCTGTGTTTTAGTGAACCCAACCTTAATATTACTATCTTGCATGTTTGTCTTGCCATTTGTTGAGACCTGGAAACACAATTTGTATCAACTTGTTTGTGCATCCTTTCCATAACCACACATTGGTTACTGGCTATTACAGTGATAGTGCAAATAGTCTGTTAGCCACCGCGCAACCATGGGTCAATGCCATATAGCAGGTCTTACTTGGACTGCTTAGTAACTTGAGACTAAAAAAAAAATGTGTTTTTATAAAATAAAATAAAAGTGCACTTTTACTACTTAAATGTGTGTTTTTGGAGTTCAAGTAACTATCCTTTAATTTGAAGATGTGTTGCTCCAAGGGATGTCATCTTACTTTTTCTGGAAAGCTTGGAAGCTTATATTCGTGTACTCCTTTTTACTATTGTTTAGCACTACAGTGTTGGCTGAACTTTATAAATTAACCCTATTTTGCTTTTTGTTGTTGTGTAATTGCTTTATATACCTTCACTTTTCTGTCATTAAGTAAAATTTAAGCTTGCCAAGGCAGAAACTACCTTATTCACATACTGTAGAAATAAAAATATTAAAATATTTTCATAAATCAGGTACTACAGAAAAGATATGCAAAGGTAGAGATTTAATAAAAACTTTGAAAAATTATTTTTTAGTTTGAAGTACATTTTTTTAGATGTCATTAAAACGTCACAAAATAAAACCTGAAAACTTTTCTTGATGGAAAAAACAGGCACATTGTTTAAACTTTTAAAAAATCTGCCTGGGTGTGGTGGCTTATACCTGTAATCCAAGCACATTGGGAGGCCAAGCTGGGAGGATTGCTTGAGCCCAGGAGTTCAAGACTAGCCTAGGTAATGTGGTGAAACCCCATCTCTACCAAAAAATAAAAATAAAATAAAATTAGCTAGGCATGGTGGCATGTACCTGTAGCCCCAGCTACGCAGGAGACTAAGTTGGGAGGATGACTTGAGCCTGGGAGGCAGAGATTGTAGCAAGCAGAGATCCTGCCACTGGACTCCAGCCTCAGCGACCAAAAAGGAAAATAAAAATCTCACTCTAGAACATACCAGAAAGATTTTCTATTAAAAAATTGACACAATTATGTATTTAATTAGATTTCATGAGTGTGCTATTTTGTACATGTGCCTAAAATGTTCATTTTCCTCATTATTTGTGTAGGTTTTCTTTTCATTTATGATTGAGGAAACAATTAGGAAAAATAAAGTTTCTAGGCAAACTATTGCTAGTATTTCTTCACTAAAAAATGAAACAAAATTCCTAGTTAAGTGTTAATTATTGCATAATATTGATATGAAAATGTAACTTAGAACATTTAAATTTT
Organism: Pongo abelii; assembly: GCF_028885655.2. Lineage (NCBI taxonomy): Eukaryota > Metazoa > Chordata > Mammalia > Primates > Hominidae > Pongo > Pongo abelii. The sequence continues at coordinate 111,225,608 of NC_071991.2, forward strand.
AGTCATCTGGGACTTTTAATATATTTATGGGTTTAACTTTTAGTGTGTGAAGTAGGTATTTTTGTAAATCACATACTGTAGAAGTAAAAATATTAAAATATTTTCATAAATCAGGTACTACAGAAAAGATACACAAAGGCATCAGAATAGGTATTTGAGAAAATTGGGAATTTATTTTTCTGGGAAAAATCGTAAACTGCTATTGAATTTCATTTTCATTTAATTTTTGAAAAGGAAATGTTGGCATTGTTATGCCAGATCATTATAAGCTTTATTTCTACTACATTTTATCATAATGCTCACTGAGTATAAATAAACTCTGGTATGCTAAACCTAATAGCAATTAAACTGGAAATGTTTGTGTTTCATCACTGTGAACTTCGCAGAAATGTTTCCATGACAACCTCCATGCTAGTTAAGACAACCAGAGGTGATCAACAGTTTACGTATTTTTTCTCTTGTAAGAATGGAATTTGTGTTGACAGTTTTGGCCTTTAATGGCACTTTTGTTCCGTGTGAAAGTATTTGTTTACCAGATCATATGCTGTTAACTGTCAGGCTGAGGTAGAGTGACTGCTTTTGATAAAAGGCTGCATTAGAATTTTTCATCTGTGAAGCTCTTATACTCTAATTATCTCCATCAGTATGGAAGAGTCCATTTACTTCAGTACCCTACAAATTACACTTTATTAAGACCAAGTATTATGCTGAGTAAAATTGGAGGGACCTTGATTTTTTTTGACCATCTAAAAATGGAAATTCTTTGTAACTTCTTCATGCCCCCTTATGCCCGTGCACACATGCACATACATACTTCAAAAACAATATCTAAGTGACCTCTTTGTAAAAGGTTACCGGGACAATGTTAGTGATTTTTTTTACCTCATTCACTTCACTAGAATATTATAACTACATTAGTCGAGCCTGCTGCAAGGAATGTGCAAAAAAAGAGAAACATATGAAAAGAGAAATGTGCAAAAAAAGGATAACTGTAGTTTCAAACAAGAATTGCCAAGATTCCGTTGCTGATTATGGAAGTGAGGACTTTTCCCTGTTTACTCGTAAATGGTAGCACATAAAAAACTTGTCTGTTTTGGGATCCTCAAAATAAATATCCACATACACATTCTCATAAAAAGGACTGAAATTGTGAAAATTCTTTGTACAAAGCTGTATGAGTTGCACAGTGAAGAAATCATTCACATAGGGCAGTTATATTAGTCTTTTTTTTAACTATCTCCATGGTCATGTGTTAGCATTATCTAATACCCGAAGGATGAGGACTAGGTGGAAAAGACATATTAAATATTTCACATTGTTTATATATGGAAAGCAAGCTCATTACTTTCTAAAATAAAACTTGCCGGTTTTCTTGGTTAGTGTCACTATGTAGTTGTTAGGCTTTATTGTTATGTCTTCTCAGAAAAGCAAAAAAACACTTTGTTAAACTAATATTAAATTATAATTTACCATGGGCAAAACTCATCCTTGCTTTCCTTAAAATTACCTACTAAAACATATTAAAATCAATAAAGTTTACATTTTAATAAACTAGTATCTTATTAAACTGATATCTTTATCTTATTTTAGTTTAAACAACATAATTCTGATTTTTAAACAACATAATTCTGCTTTTTCTACTTTTTTCCCCTTCATTCTTTGTCTTCACATCACCATCCACTCAGTTGCCCAAGCCAGAAACTTGCAAATGTCCTTGAACCTTTCACCATTAATTTAGTCTTTCATTCATGTGTTTCTTCTCATGATTCTAGGCATTGAAGATACAGCAGAGAACAAAACATACAAAAATCACTTATCTTTTGTAGACTATGTTCTCATGAGGGGAAACTGACAAAGAAATCTGTTAAAGATAAAGAATATAAGATCATAGTAAGTACCATAGAGAAAAATAAAATAGAAAAGAGAAATGGTGTGTGTGTGTGTGTGTGTGTGTGTGTGTGTGTGAGAGAGAGAGAGAGAGAGAGAGAGAGAGAGAGAAAGAGAGAGAGATGGGGTGGGGTTTGCAATTTTAGATGGAATGGCCAAGAAGCCCTCACTGAAAAGGTGATACTTGTGCAAAGATCTAAAATCAGTGAAGGAAAGGAAAGTAAGCTAAGGCAGAAGGAATGGCAAGTATTGAAGTAGAAGTGCCTTAGCAAGTTTTGAGCAACTGCAAGCAGGCCAGTACAGCTGGTATAGAATAAGCAAGGGTAAAGAGTAGTAGGAGATAGAATTGAGGATTCAGGGATAGAGAGCATAGGGCCTTTTGGATTATTCTAGGCCACTGGAGGGTTTTGAGTAGATGAGTATCACATTATGATTTATCTTTTCATATAATCACTCTGGCTGTTGTATTGAAAATAGTCTGCACCAGAGGTAGGGATGAAGGCAGGGAAGGAAACAGGGATGAAACCAGTTAGGATTTATTGCAAGAATCCAAATAGCAGATGAAGATAACTTAAACAAGAGTAGTAATAGTAATGAAGGTGATGAGAGGTGATCAAATTGTGTGTACATTTTGAAGCTTCAGCCAATATGATTCCCTAACAGATCAAGTGTAGTATGTGAGATAAAATGAGGAGGTAAGGATAACTTAGGGGTTTTGAACTGAAAACTGGCAGGATAATACTTTCTTTTTCTGAGATGGGTAAGACCATAGAGAGAACAGGTTTATTGTGAGAAACATTCAGAAATTCAATTTTGTACATGTTAGAGAGATCAGTTAGGGATCTAATTATAGATACTAAGTAGGCAATTGGATATAAGAATCTAGAATTTTGAGCAGAGATGTGAGTTGAAGATAAAAATTTGCAAGTTAGCATGTAGGCGTTACTAGAAATTACGAGGCTAGATGAGATCACCAAAGGTGGGTTCCTAGAGAGAAACAGTCCAAAGACTGAGCCCTGGGGCATTCCATTGTTGATATTTTGAGTAAATAAGGAAGAACCAGTCCTATGGTTTGGATACTGTTTGTCCCCACGAAAACTCATATTGAAAGTTGATCCCCTGTGTAGAGGTGTTGGGTGTTGGGAGGTGGGATCTAGTGGGAAGTGTTTGGGTTATTGGGTTCGACCATTCATAAATGGCTCGGTGCTGTGTTTTCTGGAGTGAGTTAGTTCTCTCTCTCATGATACTAGATTATTTCTTGAGGAAATGGATTATTTCTTTCAAGAGTTCGTTATAAAGCCAGGACACCCTTCAGGTCTTCCTCTTTTTGTAGATGGCTACATCTTCTTTGACTTCTCCACTATGTTGTGACACAGCATGAAAGACCTTGCCAGGAGCTAGGGCCATGTCCTTGAACTTAGCCTGCAGAACCATGAGCTAAATAAATCTTTAAATGACCCAGTCCCAGGTATCGTTTAATAGCAACACAAAACAGACTAAGATGGCCAGTAGAGGAGATTGAGAAATATGGCAAGTGAGGTATGAGGAGAACTTGAGAACTGTGGTATCCTGGAAGTCATATGAAGAAAGCAGTATAAGGAGGAAAACATGATCAGTTCCCACAAAATAATGCTAATAGGTAAAGTAAAATGGGGACCGAAATTTTACTTTTAAATTTAGTAACATTAAGATCATTAGTGATCTTCACCTTAGCTCTTTTGGTACAACTCTTGGTGAATTGGTGAATTGCTCAGAGGGGGTTCCAGAGAGAAAGGAAGGAGGATAATTAGAGACGGAGCTGTGGGGCATGAGTGTAGTCCCTTGCTATAATGCCACAGTATCCTACTGTTCTTACTGAATTTTCACGGATTTTTTGAATAAAATTTTCTCTGTTATATGGCTTTCAATGAATCTTCAGAGATTTTTAATAACTATCTTAAGAAATGCTATTTATGACCAGCATAATAGACATCTCCTCGGGTGAGAGATGCCACCTAGCTTCCTACACTACTCTTCTGAAAGTCTTATATCCAACACCATACCTTTTAATGTTGCTTTAGCTTAACTTACCATAAAGATTTTCTGATCACAAATAAAATGGTATCATTTAATGACCATCATATGAACACATACCATGTATAAATATGTATCACAGTTAATTATTTCTCTCCGTAATGTCAGATTGCTTTCCTTTCTTCACTGTTATAAATAAAGCTATTATTAGTAGATTTTGTGCATATATCATTGTCCAGTTTTTGACTATTTCATTAGGATATGTTCATACAGGAAGAATTATGGAGTAAGACATAGGGCACATGCCAAATTTCTTTCTGGAAAAGCTATACCAATTTCTAATCCCTTTAGCAATATGGAAACATATTTTACTGATTTTCATTGGAATCAAATTTTATTATTTATAATCTTACTGCTAATTTAATGAGCAACTGAAAAATTTACTTATGACAAAAGCACTGTAATACAGTGCTTCTGATTTTTAGTGCCATTTTTTTCAAGTTAAGACTAAAACCTATTTTGTAGGTAAAAGCAAAATTTATTTTTTTAAAAAGGCAAAGAAAATCTGAGTGGAACCAGAATAACAAACTAAAGGTGCTATTTTCATTGCTGTTGGCTATGTAAGGTGTGGTATGGATTTCTTTCCTTTGTTATGAACAGTAGGTTTTAGAATATATTCACTTTCTGCTCAGCTTCTTTCACACTTTCATTTTCTAAAAGTAGACTTAAGAGATAAAAATAAATTTTACTTGCTTAGATGAAAAATATGTTAAGAAAAATTTATAGATGATCTAATAACATGTAGCTTTTTGGTAAATATAAATTGAGACTAGCTTTGAAGTTTAAAATATATAAAGCAGTAAGTTCAGTGACCCAAGTAGTGTTATGCATTAGCTCAAAGAGAAATCTATGATGTATTAAATCTTTCTGATTTTGAAAAATTTGTAGTTACAAAATCTAATTTACTTAACCCATAAAATAAAGGCAGTCTTCATAGATTTGCTGTGCCATTCCCCATGTAATATTTATAAAGCAAATGTGAATTTCCTTCCTAGTTCTCACCCTGAATGAGATAATTCTGATAATTAGAGAAGAGGTATACTACCGTATGTATTTAATAAATGTTATATGTAATTATGTTTTTTTCATGTTTTATTTGAATGTGTTGTATACACCTAATATTCCTTCCCTGCTTTTTCTTCTTCAGTATAATGCCCAAACAAGATACACCTATCAGTGATGAAACACAATTCTGGGGAGGTTTAAGAAATTGGGATATGAAAGATTTGCTGGAATGTGTCTGTTGACATTCTCTTCTTGCTACTATAGGTTAATGTTTCTTTGACATTGTACCTCAACCAAAGTATTACACACATAGCATTCTTGATACTTCCTTCTATCCTCTATTCTAAAATATCCTACAACAATAACATTTATTTCTTCTTCTGTGTTTTTTATTCCTGAAGAACTTCTACTCAATACTGATTATATCAACCTTGGTTTACCCCATTGGAGAGCTGTACTTTGTCTCCTAGGATATGCCAGCTTCAATTAACTTTAAATGGTCTCAATTTTTGGCTTTTGACTAATTTTATTTTCAGAATTTTGCTTTGGCAGGGTATGAAATAGATGGTAGTGTGGTGTAAACTAGAATTTGATTATGTTTGCATAGTAAAAGTTTATATAGTGAAAGATTATAGTTTGTAATAAAAGTTTTATTTAATAAAAAGTTTTCAAGATTAAATCCTTATTGCTTTCTAAAAATGGACTATGGCCTTTTGAGGATACAGTTTTTCTTTTGGAAGAAAATGGGCTTCTGCTTGTCTTTGAAGAATTGTAAGGCCATTTAGATAAATGAGTCTAAGCTAGCATCCAGAAAAAAAAAAAAGATCATTTAAAAGAAAGAAAGTAATACTAGAAATAACAAAATCAAACCTGTTATAATGAATTATTCATGACTAACTTGTCTATACCTTTATTACTACAGGAGAAGCTAGGGATTTTATCTTTGGACATTATTTTCTAACATGACAACATCAATACTAATAAGCCAATATTATTCCACAGTGAATCAGAGATACTATGATTTCTTAAAGATTGTTTATGGCCCCAGCCTTAAACAATCCAAACAACTGACTGATACTTGCTAAAAGTGCTGAGGAATGTAGACTCCATTTATATAATTTAAATTCTTGGTTTTGAAATAAAATGTTTCTTGAAAAACTTAATGTGCTGTATGAGTTTGCCTTTCATCAAAATGTATCATGGTTTATTCTAAAAATTAATGAAATGGCAGCAGCTTGAATTATTTTGAACTCTTGTACTGAACCGTGTGTTATTTGATACACATTTCCCCATTTGTTGTGAGTATATGTCTGTCCTAAAGAGGATAACAGATGGCATTATGGATAGGTTTTAAAGATAAGGAAAGAGAGGATAATATAGTTGAAGGAATATTTAACAAGTATTGGGTTCATTATTGTAAAGTGTATCTATAAGTCAATGACTTTTAAAGTAACATTCAAATTTAGAGAAAGTTTCTGGAGGTTAACATGTTTAATGTCTCAGAGGATACATTTTTAAATATTTGTGATAAGTACTATAAGTAAGTAAACACATCTTTTGTTTACATAATTTTAGATGAGTAGAGAGACATATTTTCAATAAACTTGTGTTCATGGAGTGCTCAAGAGAACCAATAATTGATGAGTGCTTTTGGTATCACTGTAGGACACATTGCATTGTAAGCTTTTTGAGTTCAATTTAATTCTATTTAAGTTATATTCTGGCTGAAGTTCAGTTTATAAAAGTTCAGTTTCACACAGAACAGTTCAAGAAGTTTTCATGAAAAAAATGATTTATTTATGACGTTTTAAGGGGACAAGATGTTAATCAAAAGTTTATCTTAGAGTTTACTGATAAGCAAGAGGAAGAGTCTAGAAAAGCCCATGCAATAATATACTAGATTTGGAGACTTTAGCTTAATATAAATACAAATGGTTACATACAGCAATGTTTATAGATAGGTGTATATATAGGGGTTAGTATACACAAATGTATTTCCTTGTCCTGCCAACTGAGAGGGCCTAGAAGCAACAGACATTAGTAGTGGCCATATCTTGGTTTCTAACACCATTCTCTAATTTGAAAAAAAAACAGGGATCCTTAGAGGAATAGGGCTGGTTATAGGATTGGGGCAGGAAATGTGTAATGTGAAGCAGTTGTAATGCCAGAAAATAAGGAAATGCTTTTTTAAAATTTGGAAAATAAATACCCATGAGCCCGTATTAAATACGTAAATAGAGAGAATAGACAAATTTCCTATACAGAAGAATTCTTAATAATTTATGTAGATACTTAACCCCCAAGGAGGTACAGCATAACTCCCTACTCCTTCAGTGTGTGCTGTGCATGGTAATTTCTGTACAGAGAATACAGTATGTCAAAAGGGGAAAAAAAGAATAACTTTATAATAGAGAAACCTGACAAACCTTCTTCAGCCAAATCCAGGTCAACAGCAACAGTTGTATATCCTGTTCATAGTATATATCCTCTGAGGTCCTCCTCCCCGCAACAACTCTATAAGCCTATTCTTTTTTTTTTTTTTTTTTTTTTTTTGATACAGAGTCTCACACTGTCGCCTGCGCTGGAGGGCAATGGCGCAATCTCGGCTCACTGCAACCTCTGCCTCCGGGGTTCACGTGATTCTCCTGCCTCAGCCTCCCGAGTAGCTGGGATTACAGTTGCATAACACCACACCTGGCCAATTTTTTGTATTTTTTGTAGAGATGGGGTTTCACTATGTTGGCCAGACTGGTCTCGAAGTCCTGACCTCATGATCCACCTGCCTCATCCTTCCGAAGTGCTGGGATTACAGGTGTGAGCCACCACGCCCAGCCAAGCCTATTCTAATCATGAGAAAAACATCAGACAGATCTCAGTTGAGGGACATTTTACAAAATACCTGACCAGTACTCCTCAAAACTGTCAAGGTCTTCAAAAAGTTTGAGAAACTGTCACAGCCAGGGGGAGTCTAAGGACACAAAATGACAAAATGTAACATGGTATCCTGGATGGTATCTTGGAACAGAAAAAGGGACATTAGGTAAAAGCTAAGGAAATACGAACAAAGTGTGAACTTCAGTTTATTTTTTTAAAGTTACTTTTAGCATTTTTTTTATATCTGTAGGCTTAGCATGGCTAACATTGGGTATATGTTGTATTTTTACATTTAACATTGGGTATATGTTGTATATATATATATACAACAGGGGTTACAGGAGGCAGGGACTTATGATAATGTTGAATAACAAAAATAGCTAACACTATGCAGAGCATACTATAGACCAGGTACTTTAAAAAATACTTTATATGGCTTAAATTACTTATTTTTAAAAACAACTTTTTGGTAGGTATTACTATTTTCATGTTAGAGCTGAAAAAAATGAATGTTTAAGTAACTTTAAGTAGCAATACCCATCCTCTGGGCCTGTACTTTTAACTGCTAGGCTTTACCGAGTTATTCTTGGACTCAGAGAATGGTTGTTTTCTGGGAGGTTGCAGGGAACAGTTCCCCTCTTACCAGGTTCAACTTCTGCCCAGATCTATAGGGTATAAAACATAATAAAAAGGTTTCTTTTATATATATATTACATTACATGAAGTTGGAAAGTTTATTTCCTTAGATTGTAATATGTAAATGATTTTATGCTGATTTTCCTAAATTTTTTTGGTCTTTAATAGTTAAGATTTTCTACAAATTTTCTGCAGAATGCTGGAATCTCTACCTCACTAGATTTTTGGTGACTGGTCAAATATTCTCCACCAATATACTTTAGTCAGAATAATCATTATTTAACATCTTTAACATCATTATTTAACATCTTAAAGGCTACTGTATTGTAGCTTTTAAAAGTATTCCTGTTTTTGTTGTTGTTGTTAGCCTGCCTTTATTTCAGCATTTTAATTTTGTTGGCTTTCTAATCCTCAAATAACAGACACAGTAACAGACCTAAAAACATTAAATCAAGATTGTATGACAACTTGGGTGGGTGTGGTGGCTCACGCCTGTAATCCTAGCACTTTGGGAGGTTGAGGTGGGCGGATTGCCTGAGCTCAGGAGTTTGAGACCAGCCTGGGCAACATGGTGAAACCCCATCTTTACCAGAATACAAAAAATTAGCCAAGTGTGGTGGCAGTCGCCTGTAATCCCAGCTACTCAGGAGGCTGAGGCGGGGGAATCACTTGAACCCAAGAGGTGGAGGTTGCAGTGAGCTGAGATCACGCCACTGCACTCAAGCCTGGGTGACAGACTGCGACTCTGTTTCAAAAAAAAAATTGTATGACAACGTATGCAGAAAGAGATCAAAATGTGCAATCCTGCAGACTTTTGTTGTGCTTTGCTTCCACCTAGAAATAGTATAAAGTTAGTTCTCAACTTCTTCATTTTCCAGAGCCCAACTGACAATGAGCTCAGTTTTATTATTTTCATGAAAATTATTTTATATTTACATAATTGCAATCCAAGTAGAGGTGATGCTAATAGGCAGAGACAAATAATCTGCCTAGAAAAAAATGTGTTCTGTCAATTGAGGTGAATTATTTGCCCTTGGCTTGAACCTTTAGGGAGCCTGATGTGCACGGTTTCTTAATTTCCACATGGTGAGTAGTGAGAGGGCCCCTAGTGAGGGTGTTGTTTACTTTGGGACACAGAAAAATAACCCAAGTGTTTCTTTGCAAATTTTATTGAAATTCTGTAATTTAATCCACAGTAGAGTAGTCTGTTATTTTATACCTGTAGCCCATGGCATCCTAAGTAGGGATGTGCCATGCACTGGCAGGTAACTAGGCTGTTACAGTTAACATTCTAAATGCAGCCACTACTGCTGTGGTGGTGCCTCCAAACTTTACTCATGCCGCCACACACAAAGGAAGTGATGGTATTTGGAGAAGAACTTGGGTTACCTTGCAGCAGTGGCAATCGACTAAAGGCTCTGGCTGCCCCAGGCTCCTTTAGCCACCCTGAGGGTGGAAGGGATCAGCATCCTGGAACACCTGTTACTTACTGTGACTTGTCAGCCTCAGCATTTTGTTCTATGATATGCAAGGATGTTTCACCCAGATGTACCTTGTTCCTACATCAACTTGTGTAAGACTTTGCAAAGGATTTGTGCTGAAGCTGGGGTTATATAGACAACAGATAATTTTATGATTTCTTAAACCAATAATTAATCTTGCTGTTGGCAACTCCCATTGGATAATTTAATTATGACGGTGGGAGAGTGTCTCTACAGAGGCCCAATAAATCATCTTTCTACCTCACTTAAGTTCTGAATAAAATGAGGAAGAAAAGAAAGGCCCATATTTACCAGTAAAGATAAGTCACTCTTCTTACCCTGATAAGAGACAGTAAGGCAATGAGAGAACGCCAGGGATTACATGATTGAGCTCCCCACGACTCCCAGGAAGCAGCATAAATGGAAAAGAAGCATTTCCCCCAATATCATTAAAGGATTTGCCACATTAATTGTGGAAACCTGTGAAAAGTAAAATGATTTATATAACAGAGAAACAAGAGTGTTACAAGAAACTCTTGCTAGAGCCTCTCAAGAAAAGGTGTGATTTCCCAAAACGGACCTCAAACTAAAGTTTCTCTATTTGGTGACTTAGGAAATTTATATATGTTAATAAAGTATTTGTGAAAAATTAGATTCCTAGCTGGTCCGAAGGGGATGAACGGAATGCTGAAGCTGATGAGTCACAGTAAGTAACAGGTGTTCCAGGATGCTGATCCCTTCCACCCTCAGGGTACTAAAGAATCCTGGGGCAGCCAGAGCCTTTAGTCAATTGTCACTGCTGCAAGGTAACCCAAGTTGCTCTCCAAATACCATCACTTCCTTTGTGTGTGGCGGCATGAGTAAAGTTTGGAGGCACCACCACAGCAGTAGTGGCTGCATTTAGAATGTTAACTGTAACAGCCTAGTTACCTGCCAGTGCATGGCACATCCCTACTTAGGATGCCATGGGCTACAGGTATAAAATAACAGACTACTCTACTGTGGATTAAATTAAAGAATTTCAATAAAATTTGCAAAGAAGGAAACACTTGGGTTATTTCTTAGTAATCACAATTGATGGTTCATAGTTAGGTACAGGTTGGAATTTTTGTTCTATTCTTTCCCCGCAGCTCACTGCTATGCCTCAGTAATCTTTAAACAATTTTTAGAAATATTTTAAAGAATTAGATTTTTCTTTTTAGATGGAGTTTCGCTCTGTCGCCAGGCTGGAGTTCAACTGCACGATCTCAGCTCACTGCAACCTCCGCCTTCAGGTTTCAAGCGATTCCCTGCCTCAGCCTCCTGAGTAGCTGGGATTACAGGTGCCCACCACCACACCCAGCTAGTTTTTGTGTTTTTAGTAGAGACAGGGTTTCATCATGTTGGCCAGGCTAATCTTGAGCTCCTGACCTGGTGATCCACTTGCCTTGGCCTCCCAAAGTGCTCGGATTACAGGCGTGAGCCACCGCACCTGGCTAGATTTTTTTCTATTTTGAGTTCACAGTTTTAAGCTTAGGAAGCACAAATATTTTAGAAGCACTATTATTTGTAGATAAATATCAATTTTCTTAATATTATAAATTCCAAAAAATTATTAGACCTTTAAAAATGTATAAACTATGAATTTGAAATGAGGGGCAAGATGAAATGCTAAGTATTCAGGAACATTTAGAATAATTTCCACAAGGTCCATTTTAAGTAGAAAAGTGTGGAAAGTAAGAGCTTAAATTTTATATTATATTATACCATTTCTACTGACTTAAACTCTTCAAAAGAAATTGGTTGGCATTTGCCATCTCATATTCACCTTAAACTCAAGGCACTCTGCCTATTTTCTGGCATATGGTCAGTGCTCAGCAAATGATGTTCCTCTTCCTTTCTCCATGTGGATTAACTATTTATTAATATATAGGCTGAAGTATTAGGCAGATAATACTATTAAAGAAAAAGAAGATTAAATATAAATCTGAGATATTTTTAAGAACACAGCATTTTGAAAAAAAAAAATTTAATGCCCACTTCTGACCATGGATGGTGGCTCATGCCTGTAATTCCCACATGTTGGGAGGCTGAGGTGAGAAGATCGATTGAGTCCAGGGTTTCAAGACCACTTTTGGCAACATGACGAAACCTGTCTCTACAGAAGATATGAAAAATTAGTCAGGCATGGTGGCATGCATCTGTAGTTCCAGCAACTCAGGTGGCTTCGGTGGGAGAATCACCTGAGCCCAGGAGGTCAAGGCTGCCATGAGCTGTGATTGTGCCATTTCATTCCAGCCTGGGGGACAGAGCAAGACCCTGTCTCAATAATAATAATAATAATAATAATAATAATAATAATAATAGCCTACTTCCAACTTGGATGGAGAAATCAGCTGTATCCCACAGTATCCCCAAAATCATTTAGAAGCTTTTTGCCATTTTGAAAAATACATTTTAGTACTACGGTACTTTAAAAGGCCTAATTTATCACAGTCGTGTTATAAAGCCTATGATTAGATTCTCTTGAGATTGAGTTTTTCTTTCATAATTTGCCCTTGCTCCTAAAAAATGGAATATAAATTAGTATATTAGTTAGGATGGGATAGGTTATTCTGTAGTAACAAACAATGCTCCCCCACCCTCAGTCTATTTGGATTGGTATGACAATAGTTTATTTTTCCCTGAGGTTACAATTTCAATACATATTGTTAGGTTTCTCTACTAATTGTAATTACTAAGAAAACTAGGTTGTCAGAAGCTTCATTTTAACATATACTTCCATTATGACTTTAACAGCAGGAAGAGAATGCAATGAATCATGTACAGTGCTAGCTTCTAAAGCTTCTGTTCACATTCCATTGGTAAAGTAATTCACACAGTCTCACATGATTTCAAAGAAGGAAAGTATAATCCTACCATGTGTCCAAAAGCAGGGAGCCAGAAATATTTGAAAACAGTATTAATTGTGTACCACAAATGAGTATTTGAATGTTTAATTTTTTTTTTTTTGCTTTGAAAGCCAAACTAACTTAGAGTTGGTCCCTGACTTATGCTGGTTCTACTTAATAATTTTCAACTTCATGATGGTATGAAACCATCCCTGACTTATGATGGTTTGACTTATAATTTTCTGATTTTTTTAGGATGCTGCAAACCTGCCCAATTTCATATTATGAGTTTTGATCTTTGCCCACAGTGCAAAGATCAAATGCAGTACTTGAGATATTCAACACTTTATTATAAAATAGACTCAGGGTTAGATGATTTTGCCCATCTGCAGGCTAATGTTAAGTGTCTGAGCATGTTAAAAGTAAGCTAGGCTAAGCTATGATTTTCAGTAGATTAGGTGTATTCAGCAATGATATCTTCAAATTACGATGGCTTTAGCAGGATGTAAACCTATTGTAGGTCAAGGAGTATCTGTATTTTTATTTAATTTTCTTTGTGGTTTATGGTATATAGTTGACCAGTTTGAAACAGTATTACACATTAAACTATATAGTTTGTTTTGCTCATCTTTTTACTGTCTCTAATGTAAAGCAGTTTGAGCAATCAGATAAACCTTTGACTTATCTGATTGTGTGACATTTAAATTTTTTAATAGTCGTTAATATTACATTGGATGACTTTTTCATTTTACATATGTAAATATGAGCATCATCTTCAGTTCTTAATTCCTAAGTATTTAAACCTCAAGCAGTTTGTCACAAATTTTCTAATAGTAGACCTTCTAACCATGTTGGGTATTATTTTGTTAAATACCAAAATATTTTCTGACATATTAAAATACTAACTATAGAGTTTAAATTATGATATATTATGTAAATCATTAAACTAAGTCCCTTAAAATTATTATTTTTCCCCATTTTTCACCTGAGGGAGCCATGCTGGTTCAGAAGTGTTCAGAGTTCTGAACATGTTTATACTTACATGTAGCCAAATATTTTACATGAAAAGAGTAATCAATGAACAGACAGCAAAATATTATGTTATTTATTGTTTGAGTACAGCAGTAACATGATACAACAGAGCTCTTAAAATGAGTGTTATCAAAAGGATGATAGTATTAAGAAGAGAACACTTTTTATTATCCACTGAACTCTATTAATGTTCAAATGGACTCTTCTATTAGTTGCCTTGTTGGAGCAATCTGAGCTGCTAAAAGGACTCTTAAACATGAGTTGGTCTACTTAAAATTCTTTGAACTACTGGGATGACAGCATTAGATTAAAGCAGAGAATTGAGCACTAAAAATGTCACGTGGAGTTTTGATACTGAGTACCAATTCTACCACCTATTCTCCATGACATCTTAAGCCCTCTAAATTTATTTCTTCTTCTATACAGTACGGATAATATGTGCTCTTACCCCAGAGAGCTCAAATAAAATGCTGTTTTATAAACTGAAGTTTATCTTTCTGACTGATAATAAAGGATACAATTAAGACATTGATCAATAGTCCACTGCTTTTAATTTTTTATGTAAATGATCAATAAATCTTCCATTATAGACCTTACATCTTATTTTAACAAATAGTAAACATTCTGAAATAGTTAACTTTGAATAATTAAATATTGGGCAGTTATTTTAAAATAGTAGCTTTGCCATTTTTTTCTTTTCTTTTCTTTTCTTTTGAGATAGAGTTTTGCTTTTGTTGCCCAAGCTGGAGTGCAGGGCGTGATCTCAGCTCACTGCAACCTCCACCTCCCGGGTTCAACTGATTCTCCTGCCTCAGCCTCCCGAGTAGCTGGGATTACAGGCGCATGCCTGAGTATAGCTTTGCCATTTCTACAGTTTTACTGAAGAAGGCTAAAATGCTTAATTTCTAAAAAACACATATTTAAGTAATACAGAATGGGTAATAACTGCAGAGAACATATACGCAATTCTATAGAGAGACAATAAAGTTGTTAATGTGATGAGATTTTAGCAAATTTTACTGTTTAAAAATTTCTATTTTAAATTATCCTATTGTATAGAAAAATGAAATTCTAGAAGTTGTATGTAAACATTATTTACATTTTTATTCAAAATCTTTTGACATGGGACTTGATTAAAGTATTTTAAAGTAGCAAAACATTATTCTTTACATATGTATATGTTTCTATCTGTATTCTATATGTGTTTATGTCTGACACTGGGTACTTTCTGTAGAGTGGTGGGTTTCATTTGCTTTATAACGAAAGATTAAGGTAAAGTGAAACTTGTACCTTCTAGACTTAGCCAGTTTAGCTGGATTCAGAAACCAACCAACGCAGCCCTCTTTGGTAGTGGATCTAAACTAGATACCATGTAACCTTACTGTTAGCTGTAATTTTAGAGGTTGCAATTTTTTGAATTTTTACATGTGTGAAAAGTTAGACCTTGGTAATGACTTCGAGCAGTAGCGTATAAATAACTCGTACATGCTTAGCGTTCCAATAATGGAACACTAGGCATAATAAATACATGTTGAATTGACCTGAATTGATTTCCCTGACCTATGACCCCGTTCGCTAGTAAGGTTCTAAACCTCACCTTCTATTTTCTTAGCTTGGAAGAATGCTCTGCACATAGATTCAATGAATGTTTATAGAATGAGTGAGTGGGTGAATGAATGAGTCACTCTGTTAATCAGTACAGGCAATTGAATGATGAAGTTGGAAAAGAAAAGAAAGGAGAAAGATCAGGGATATTGCTTTAGGGCATGTCATTCATCAGAAGAATTTTATTTTCACACCTTTTAAGATGAAATTTTGACAGTATCTTTAGAATGTATTTTGAACATTATAAACGTAAAAAACTTCAGGAATGCTAATTGCTAATATGATACTATGATATAAATTTGTCATGGCATAGGAGGAAAACAATTGTTGTTGCCATTGCTGTGTGTGACAGGCAGGAAAAACAATAGACATGTTACTTGGCAACAGGCTGAAACAGCATCATTATCACCCTACAGGTCATGGAACCTCCGAATTGGAAAGGATCTTAAAGGTCATCCAGTCCAACATCCAGCTTGACAGATGGCCACCTATCTAGCTTCAGCCTAACCATTTCTACTTGTTGTTACTTGTTGTGGTAACCAGTTGTATAGATGAATAATCTTAGCAGTTACAAAGCCCCTCAAATCCAGCAAAAATGTGGTTCTTTAAAAGTCAGTGCCCCTGCTTGAATACTCAGAAATTACATGAAATATTCCTTAGGTAGAATAGTATGGAGAAAATGGAATGAGACTTGGTATGTGAAGATTTGGATTTAAATCACAAATCAGCTACTTGTTAGTTTATTCTTGGTTAAAGTATTTAATTCGTTTTACACATATATAAGATGGGGTTGTTATAGGGATCAAATAGATTATTTATATGATAGGATTTTGCAAACTGTAAAATGCTATAAAGTTCCCTTTTTGACAGCCTTTTGTATGTTGATAACAGTTACATTTTTTATTTGTCTGTCCCCAGAATTTCTCTTCTCCAGGTATAAACACAGTTATATTTTGTAGTGTGATATGGTTTCGTGCAGAGGGCAGGAGACACATTAGTACCATGACATAGTGAAATACAAAACAAGGCTTTTACTTTAAAGCAGACATGGTGCAGACAGAGTACCCTTGATCCTCTGAGCAACCATCACCCCCAGAGAAGCAAGCTTAGGCTGGGTATACCCAGACTGCATGCACCAAAAGGCTCCTCCAAACCCTGTTGTGTCTGCCACAAGTCCATGTTTATATTTGTATGATAAATAGTATATTATTTTTTGCTCAAAGAGTATTGCCAATGAAATGATCATTTGATACCGGTTTATAAAGCCAAAAAATAAAAATAATTTAATTTAAAACATATCTTCCGAAGAAAAATGAGCTAGTTTATCTCATTACTAGTTAGCCTCTCCTCATCCCTGACTTTTCTGCCTGCATCTTAAGAGGAAATAAGTCAATGTGAGTAACTCCCACCTTGAGTATTTGGGAGCAGTGGAAACCCAGATTGGGAAGGGGAGGAGAGAAAGGAGGGTAGAATTCTCAAAGCTGTTTATATGTTTGAGCCTTGCCACATAGTAGGTACCACAACATGTAGTTAATCAGTATCACCTCTGGAAGCTCTTCTTTTTTCTCCTGGGATAGAAATGAGGGGTTCAAGTGGC
Source organism: Pongo abelii (assembly GCF_028885655.2). NCBI lineage: Eukaryota > Metazoa > Chordata > Mammalia > Primates > Hominidae > Pongo > Pongo abelii. The sequence continues at coordinate 111,242,668 of NC_071991.2, forward strand.
CACACTGTGTTATTCTACAAGTCATTCAACTGCACAGAGAGGCCAAGACTATTAGTATCATTGAGCCTGGGCATTAAATACACATAAATACTCACAGCTTGATAATACACTTTATCTCTTAGGGCAAAGCCCCACCAATGTAGATCTTTTAGGTAGTTGTGTGAATTGTGGGGATTGGGGGAAGAATCTCATCAGAAGTTTGAAGGGAGTTACATTGAGTTTACGATTTAATTTAGAAAGAACAAAACTCTGTTGAATCTTCTCATCCAGGTCCTTTTTTTGATGGTTAAAATATTGATAAATTTGCTTTACTCTGCAACTTGTAACATGATTTATTTTTTCTTTCTAAAAACTTTCTTTTTCCTTAATTTCTGTAATACTCTTACTGGTACTCTTCCAACGTTTGGCTATTCTCTTTTGTCCTTTGTAGGCAACTTTCACCTATCCTCTCTACCTGAAATCTGTACCTTTCAATCTTTTCCCACTCACATATTTACATGCCCAAATGCTCTTATTAATAATTTTGCAACTAAGGCAAGGTTAATTTTGCATTAGTTGGTGCAGAGGAAGATTTTTTCCATTAGAGACTTGCTCTCTTGAGAAGCTTGCCCAGGAAGTATAGTTTGAAATAAAAGAGAAGTAAGATAAGAATGAAGTCAAGCGAACTGCTTTCCTGTATATTCACTACGTTGTTGAAAGACATGGCTATCAGCCACATATAATGAAGCCAGAAAACCTGGAAGTCATTTTCAATTTTCCCTCTTATGTTCCTTTTTCTTGATCAATCACAAAGTGAAATGGACACTAATTTATAAATATGCCACATCTGTCCTCTTTGCTTCATCTCCATTTCTACTGTTCTAGTTCAGGTTTTCATCTTTGTTTGGAGTACTACTTTTTGTTCATCCATATGCCTGTAGTTTCTCCAGTTCCTCTTTCCATGTAGTTAATATTTGACATCAAGTGTTCTCCATCCCTACCCTTACTTCTGCTTTTATACAGCTTATGGCTGGCTAAATCATTGAATTCTTAGTGCTGAACATAGCCTCTGGAATATGGTGCACATGCAAATATCTTTGAATGATTAAGCATTGGAGACAGAGTAGGAGTCAGTATTAAGAACTCTTTAAATATCCTAATGTCACTGAATCCTGTGCCTTTTTTCATGGAACATCAGACATTTTTCTTATTGGAAAAAGTGTTCAATTTTTTTTTCTAGCCATGTAGAACTTTTTCTCCTGGGTTTGTTTGTTTGTTTGAGTCCTACTCTTTTACCAGTTACTTGTGAACAGTGGTCTTGACTTCTTTTCTCCTTGGAATACCTCCATCATTTGACATAATACTATAAATAATTGCCCAATATGTAATATGTGATTATTAGCATAAGTTTTCCATATAAGCTAATAAAAAAGCTGTTACATGGTTTCACTATGAAAACAAACCAGAATGACCTTGTGAGAGGTAGAAATAAACTCAAATCTTATTTTCTTTACAAAAAAGTGCCTTCTAGCTCACCTGCACTATTTGCTGAGGTCAGATTAACATCAGCAGCACTAGCCCTTCAATTACCATCAAAGAGTTACTTTATTATTAATTCCCCCTATTTAAAATTTTTTTAATCTAGCAAACAATGTTCATTAAAGTAATAAAATAGTTTCAAAATAAAGAAGAAATGAACATCAGCTGGAGCTTCTTGAGTTAACAAGTGAAACCTTCGACTTAATTGCTTTATGTAAGTATGTGTTAAAATAAGTAAAAAGTAAAATATAGCAGAGTCATGGATAAAATTTGACTCAATTTTAGTACGCTCATGTTGAGTTAAATTTTTTTTCTTTTAATTTCTTGAAATACTAAGGACATGGTAAAACACATCATGATGTAGTGAAACAGAGCCAGGAAATTTGATTTGAGGACTCTTGATGTATACGGTAAAAATTATATTATTATCAGCGGCATCTTTAAATTAAAAAGATTGAGGGATTATATGAATACCATTTAGTGTTCATTTAGATTTTCTAGCAGGTGCTAATTTTTAAATATGTTAAACTGCAAGAAGATTGACTAGATATATTAATACGTTTCTAATCTTTACCGATAAGCTTTATTTGGTCAATTTGGCTTATTTGATTTTACTTTAATTCTTAAAGGTAGATAATACAAAGTATCTTGTAGCCTGCTGAGCCTCAATTATTTTAGGGTCCAGATGAAGAGATAGTTATCTTTTTAGCATGCAACAAAAGCAGGGTGGGGCCTGGGAAAGCTAGCCCTCCATTTGTCCCGATGTGCAGTTTTATAATTGAGATGAGTTTGTATGTTGTGTTGTCATTAAAAAGTTTGTGAAGCTTTGCCTTAATTATCCATTTCCACTTTTCATGGAGAAATTACTAAAACCAGTGCCTTGGTATGTTTCTAGAAATAGTCAATGTATATATAAACATAAATGTATCTTTATATACATTTTTTCCACAAATAGTAACAATATACACTCTTTGATGTATTCTGCTTTTTCACTTAATAGCCTTGGAAATTGTTCCCTGATAGTACATACAGTGCTACTTTATTATTATTTTTTTTGCTGCATTGTGGTGTTTATTAAATGGATATATCATCTTTATTCACAAATGGCAAATTTTTAAGAAATGTTAATAGCTATTTAAAATAGATATATATTTTTTATATGATGTCTACTTTACCAAAGAAAACTTTCAAAACTTCTTAAAGTTGCAATTATGTCACTGGTGGTCACTTTCCACTGTTGTGGTTTTCCTAGATATCAATTTTCTCTCTTTGGCTGAACTATTGTGTTTCTAGCTGGGCTTTTATTATACAAGCAGAATGTTTTTGATCAGATTGTATTTACATGACAGCCTGGAACTGTGGCATTCTCTCAAGTACATTGTACACATTTAAAATATTGTCTAAATATTTATTCACATGATGGATTACTGTGGCTGAGAAAAGGCAGTTACAACCTATTAAGTAAATAATTTTAGTTTTTAAAAATTTGGAAAAGCTTTGAAGGGGTCATAATGTCTCATCTCAGTTGTTAGAAATGGCCACTGAATACCATTTTTTTTCTCTAAATGGTATTTTAATTCTTATTTGCTAAAGTAACTAAGCAAAAAGGGAAACGGGAAAAATGTAAACCAGTTGTCTGCAGGTATAGACTTTCCTTCGCCCTTCCCATGGTCAGATACCATCTCCTCATCATGAATGAGCAAATAGGCAAAATCATAATTAAACAAACAAAAGAATACTATACTAGCAAAATTTTAATCTTCCTGGAGGTTAAAACAAAATTTCAAAGATATGCAGCTGAATTGCAGAAATATTTAGCATAAGTAGTTATATTTCACTCAAATTTTCATAATGAATTGTGATTTTCATAAAAATAAAAATGACTTTATTTTTGTGAAACTTCTATTTAAGAAGTCATGCTTATTTTTAGGTCAGCTTGAAAATTGGACACTACATACTGTTTCTGTTTTTTCAAAAAGGAGACAAGGTTTTTGTTCTTAATTGTAGAGAATTTATTTAAACTTATGTAAGAGAAAATTTGTGTGTGTGCATTATTTTCTTTGTTCAATCATGTGGTGCCATGTTCTTTTATTTATAATTCAGACATTATTTGAACTTTACAAGCCTTTTGCATTTATTAGAGATGAATTTGTTACATTTTAAGAAAGTGAGAAAAATTGTGTTTTATTTCATGCAATACTAAGTTTATCTAAACATTGTAGGTTTGTGATTGTAACATCTTTTGACAAGCAAATTAGACCGTAGAAAGAGCATCCAACTTGGAGCTTGGGGCATATGGTGCTACCTTCTGCAAATATAACTCAAAAACAAGTCATTCCATTCAGTGAGAGGTTATGTTCAGACTTTAGTGTGGAAGGGAAAAAGCCTCTTATCTAAAAGAAAATAGTAATCTCAGTGGAAAAATGTACCTGTCTAAATTGAAACTAAAAGAGAGACTAAGAAAAAAAGAGAGACTAAGAAACCAGTGCACGCAATTTCATTATTTTCAAGATCTAAAACTACAGCTTGAATGTAAAAATAGTTAAAGAATATAAAGTAGCAGAAATCTAAGGAAGTAGTTATTTTGGCCATTATCCCAGCAACTAGGATTATTAATACTATGAAAACTTACTATATAAAATAATAGTAGAATTAAAATACAGTATCTGGTATCTTAAAGTATGTGTGGCACAATGATGAAACAAATTGTTCTGACATTATCTATTGAATACATAATTTTTACATGTCAACATCCTAATTTTAGTTTTCTTATCTGTGACTGATAGGTAAAATAGTCTATTATGTACACATCTTAATATTTCAACATATGGATAAAGATGAGGAAAGATCTATTGATCAGTTTTGAATTCAGATTGTCATTTTGAGCACATACTTCTACAGATGGTAGAGTGTTTGCCCATCAGAGCACCAATACCTTTGAGACAGCTGTTGCAAATAAACCTCTTTTACATGCTTTAGGTCAAGAGTAGTCAAACCTGTTACAGCACCTGCTTTTGCATATACAAATCTGTTGTTTTGTCATTTCATTAAACAAGAAGAGGTAACAGTCTCTTGTGGTTGTAAATAAGTCTGGAACATCGTCTATGTGAAATGAAATCCAGCAAAAAGACAGCTGTGATTTCTGTTGTGTAGTCAAGGGAGGTTGCTTCTGTTTGGGGCTTTGTTTTTGGAAGACTGCTCGTGATTTGGAGGGAGGGTAGAGAAGCAAGTGTATGTTTGGAGGCAAGAACAGAGAAGGTGTTTGCTGTCATTGACTGTAGGGTAGTTCTGAAGTTTGACATGCCCAGAAGCTAATGAATGCCATGTGGGGCCCCCATACACTGCATACCTCAGTTTTCATCATCTGGTGAGCCTGCAGCAGGATTTCCAGGCACTGGAGTCGACAACATGTCTACTTTGGTTTGGAACTGATTGATCCACGGAACAGAACATGCTTGTGGGATCTTCCCTTGCTATAGAATGACATAAATGATTGAAATGTTTTCTTTAGGAAAAAAGTATTATTTGTTTATAGATCTTATTGCTTATGGGAAAGAAATTGTCAAATAGTAATGCAAGCAGAGTTTGCTGGAAACTTTCACATTAGATTTGTGAATTATTGTCTTGTTTGACTTTGGCATATTAGAAATAAAACTGGGAAAACACAATTAGGTTAAAGAAAGGGTAGAATAAATTTTTTCCTTATCTGTATCTCTTAAAAAGAGTAGTGGCATAAAATAAAAATGGCACCTCAGGATTTGCAAAATGACAGAAGATTTTACTCTCTGTTGCCATAGATTGCTGTGGGGGAAGAAAAGGAAAATACTAGAATTGATGAACAAATGTTGCATGCTGTCATTTTAGATTACATTATTTTACTGTGTAGTTGTTCCTAGTTTTCCTTTTTGAACAATAGTGAAAAATGCTTATGACATAGAAAGTAATGTTACAAATCTGTTAATTGTGTTAATTATGTTTAAATGTGTTTCTTCTGACATGGAGTTACTATGAGCAGGAATAAAAAATATTGTTTTCTAGCGTTGGGGGGAATTAAAAATTCTTTCCTGACCTTTTAACCTTGTCAAATGATTTCCCTGCTCTTGACATAGTGCATTATATTTGCAAAGGTTGGAAGTTAACTCTTCAATGTACCAGACATCATTTTTATTGGGATATTAATTCTCAGAGGTGCTAATCTCATCAAGATTTGTAGGCATTTTCTTTCATAGGCCATTCTGATTTGTAGCTCTTTCTTTTCACAGCAGTATTAAATACCAAACCTTCTCTGATATGGAAGTTCATTAGAGATATGTCTTTGATGGCAGCCCTTTCCTGGCTTCAGTTTCAAATACCTTGATGTAAAGCTTAAGAAGCCATTGTGTTGTAAGCCCTCCTTGATGTGCCTTATTTAGATCTGCATAGTAAATCAAGGAAAGTAAATAACAAGGCAGCAGATGGAAGCATGGAGATAAGACCAGTGAACAATTGTATTTGTATTTTGTTATGATGTTGACAGGAGCTAAAATTCACTAATCTAGTTCAACTGATCTGCATTTCAAAGAAATCTCATTTAGCAGCAACTTGAAGGTTTGTAGGATAAAGTTCTTTTATTGCAGCTTTTATTGCATTCTTTGCTAATTTATCTGGTCAAGATTTAGCCTTGCTTACTTAAAGCAGCAAGCATGTTACAAGGAGTCTTAAATACTATGAAAGCATTAATGTCTAGACTATGAACTGAAGGTAATTACATGTCCAGCCTTGAATAGGGTACATTTAGAAAATGCTGTTGTCCAAACTCAATTGTCAGGGCAATATAGATAAGGTGGGTTTTTTTTTTTTTCCACCTCTCCTGCGTATTTGCTCTGAGATTTTTTTCCACATCATAAACAAGCTAATAAACAATCATCAACTACTCAGAAATTATTCAAAAAATAAGTGTAAGTACATCTCCTTTAAGTGTGAATCCATTGATGCTGATACTTGTTGTGCCTTTTTGAGAATGGAAGATTATTAGTTTTATAGTTTTGATACCCTTATTTGACTCTACAGTTATAAACGTGTAAATATATAAGTGAAATGGTTAATGTGAACTTCAAAGTGTTATAAAAAACATAGTCTGTAGACAACTTGTACAAAGAATATTGGTGTGTTCTACTTTTGATTAAATATATTATTTAATGGAAATTAGTATTTCGAAATGTGTTCAAAGAGATTAAATACTATATGTGTATATTTATATATAAACTGAATAGTGAGTAAATTTGGATTTCCAAAAGAAAAGACTGCTAGATTTAGGACAATTATCCTGAGGTCAAATCCTGTCTCTGCCATTTATACCCTCTAAGATTCTGGGGAAAATACTTCTGTGAATTTCTTCTGTAAATTGTGGGGATTGAACCAGAGTCTCACAAAGTCTTCCCAGTTAGAAGATCCTTATCATTCATTGACAATCTACTTTATGTCAGGTACCAGTCTTGACCCAAAGATTATGTGGATAAGTTCTTTTCCCTAAAATAACTCATGTAAATATTCCATTTTCTAAAATTGGCTGCTAATACAGTTATTAATAGAATATAAAAAATGACTTAGTACCCCTCTTTCTGACTCTTAACAACTACTTGGATGACCCTATATATGTTGGGTATTGTAAACCAAAAATAAAATTATAAGACCCCCAACTGACTGATGGACCCACCTCTCATCCAGGAAGGACATTCCAAAGTAAACCTGAACATCTAGTTCAGGCCATGATGGGAAGGGGGATCAGATATGCCTCATTATATCCTCTTCCTTTGGAATTCAGGCACAGCTGTTCAGCATTAACATTAAAACAGAGCTCTTAAGACTGACAAAACAGACTCTGTAGCAGTAAGACACCAAATTCCAGCGTGACTCTAGTATAGCATCACATGACAGATAGCAGACCCTCCAAAAAATTAAAGTGTTTTACCCCAAAATATATTTCTTTGACATATTTTGAAATGGCCCTGGAAAGCTGTCTCTTGTGGGGAAAAGCTACATTCCACAGGGAATCCCCTTCCCTTTTCAGGTCTTTTCCCTGATGCAGGAGAGAATTAGCGAGGAATCTGGCACCATTTTAGGTCTGATAACGTTAGCAGTGGAAAGTGTCTGTGTCATGTGGCACCAAAGTATTTTAGTAGCAAATCTGTATGGGTCTGCAACAACCTCAATTCTTACCTCCTCAGAAGAAAGAATTTGATTGAGGGGCATAAGGCAGGAGACACTGAGGCAAGTTTTAAAGCAGGAGTGAAAGTTTATTAAAAAGTTTTCGATCAGGAATGAAAGGAAGTACACATAGAAGAGGGCCAAGTGGGTGACTTGAGAGATCAAATGTGTGGTTTGACCTTTTGACTTGGAGTTTTGTATGTCAGCATGTTTCTGGGGGGTTGCATCCCTTCTCCGCTGACTCTTCCCTTGGGGTGCGCTGTCTGCATGCACAGTGGCTTGCTAACACTTGGGAGGGGAGCATGTGCAGTGTGTTTACTGAGGTTGTACACATGTTCACTTGAGGCGTTCTTCCCTTACCAGTCTGAGTGTTACTAGAAGGTCATACACGAGTTAACCTGTGCCATTTAGCCTCTTAATGCACATGCTTCCTCCCACTCACCCAACTCCTGAGATCTTATCCGGAAGCTGCTGATCACCAGTTTTAGTTTTTTTTCTATCAAGAGACTGCCTTTTCCTGGTGCTGGCTGCCACCAATTATTATTTTACAGAGACAGTTAACAATAACTTGAAATGTTATTGGTTGCCTGACATTTTTAGTGTGTGTGTGCGTATGGGAGGAGAGCTCTCTCCTGCTCTGCTCATGTCTGACTAGCTACCCACTGTAACAGTAGGAGCTCTGAAGCCAGCTACCTGGAGGCTTCATCTGCATGATAAAAGATTGGGTTTCACAGCCCCTTATCTTAACCCAGATATTCCTTTCTGTTGATTCCAGTTCTTCAGATAATAACTCTTTCAACCAGTTGCCAATGAGAAAATCTTTGAATCCACCTATGACTGGGAGACCCATTCCCACTTCCAGTTGTTCCACCTTTCAAGACCAGACCATTGTATATCTTACATGTATTGATTGATGTCTTACGTCTCCCTCAAATGTATAAAACCAAGCTAAGGTCAACAACTTGGGCACATGTCCTCAAGATCTCCTGGTGTTGTGTCACAGGTCATGGTACTCATATTTGGCTGAGAAAAAATCTCTTCAAATATTTTTCAAACTTGACTTTTAGTTGACAGTATGCTAGTTTTAATCTTACTTTTCATACTGTATGTAGTGGGCCTTAGGAAAGAGATTTATCTTATCATTTAAAAGAAATTGTCATGTAACATGATTTTCATGAAAAACAATCTTAAATTTTAATGTTGACTTAGAACTTTAAATAAATTATTTAATACCACGTGTTTTATTTGCCTATCTCAGTATAGATTGTCTAGTAAGTTTTTTATAAAAGCCAATGACTTGGTTGGCATGACACATATTTTTGACAGATTTATTTATTTGGAAATAATGGCAGTGATAATTATTTCTTGCAATTCATAAAGATAAAAGATTAAGAAGGACTTAACATAACTGTCTTTGAGTTATACTATAGCTCTGCCTCTATCTTCCATACCATTCCTTGTCAAATGACTCAGTAATTTCTTCATAATAAAGCTACATTGTTAGGAAAGACACAGATGAATAATATATTCTCTATTTTCAAATAATTTTAAATTAAATGTTAGAAATCAGGTATGTGGACAAATGTATTACATAGTAGATTACATGGACAGTTTTTAGAGGGGAGCTGTAGAGAAAATGCTATTTGAGTAGCTTATTCCTGGCTAAGAGAATAGGGGAGTATTTCATGGAGTTAATGGTAATTAAATTGAGGCTTGAAAGGTATGGTAACATTTGGACAAATAGAATTTGAGAAAATAGAGACATGCTAAGTGGAGCAAATTGAGACTCTAAAAAAATCAAAGCAAATATCTAATAGTTCAGTTTGATTCTAGAATGTAGAGATAAGTGAAACAAAGTAAAGGAGAGGCAAATTCAGTCCTAAGAATGAAAGGCCTTAGGTTTTAGGCTAATAAGTTTTGTTTTATTTGGTAGGTATTGAGGAGCCCCTCCCTATCCTAGTTGATGCACTTGTAGGAAGAGGCACCAGGGAAATATTTGCATGACTTGAAGTCACATATATTAAATTTAGGCATTAATGTGTTCCCCCACTTCCCCCTATGCCAGCCTAATATACTATAGAAACATATTATATATTTGCAAAAGGTATGTCTGACATGTTCTATAAAGATAATGATGAGAGGGATGTTTGAAGACATTCGGTGGATGTGAGAAATATGAATTTGAAATTGTTATTGGAGTAAAGAGGGAAAAACTGTCATTATAGTAGTAGGTGGAAGAGAGACTGCTTTTAAGATGCTTTCTAGAGACACTTAGTATTCTTTGGTATATATTTAAGAAACAACAATATTTAAGAAAACAAACAAAAAGGCTTGAGATAGAACTGAAAATATATCAGCCATTATTTGAATAAGAGTCAGAATCAGAATATTCAAGTGAAGATACTTAAGAGTCAGTGGAAGACAGCTGAGCAAAAGAGGATGAAAAATTGCATTTACTAGATGTTTTAAAGTGCTAAAAGTCAATAACAAATATTTGGTCAAAATGTAAGTGTGTTGTATAGCAAAATATATTTACTGATTGTTCAAAACTCAAACCAGACTTTATTTGGAAAACATGTTGTACTTGGTTGTCAGGTCGCAGGCTAGCCCATCCATTTGCACTCGTGTTAAAAAAGAAGGGAGTGGTCCTTGTCTTTTACAGAGCTTGCAAGTATTATTTGTTGGTATTTATTTATTTTTTAAATATGAAATTAGTTGTTAAATCTTAAAAATTGGACTCTGTCTCACTCACTCTCTCGTGCACACACATAATGATTTACCAGTCTGTCTGGAAAATTCTGATTTGGCAAGACTAAACCTACATTCCTACAAAGCAGTAATGGCGGTAATTTTATGGGGCTTAAAAAAACACCTCTTTAGAGACTTTGCCATAGTCTCATGAAACTTTCCTTTATCTTGCACCTTGCCTAATTAATATTTTTGTCTTTAGGTATTTTATTTTGTGACCCTTATGATGTATGTGATATTTATCATATTATTCTTTCTGGTGATTGTTGCCTTGAAACCTAACGACTACATGCAAAAGTTTTTGTAGTCAAAATAAGTTGGGATTACAAATGAGAGACCAGTAACTGATCACTTATTCTAGCGGGTTTAGATTCACTCTGTTTTATGTTGCCTTGGAGTTTTCTGCAGATGTTCACTCCTTCCATAACTGTTGGTTGTTTCCTTGGTCTGGGAACAATACTATCAGATTTACATTCAGAAAAGCAAATAACAAAAAAACTTAGGTTGGGTGTGTAGTATGGATTCAAGAGAGTTAAGACTGAAGGGTAAAGGACCAGAAAGGAGATTGTATAACCAGTAGGTATTTTAAATGTGAAGGTTAGGGGAGGGTTGTGGACTGGATGTATATGTTCGAGAATCATTTGCAGCAAGTAGTTGTTGATTCAAGAAATAGAATACAAATTGGGACTAGAATGGTATCTTGAGAAAACTGACATGATAGAAGCACATGTAAGAATAGTAACCCACAAGACTGAAGAAGCAGGGTTGAGAGTTAGGAGAGGAATTAAGAAAGAGTGGTATGCAAACCAAAGGAAGAGTTTTGAGAAGGAAAGAGTAAACAATGAGCTAAATGAAGCAGAGAAGTTAAGCAAACTATGAATTAAGAAGTCACATTGGATTTTTCAGCTAGGTTATTCCTTTCCTGATAATAAAATGTTTAGTTTCAAGGATATAAAGATTTACTAAACTCTGGGACCGTCTATATAAATTTATTAATGTTGAAAGAATGGAATCTCATTCATTCTAATTCCAACCAATGATTTTTTTTTCATGTAACAGCATCATGGAAAGTAACGAAAAAGAAAAAAAAACAGTAATTTGTTTATAAAAAGAAATAAATGATAAATGAATAATACACTAATGATATTTTGGATGAATATGTAAAATTACCATCCGAACTGGGATACTTTGGAGAGGGAAAGGGATGGCTGTTAATAATTGCAATAGGTATGAACCACATGTATCCCAGCTAATCCAGGACTAACGATCACTGAAATTGTACTTCACATTTATTCAGTGCTAGTTATGCTAGGAGCCAAAGGGGCAAGTTACCCTTGGGCTTCTGAAGGTTCACCAAAAAATCAACTTGCAAAAGATAGATTAATTGGAAAAAGGCATACAAATTTATTTAACATGTATACATAGGAGCCCTCAGCATGAAGATCCAAAGATACAGGGGAAGTTCTCTATTTTTATACAAAGGCTCAACACACTATAGACAGCTGAGTAGAAATATTGGAGGAAACGGGTATGATTTAATGCTAATAGACTGAGTGGAGAACTCCAGCAAGGCCTGTCTGTCTAGATTCTCTCTGGCCTCTAAGCATGCATTCCTTCCTGGTATGGGGCAGGACTTTCTGGGGATCTGAAGACCTACAGTCAAATAGTATAGGTCAGATAATTTCTTTACAGCAAGTTATGACACGGAAAGGTGAGGGAAAAAATTAGAGTAATATTTTTAGGTTTTGACTAGCTTTGGGGAAAGGGGGCTTTGATTTCTAGGACTTCCCTTGAGGAAGAGGGATTCTAGTTTCTATGGCTAGCCTTGGGGGAAAATGGGACTGAGAGAAAGGAGTGCAGAAGATAAGAGACAAAACTTTGCTTTCTGAGGCTACTTCTGAGGCCTTCATTTTGGGATATTGTTTTCTGAGCCCCAAAACTACCAGACAATAAGAAGAGTTCTTTATAGGTTTATCTCATGACTAGTTTTAGTTGACAACATTTGTAATTCTTTCTTTGTATATGGTGAATTCATTGACATATATACTCTACATAATTATGGTGACTTAAATGTTTATTTAAAAAAAAGGTGCCCACTATATCCAAGCTCTGTCCTAAGGGATGGGAAATGAAGATGATTAATACATAGTTCTAGTTGTTAATGACTACCAGCATACTTGAGAGAATCTGCAAATGAAATTTTAATGTATTATAGTAAAGTGTCATGTTGATAGTGTGGTTTGTGAAGACCTCAACTAGTATTTTAGTACATTATATACTATAATTTTTAGGGTTAAGGTTAAGAAAAAGTACAGCTAGTTGTACATATAAGTGGGATTTTCTCTATCATAAAAAGTATATTTTCTCTATGTGTGTGTGTGTGAATAGTTCAGTTCTGTATCACAAAGGGATGCATTTCCATATTGATAATGTAATTTTAGCCACACTAAAGCTATATCCTGTGAAGAAGAGTCTGGCATACTCCTCTGACACATCTGGTAGATACGGATGGCATTAATTAGCATACGTATTGTTATAAATGACATGTCAGTCCAGGACAACAAAAAGTATTTGTTATTGATGTCAATCATTTATCCTTTGTCAGTTCAAAAAGCTTCCCTAAAGGAATGTGCTTGGTCTTCACTGACCCAAAATACTGCAAAACCACTTCTGTGTTCTGGAAACTAAAGCAGAACTACTTGTGCTTCAACTGTCATGTGGATATTTTCATCTAGAAAGTGCCTGTTGATAAGTTTCAGTACTAAGACTTTGAAATTTGGCCAAGATTAGTTGAATCTTTAGAAAAGAAAACAAAACACCTACTCTAATCCTAAAATCTAATCTTCAGTGGATATAGCTTTAATCTTCGGTAATGAAATTTATGTTTTTATTTCACCTTGAAATAATTTTGAGATATTCCAGGTAAATAATTGCGAATATCATTTACATTGGTTAAAAACAGAAGAAAATTGCACGAGTATCAATTTGTGATCAGATGATGATTTAAAGAGGTGCCCTTTTGCCCACATATATTTTACTTTTTGTATCTTAGCTATTCTGATATAGATGTCTTTTGGCTTTGTTTTAACTATTTTCTCACAATAGTTTTTTTTTTTTTTAAATAAATACCGCCAGTATATTGTGTTAAGTTTATGAGCAAAAACTAACTTTAAAGTGCTATCATGCACGTTTCCCCTAAACACGTGTGTGTGTGTGTGTGTGTGTGTGTGCGTGTATATGTGTATATATATATAATTTTGCTTTAAATGTTCCCCCTGAATTCCAGTTTATTATTTAGTGGAAGGGAGTATGAGTGATTTTAAGATAAGGCAAGGGGATGTGATCCAGGTAATGGCACATGTTGAAGACATTTATCTTTCTTTTTTTTTTGAGACAGGGTCTCACTCTGTTGCCCAGGCTGGAGTGCAGTAGCATGATCTCAATCTCGGCTCACTACAGCCTTTGCCTCCTGGGTTCTTGCAATTCTTGTGCCTCAGCCTCCTGAGTGGCTGACATTACAGGCGCATGTCACCATGCCTGGCTAATTTTTGTATTTAGTAGAGACGGGGTTTCACCATGTTGGCCAGGCTAGTCTTGAACTCCTGAGCTCAAGTGATCTGCCTGCCTTGGCCTCCCAAAGTGCTGGGATTACAGGCGTGAGTCAGCATGCCAGGCCGAAGATATTTATCTTAATTCTTAATTTTAATGATGCAGAAAATACCCATTATTGGAAACTTAGGTTGTGATGAAATTTGAATATAGAATGAATTCTCTTAAACTTATGAATGTTCATCTCACCAAAGGTCAGATATTCATCTATCACATTTCTGTGTTCTTGTAAAGAAAGGTGGGATGTGTTGCATTTTTACATCTTATAAATTTGTTTGAGAATTAAAATGAAACCAGATTTAGAAGATACCCATGTTAAATACTCTAAGATGTCCAATATACCTTGCTTCAGTAGCAGTTTCCCAACCTTTGTACCATTAAAAAAAATCTCATTCCAGATTTCTTGCTGTCTTACAGACCCTGTACTGTTTCTGGTCTGTTTCATGTTCTTAAAATCATCTTTTTTAATTATTCCATTAAAATTTTCAAAAGTATTTTTTCCTTTACACTTTTCTAATCATCCTGTAATTCTTCAGCCCTAAGACATTAAAAAAATGAGTAAAAATATCTCATACCTAATCGTCTTTGCCAGTCCATTCAAACTCATGGATTTGCAAAATTATGTTAAAGTCTTTTAAAAAATACATTTGAGTAGGCTTTGTAGTCATTTAGATTTTGAATATTAATTTTCTCTTGCTATGCTGCTTAGCCATAAAAATGAAAAAGAAGATAGATGTGGGTTTCTTTTAGTGGTGTTAATTTAAATACTAGATTTATTTATTATAATGTTTAACAAGGCAATTCTTATATTTCTGTTCACCTCATATCCAACAGAAAATAATAGGAAGATTCAACCCCCCAGTACAGTAAGAAAAAAAAAACTGATGCATTTTGTAGTAATTGATTAAAAGTATAATTTCCCTCTAGATCAAACAAATAATAGAAGTCTGTTGAAGCTTTGTCCTGACCTATCCTGGAAGTAGAATACTCTGGAGAAAGGAGCATTGTAAGCACAAAGAATAAGATTCCTCAATCCTGAGAGAGAGAATGAAAGTCTAACTCTCCACATGTAAGTCATCTGTACTCTACATATTTTTCATCTCTCAGTTTTTATTGCTATTCAGGTTTTAGTAGAAATAATTTGCTGACAATATTGTTTGGATTTTTTCTTCTACAAAATATGCAGGTGTTATGGTCGTAACTTCTAAGTTTTGATTTGTGACAATACTTACTAACATAATATAAAATGATACCTTACAATAATAATATTTAATGTAAAATAGATTAATATTAATTGTATTTTCTGATGGAGAGCTGTTAAGAATTTTGAGTATTCTGATGAAAAGAAGGAAATTTCCTTTGATATAGTATCTGCAGTTTTGCCATTATAATCTCTTTTTGCTCTAAACTTTGGTTTTTTTTCTTTTATATTTCTTCATATCTGAGAATAAGACTATCTTAATATGTCTGCTTGAATCTACCACCTGGTAAAAGATACATTAATTTCTTTATTCACTCTGTGTGGTGAAACTGAATTGGACTGAATTTGTATCCATAATCTGCAACACAAATATATCAATTTTGTCACCTCCGTGTACTGGAAAGACTGATTCCCTATCTGTTAGGAAAAACTTAAAAGATATGTATTAATGATTATATAGAAACATAGAATTTTGTTGCTGTTCAGAAGTTGATAGAAGGAGGATAGAAGCTAATACTTGTCTTAGGACAATTAGGAAGAAATCCCTTGTTCTTTGTGATAACTTTTACCTGGAAAGTTACCTAGGGCATCATCCTTATGATAGTGTGGTATAATGGTATGTGATATACTGGTTTAACTGCCAGAAATTTGACTTTTACTTAATAATTGATCATTTTATTATTCCTCAGTGAAAGATCTCAATGATACGTATTTTTTGGTCTTTAAAAGTTCAAATTCTACAGTAGAAAATGAAAACTTAATAAAGTTGACTATGGCTAAGTCATACATTGCATACAGTTATCTCCAAAATTGACAAGGTTTTCAATGCAATATTCTTACTGACATAGCATCTGATGGAGTGGTCCAAGTGGCCCACAGTGAAAAATCTACATAATTTCCAGGTTCATGTTTAATCTTGTTATGTGGTGCATTCTGATAGAGCCACCTAAACACTGGTCATTCCTGAAAATCTACAATTATAAATTAGCACAAACTGAATTTAGCAGTAACTATGCATAGAAAAGGAAGACTTTTTCGTTTTGGACATAGATGTTCAGTTCAAAACTTTTTTGTTGTTTTTTTGGTTTTGGACTTAGATGTTCAGTTCATAACTTTTCTTTTTTTTTGAGATGGAGTCTCACTGTCATCAGGCTAGAGTACAGTGGTGCGATCTCGGCTCACTGCAACCTCCCCCTCCTGGATTCAAGTGATTCTCCTGCCTCAGACTCCCTGAGTAGCTGGGAGTACAGGCGTGTGCCACCACACCCAGCTAACTTTTGTATTTTTAGTAGAGACGGGTTTTCACCATGTTGGCCAGGATGGTCTCGATCTCTTGACCTCGTGATCCGCCCGCCTCAGCCTCCCAAACTGCTGGGATTACAGGCATAAGCCACCGTGCCTGTCCCAAAACATTTTTTAAATCATTGAACTAGATAGAAAAACCTTGAAGAAATACTACAAACCTTACCATTCTTTTCACTAACATGAAGCAACTTTTCTTCTTATTGAAAAGTGTGATGAAACTTGAAAAGCCTATTTAAATTTGGTGGGTCAGTAGTGCGCTCCCATTTATGGTTTGAGGCTGATGAAGAATTGGAAAATAATGCCGTTCACAGAAAAATCTTGGTGACCCTCTGCTCTACAGAAATAAAAATGAACAAATTATAGCACAGATTATAGTGGTTGAACTGCAGAAATAAAAAGTTGAGTGGAAAACCTCTACCCCCCAAAATTATACAGTATGTATATTTATATTTATATATATATATAAAGTTCCAAACTAGACTTTAGTGTTTGGAAATGCAACAAGTGATGATAACAAAATTGGAATAATGGTTAAATTGTAGGTAGGTAATAAATTGAGGTGGAGGTTCCAGAATTTTCTGGTATGTTGGAAACATTCTGTTTGTTCACCTGTCTGATAGTTACATGGAAGTTTGTTTCATGAAAATCTATTGGTGAGAAACTGGATGCTTTTCTGCTAAGGTCAGGGACAAGGCAACGAGGTTCCTTCTCACCTCTCCTATTCCACATTATACTGGAAGTCCTAGCTAAGGCAAGAAAACAAAAAAAGGAAACAAAAGACATTATGATTGGGAAGGAAGAAATAAAACTGTTCATTTGCAGACGCCATGATTGTCTATATAGAAAATCCCATATAATCAATAACAACATAAACTCCTGAAACTAATGAGTGATTAGTGTTAACACAAGGTTAATATACAAAAGTCAATTGCTTTCTCAGATGCCAGCAGTGAACAATTGGGGTTTTAAATTAATAATACAGTACTGTTTATATTAACACCAAAAAGATAAATACTTAGATATAAATCTAATAAAATATGTATAAGATCAATATTAGGAAGACAATAAAACTCTGATGAAAGAAAATCAAAGATCTAAATAAATGGAGAGATAGTCCCTGTTCATGGATAGATGGATTCAATATTTAGATGTCACTTCTTCCTAAGTTGATATGTATATTCAACACAATCCCTGTCAAAATCCCAGCAAGTTATTTTGTGGATATTGACAAACTAATTCATGAGTTTATTCGGAAAGGAAGAGGCCCACATTAGCCAACGTAATATTGAGGAAGAAAAAGAAAATCAGAGGACTGACAGTCTCCAACTTTAAGACTTAGTATAAAGCTAAGTAATCAAGACAATATGGTATTGTTGAAAGAACATAGACAGATCATTGAAACAGAGTAGAAAACTCAGAAATGGACCCACACAAATATAGTCAATTCATCTTTAACAAAGGAGCAAAGACAATTCAAGGAAGAAAGGACAGTGTTTTCAACAAATAGTGCTTAAACAACTGGACATTTATGTGTTAAAAAAGTTAATCTAGACGACCTTATACCTTTCATAAAAGTGAACTCAAAATGGATCACAAAGCTAAATATAAAACAAAAAACTATAAAACTTCTAGAAGATAACATAGAAGAAAATCTAAGTACCCTTGGGTTTGCTGATGACTTTTTAGATACAACATCAAAAATATGATCCATGAAAAAAATTAATAAGTTGGATTTCATTAAAATTAAAAATTTCTGTTTTGAGGAAAGCTACTGTTAAGAGAATGAAAAGATAAGCCACAAACTGGGAGAAAATATTTGTGAAATAGGTATCTGATAAAAGATTTGTATCTAAAATATACTACAAAGAACTCTTAAAAATAATAAGAAAACATATGGCTAGGTGCGGTGGCTCATGCCTGTAATCCCAGCACTTTGGGAGTTCCGAGGTGGGCAGATCACGAGGTCAGGAGATCAAGACCATCCTGGCTAATATTGTGAATCCTCGTCTCTACTGAAATTACAAAAAAATTAGCCAGGCATGGTGGCATGTGCCTGTAGTCCCAGCTACTCGGGAGGCTGAGGCAGGAGAATTGCTTGAACCTGGGAGGCAGAGGTTGCAATGAACCAAGATTGTGCCACTGCACTCCCACCTGGGTGACAGAGTGACTTCGTCTCAAAAATAAATAAATAAATAAAATAAGAAAACATATAACTCAATTTAAAAATGGACAAGAGCTCTAAACATATACCTAACTACAGAAGATTTACATATGGCAAGTAAGCCTATGAAAAGATGCTCAATATTGTATGTCATTAGATAATTGCAAATTAAAACATTGAGGTACCACTACAGACTTATTAGAATGGCAAAAATCCAAAACACTGATAACACCAAATGATGGTGAGGATGTGGAGCAATGGGAATTCTCACTCATTGCTGGTGGAATGCAAAGTCATATAGCCACTTTGAAAGACAGTTTGGTAGTTTCTTACAAAGGTAAACATAGTCTTACTATGTGATCCAGCAATGACACTCCAAAGTATGAAATGAGTTGAACTCCAAATTAGCTGAAAACGTAAGTCCACACAAAAACTTGCACAAGAACATTTATAACAAGCAACTTTAACTAGGGTAACTTGGTTAAACATCCTAGATGTCTTTCAGTAGGTTAATGGATAAACAAGCTGTGATACATCCAGACAAGGGAATATTATTCAATAATAAAAAGAAATGAGCTACGAAACCACAAAAAGACATAGAAGAACCTTAAATGTGTACTGCTAAGTGATTGAAGCTATGTGAAGAGGCTGCATACCGTATGATTCCAACCACAGGCATATGCTGTTTTGTGGTGGTTCACTTTGTTGTGCTTTGCAGATACTATGTTGTTTTACAAATTGAAGGTTTGTGGCAACCCTGAGTTGAGCAAGTCTATTGGTGCCACTGATATGGTTTGGCTCTGTGTCACCATCCAAATCTCATCTCATAGCTCCCATAATTCTCACGTGTTATGGGAGGGACCCAGTGGGAGATAATTGAATCATGGGGGCAGGTCTTTCCCGTGCTGTTCTCGTGATGGTGAATACGTCTCAGGAGATCTGATGGTTTTAAAAACGAGAGTTTGGGCTGGGCACGGTGGCTCAGGCTTGTAATCCCAGCACTTTGGGAGGCCGAGGCAGGCGGATCAGGAGGTCAGGAGATCGAGACCATCCTTGCTAACATGGTGAAACCCTGTCTCTACTAAAAATACAAAAAATTAGCTGGGCGTGGTGGCAGGCGCTTGTAGTCCCAGCTATGAGGGAGACTGAGGCAGGAGAATGGCGTGAACCTGGGAGGTAGAGCTTGCAGTGAGCCGAGATTGCACCACTGCATTCCAGCTTGGGTGACAGAACAAGACTCCATCTTAAAAAAAAAATAAAAAAACAAAAAAAACCCACGAGAGTTTGCCTGCACAAGCTCTCTCTTTGCATGCTGGCATCCATATAAGACATGACTTGCTTCTCCTCACCTTCCACTGTGATTGTGAGGCCTCCCACGCCACGTGGAACTGTGAGTTTATTAAACTGTTTTCCTGTATAAATTACCCAGTCTTGGGTATGTCTTTATGAGCAGTGTGAAAATGGACTAATACAGTAAATTGGTACAGTAAGTGGGGCTCTGCTGAAAAGTTACACAAAAATGTGGAAGTTATTTTGGAACTGGGTAACAGGCAGAGGTTGGAACAGTTTGGAGGGCTCAGAAGAAGACAGGAAAATGTGGGAAAGTTTTGAACTTCCTAAAGACTTGTTGAATGGCTTTGCCCAAAATGCTGATAGCGATATGGATGATAAAGTCTAGGCTGAGGTGGTCTCAGATGGAAATGAGGAACTTGTTGGGAACTGGAGCAAAGGTGACTTTTGTTATGTTTTAGCAAAGAGACTGGTGGCATTTTGTCCCTCCCCTAGAGATTTTTGGAACTTTGAACTTGAGAGAGATGATTTAAGATATCTAGCAGAAGAAATTTCTAAGCAGCAAAGCATTTGAGAGATAACTTGGGTGCTGTTAAAGGCATTCAATTTCATGAGGGAAGCAGAGCATAAAAGTTTGGAAAATTTGCAGCCTGACAATGCGATAGAAAAGAAAATCCCATTTTCAGAGGAGAAATTCAAGCCTACTGCAGAAATTTGCATACATAAAGAGGAGCTGAATGTGAATCCTCAAGACAATGGGGAAACCGTCTCTGTGGCATGTCAGAGGTCTTCATGGCATCCCCTCCTTCTAGGCCAGGAAGCCTAGGAGGAAAAAGTTGTTTAATGGGCTGGGCTCAGGGTCCCTGTGCTGGGTGTAGCCTAGGGACTTGATGCCCTGCATCCCAGCCACTCCAGCCATGGCTGAAAGGGACCAATGTAGAGCTAGGGCTGTGGCTTCCGAGGGTTCAAGCCTCAAGCTTTGGCAGCTTCCATGTGGTGTTGAGCCTGCAGGTACACAGAAGTCAAGAATTGGGGTTTGGGAACCTCTGCCTAGATGTCAGAGGATGTGTGGAAATACCTGCAAAGGCAGAGTTTGCTGCAGGGGCGGGTCCTGATGGAGAATCTCTGCTAGGGCAGTGCAGAAGGGAAATGTGGGGTCAGAGCCCCCGCACAGAGTCCCTACTGGTGCACTGCCTGGTGGAGCTGTGAGAAGAGGGCCACCGTCCTCCAGATCCCAGAACAGTAGATCCACGGACAGCTTGCACCATGTACCTGGAAAAGCCACAGTCACTCAACGCCAGCTGGTGAAAGCAGCCGGGAGGGAGGCTGTACCCTGCAAAGCCACAGGGGCAGAACTGCCCAAGACCATGGGAACCCACCTCTTGCATCAGCATGACCTGGATGTGAGACCTGGAGTTAAAGGAGATAATTTTGGAGCTTTAAGATTTGACTGCCCTGCTGGATTTCAGAATTGCGTGGGCCCTGTATCCACTTTGTTTCGGTCAATTTCTTCCATTTGGAATGGCTGTGTTTTCTCAATGCCTGTATCTCCATTGTATCTAGGAAGTAACTAGCTTGCTTTTGATTTTGTAGGCTCATAGGGGGAAGGGACTTGGCTTGTCTCAGATGAGACATTGGACTGTGGACTTTTGAGTTAATGCTGAAATAAGACTTCGGAGGACTGTTGGGAAGGCATGATTGGTTTTGAAATGTGAGGACATGAGACTTGGGAGGGGCCAGGGCTGGTTTGGCTGTGTGTCCTCACCCAAATCTTATCTTGTAGCTCCTGTAATTCCCAGGTGTTGTGGGAGGGACCTGGTGGGAGATAATTGAATCATGGGACAGGTCTTTCCCGTGTTGTTCTTATGATGGTGAATAAGCCTCAGGAGATCTGATGGTTTTAAGAATGAGAATTTCCATGCACAAGCTCTCTCTTTGCCTGCTGCCATCCATGTAAGACATGTCTTGTTCTTCCTTGCCTTCCACCATGATTATGAGGTCTCCCCAGCCATGTGGAACTGTAAGTCCATTTAACTTCTTTCTTTTGGAAATTGCCCTGTCTCAGGTATGCCTTTATCAGCAGCATGAAAAAGGACTAATATAGCTGCTTTTCCAACAGAATGTGATCACTTTGTGTCTGTATCACATTTTGGTAATTCTTGCAATATTTGAAACTTTTCGTGTTATTATATCTATTATGGTGAGCTGCGATCAGTGATCTTTGGTGTTACTATTGTAATTGTTGGGGGCCCAGAAACTGGACCCATGTAAAACAGCAAACTTAATTAATAAATGTTATGTGTGTTCTGATTGCTCCACCAACTGGTCCTTCCCTGTCTCTCTCCTTCTCTTCAGGCTTCCTTCCCTCTTCCCTTAAAAACAGCAATGTTGAAATTAGGCCAAGTAATAAACCTGCAATAGCCTCTAAGTGTTCAAGTGAAAGGAAGGGTCACATACCACTCACTTTAAATCAAAAGTTAGAAATGATTCAGTTTTGTGAGGAAGGCATGTGGAAAGCCAACATAGGCTGAAAGTTAGGCCTCTTATGACAAACAGCCCAAAGTTCTGAATGCAAAGGAAAAGTTCTTGAATGAAATTAAAAGTGCTACTTTAGTGAACATATGAATGATAAGAAAATGAAACAGGCTTATTGTTGATATGAAGAAAGTTTTAGTGGTCTGGAGAAAAGGTCAAGCCAGCCACAACATTCCCCTAAGCCAAAGCCTAATACAGAGCATGGCCCTAACTCTCTTCAATTTGGTAAAGGCTGAGAGAGGTGAGGAAGATGCAAGAAAAATGTTTGAAGCTAAGAGAGGTTGGTTCATGAGTTTAAAGGAAATAAGCCAACTTCATAACATAAAAGTTTGAGGTGAAACAGCATATGCTGATATAGAAGCTGCAGCAAGTTATCCAGAAGATCTAGCTAAAATCATTGATAAAGTTGGCTACATTAAACAACAGATTTTCAATGTGGATAGAACACTTTTATTGTAAGAAGATGCCATCTAGGAATTTTCTAGCTAGAGAAGTGAGGTCAATGCTTGGCTTCAAAGCTTCAAAGGACAGGCTGACTCTTTTGTTAGAGGCTAATGCAGCTGATGACTTTAAGTTGAAGCCAGTGCTCATTTACCATTTTGAAAATCCTAGGGCCTTAATAATTAAATGCTAAATCTACTCTGTCTTTGCTCTAGAAATGAAGCAACAAAGCCCAGATGACAGCGCATGTGTTTCAGCATGGTTCACTGAATATTTTAAACCCATTGTTGAGGCCTCCTGCTTTTGAAAGTTTCTTTCAAAATATTACTGCTCATTAATAATGCACCTGGGCCAGGTATGGTGGCTTACACCTGTATCCCCGCATTTTGAGAGGCGAAGACAGGAGGAACACTTGAGGCCAGGAGTTCAAAACCAGCCTGGGCAACATAAAGAGACCTCATCTCTGCAAATAATTAAAAAATTAGCTGGGCATGGTGGCATGTGCCTGTAGTCCCAGCTACTTGGGAGGCTGAGGCAGGAGGATCACTTGAGCCTGGGAGGTGGAGGCTGCAGTTGAGCTATTATTGTACTACTACTCCAGCCTTGGTGACAGAGTGAGACTGTCTCTAAAAATAAGAATAAAAAATGATGCATTTGGTCACCCAAGAGCTCCAATGGAGATGTTCAAGAGATTAATGTTGTTTTTATGCCTGTTAACACATCCATTCTGTAGCCCACAGATCAAGGGGTAATTTCCACTTTGAAGTCTTGTTACTTAAGAGATATGTTTCGTAAGGCTGTACCTGCTATAGGTAGTAGATTCCTCTGATGGATCTGGGCAAAGTCAATTGAAGACCTTCTAGAAAGGATTCATATTTCTGATGCCATTAAAAACATTCATAGTTCATGAAATGTGGTCAAAATATCAACATTAACAGGAGTTGGAAGAAATTCATTCCAACTCTTTCGGATGACTTTGAGGGGTTCGAGACATAAGTGGAGGAAATAACTTCAGATGTGGTGGAAATAGAAAGAGAACTAGAATTAGAATTGGAGCCTGAAGATGTGATGGAATTGCTGCAATCTCATGATAAAACTTTAATAAGTGAGGAATTGCTTCCTAAGGATAAGACCTTAGCAATTTTGGGCAATAAAGCATTTTTTAAGTTAAGGCGTGTACATTTTTTAAAGACATAATGCTATTGCATACTTAATCTACTACAGTATAACGTACCTATAACTTTTATATGCACTGAAAATACAAAAGAATTTATGTGACTTGCTTTATTGTGATACTTTATTATGGTAGTCTGATAACTGAACCTGTGATACCTCCAAGGTATGCCTGTATATGACATTCTGGAAAAGCAAAAGTAAAACTTATCAGTGGTTGGCAGGAGTTACGGGGGAGGGAGAAATAAATAGGCAGAACACAGAAGATTTTTATGGTAGTGCAGCCATTCTCTATGATATTTTAATGTTGGACACATGGCATTATGTGTTTGTCAAAATCCGTAGGCCTGTACAAAACAAAGAGTGAATCCTGGTATAAACTCTGGACTTTAGTTAATGGTAATGTATCAGTTAGGGGTTCATCAGGTGTGGCACATGTACCACACTAATGTAATAGAGGAAACTGGGTTTGCGTTGGGGTTGTGGGAGAAGATATACATGGGAACTCTCTGTACTTTCTTCTCAATTTTCCTGTAAATCTATAGGAGTACTTTAAAGTCTATTAATTAAAAAAAGAAAAGAAAACATTGAGTTGTCATCTTTATTTCAGATACTTCTTTGCATGTGTAATGTAATTCAAAGTAAAAAACAATTAAAAAGGCAATCTCAATGATTCTAAGCAGAATTCTGAGAAAAAGTGAGATAATTTCAAATTTGATCTGTCCACATTGAATATTCAAAGGTAAAAACATAGAATTTAAAAAACAATATTTTGTGATGTTACAAAGCAGTGTATTTTATTTCAGGAAAGCGCTAATGTCCATAGATGAGGACCTGTCTATTTCCATATATTTAATAACTTTTAATCACAGTTTATTTATCTAGCATAAACTTGTCTTTAATATAGATGTTTCAGTTTCAAATGAAAATATAGATATATATTACATTAAATATAAGAATATCCATGCTATAGTAATGAGCCACTCATCTTTATTGAATTGTTCATGGTTTCTTTCCTTAAATTTTAATATAATTTATGCAGTTGTCTATCATTCTGAGAAATACTTAATATTTAATCTAAGTGGGACTTTATTTTGTTAATTTTATGTTAGTATGTTGTTAAGAAAATGAAAAAGACTATCTTTGTATTCTTTCTTTGATGTGAAATTTTAAAATACACTTTCAGTTTTAAAAAGTACTAGATATGGGTGTTTTCTTGTCTCTTTTTTCTTTTTCTTTTTTTTTCTTCTTCTTCCTTCCCTTTCTCTTTTTCTTCTTTACTTTCTTCTTTCTTTTTCCGTATTTTCAGGTGGTTAATTTTCCCAGGAGTGAATGTAATCTTATTTAGTTGGTTGACATTAAGAAAAACCAGGAATTTATTATTCATAAAAATGAAATATAAAAAATCTCCCTTTTCTTCAGGCTCTGGATATAGCTAGGCTCAACACAAATGTCTAGGGAAAATGCATCTGTTGCTATTGCATTTATTTTTTTTTTGTTTCTCTGAAAACTTGGCATTTGTAAGATATCTATGATTTTGATTTGTCTTGGCCAAAGCCCAGATTACCAAGGAATTACATTTTGAACATATTCAACTAAGAATTATCTTTGTAGCAACTTTTCCTTTGCCATATTGAAATTTTGGGAATAAAATCAGATTTTGTTTTAAAAACCAGCTATGTTTCTTTCTAGTGCCAGAATGATTTTTTCTATGTTAAAGCGGAATAAAGCAATGCTTATAGTCTATCTAAAACTTATTTTAAGCATACTGTGGAGAAAAGAGCCCCATTTTTGCATTTGCAGACCTGGGTTCAAATGTTTGCTCTGCCAGTTAGAATTTATATTGATTATTGGTAAGTTTTGCATGTGAAAAAACAATCCTAATAATAATTTCTTTATTCGGTTATATAAAATTTAAATGATCAAACATTTAAAATACCTGACACATAGCTGGCACTTACTTGATGGTAGTAGTCTCTCTTTTGCCCTTTATTCTTTCTATATGTAGGGATAAGTGTGCAAATAAATAAATGTGTGTGTATGCTTATGTGTATATATGTGTTTGTACACCCACACATACTTATATATGTACTTATGTGTCTGTTGTCTTCTCTCTCTCTCTAACCTGTATTGTGTAATATTTTATGTAGCCACTTATTCTATTAAATTCAGAGGGAAAGAATTCTTGTAGGAATGATATAGTTATTGAATTCAGGAAATAGGGATTTTATTCACCATGTAAAGTTATTTTAAAAGTTATCATGTTTTTGTGTCCTAGTATTTCTGTAACTTTATATTAACCTGAATTTTTAAAACTGGAATATTTATAAATTCTTAAAAGGGGATCTGATAGATATTTATGTTTCTTCTACAAATTCCCAGCAGGCATTGGAGAAATAGTTTTTTTCTTCTTCTTCAACATGTAATTCACAGAATAATATACTGCTCCATCTTGATTAGTGTTCAGAAAGATGTGCATTGGTCAACTTGAGAAGATGTATGGGAATATAAGAAACAAGATAATTTATTTATTAAGTGTCCAAAAAGAGAAGTGTCAGTTTTGACAAGATGGAAAAATGCAAGATAGGAGTTGAATCTTTCTTAAAAATTGATGTTCGTTTGATTCAGGTTTTACTAAATAGCAAGGCACCAGTTTCCTGAGAAGGTTTGTACAGCTGAATGTGTTCATAACTGATTTGGATCTTTATCTTTGTAGAATACTAATTCAACAAAATGAAGCATAATACTACATGTTCTCTTATAATGATGTAGGCTTTCTAGCAAAAGCAGCTGTTACTATCCTAAGAAAGTAGCCTGTATATCTTGCCTAAATATCTTATCTGAATTTGAATCTTGTGACTGCTGAATAACTACCTCAAATCTTAACTAATTGGCTGCTCTCAGACACTAAAGAGAGGGTTGTAACAAAGAAGCAGAATGCTTAAATGAGGGATAAAATCCATCAAGCTAAGTATTTATCACAAAAGCCTGAACTCTTGATTTTAGGTGATTTTTTTTTTCAAATGCGAACTAGTTAAAACCTGTGTTTTCTCTATATTTCTCCTGGTTATAAAGACAAGATGGTAAAGACAAAACTTAAACACAAAATGGGTGGTAGCCTCCAAATCTACTTACTCGTTAAGTCCACTTATGTGTTAAGGATGCTGTGTTATCTGGGACCAGGGGCTAAGTATTTCTAGAATGAGTAATTCTTTTTTAGTGGATGCATCTATGATCTGGTTTTGTGGAGTTGACAACTCGACTCATACCATGATTATTACTCATTTTTATTATAGCCATGGGTAACAATGTTAAGGAGTAGCAAAGCGGTTTTAGGTCAGACAGTATAGAATAGTTTGAAAGTATATATTTTTCACATATATGACCTAATGACCATTTCCATTTAACTCTCTTAAACGTTTAGTGATTTTATTATTGTATAACCTAAAAGCTCTCAAATGTTTGTTTTGTAAATAAGAAAGTAACATTTTTCTACATATGGTGTATATTTTAGGTTTGTCCAAAATGCATTAAGTGTATTAAGACTTAACATCTTTACCTAAAATAAATACACATCAACCATCTCAGATAATGGTAGCTATAAAAAAGCATTTGCTGATTTGCTGATCTGGACAAATTGGTTAAGAATGTTTTTCATTGAAAATTATGTTAACTATTCTCTTCCCTCTAGAATCCAAAGTGGTAGCTTTCTGTAAGATTTGTATTTTGAGATATTCTAAACATACAGAAAATGAAATAATAGGTACTCATATTCAAACTTGACATGTTAATATTTTGTTTTATTTCTTCAGATCTCACTCTTTTAAGTACTATAGTGCCACAAAATAGTAAATGTTGTGTCTTCTGATCTTGTACCTTTTTCTCCCCCTAGATTTATTTTACTATATTGAATTAGTGTTTATCTGTATTCTCACATTTTTGTTTTTTGGGAATTTTAAAATTTATATTAGCGGCATCATATCAAATCTACCTCTCTGAAAATTTTTTCTTTCAAAATTATGTTTAGGGGATTTATACACATTGATTCACACAGGTTTGATTTCTCTTTTCTTTCCTTTCTTTCATTCTTTGTCTCTTTCTTTCTTTCCTTCTTTCGTTCGTTCATTCTTTCTTTCGTTCTTTCTTTCTCTTTCTCTCTTTCTTTTTCTTTCTTTCTCTCGCTCTCTCTTTCTTTCTTTCTTGACAGGGTCTCAGTCTGTCACACAGGCTGGAGTGCAGTGGTGCAGTCTCAGCTCACTGCAGCCTCAACTTCCCAGGTTCAGGCAATCCTCTCGCCTCAGCTCCCCTGAGTAGCTGGGACTACAGGCGCACAACACCATGCCCGGCTAATTTTTGTATTTTTTTGTAGAGTCGGGATTTCACCATATTGCCCAGGCTAGTCTTGAACTCCTGGTCTCAAGATTTGCCCTCCTTGGCCTCCCAGAGTGTTAGGTGTTGGGATTACAGGCATGAGCCACTGTACTGGCCCATGTCTGATTTCTTAGGTTTTTTTTTTTTTTTTTGTAAGCTTTTATTGAATTTTAACTTAAATATGGAAAGCTGCACAAATCATAAATGCACATCTTGAAGAATTTCACAGAATGAACACACTTGTGTAACCGGTGCCTAGCTCCAGTAACACATTTGTTTGTACTCTAAAAGTCCCACCATGCTTTATCTGCCTTTTAGTTACTATCTTCCAATCCTTACCCCAGGGTAACCATATTCTTACCCTTAACAACATGGATTAGTATTGTCTGTTTTTGAACTTTATACAAATGGAATCATTTGATATAGTCTTCTGTGTCTGGGCTTTTTTTTCTCAATATTAGCTGTATGAACTTCCTCCCTGTTATTGTGTATAGTTAAGTGTCTCTCCTGAGTGCTATCCATAATCACATGAATATGCCACCATTTACTTACATTCATTCTATTTGGGGCCATTTTTGTTGTTTGTTTTCCTGTGTTTGGCTATTAGGAATAATACTGCTCTGAAGATTATTGTACATGTCTTTTACATGTTACATTTACCTGTGTACTGAGGAGTAGAATTTTTGTATTATCAGGTATCTATAGCATAGTGTCAACTTAGTGTCTGTATTATAGGTTATCTGTCCAATGCTTTTATCATTAGTAGACATTACCAACCAGTCTTCCAGAGCAGTTGTTCCAGTTTACCCTTCTACCATCAATGTGTGAAAGTTTAAGTTGTTCCACATTTTGTTAACACTTAGGTTGTCTTTTTTATTTTTGTCTTCTGGGTGGGTAATAATTCATTTGTTTTTAACTGCTCTATAACATTCTATAGTTTGAATAAAGAGTGCTTATTTATAAATCCCTTCCTTAGTAGATGGACAATTTGATTGCTTTCCATTTTTTACAATCAAATAATACTTCAATGAATATATGTATTTATATATGGTTTTGTGCATCTATTTGAGAGTTTCTTTAAGATTATAACTTGAAGTGGGATGTATGAGTTTTAGACAATAACATTTTTGTTTTGTTTTTATTTTTTATTGGCAAGTACAGATTGTATATATTTATGGTGTACGACATAATATTTTCATATATGTATATTTTGTGGACTGGCTAAATCAAGTTATTTAACCTATGCATTACCACACATACATATTTTATCATGGTGAGAACACTTAAAACCTGTTCTCTTAGCAATTTTCATGTGTACAATATATTGTTATTTATAGTCAGACATAATGTACAATGGATCTCTGGAACTTACTCCTTCTGTCTAACTGAAATTATATGTCTTTTAACCAACGTCTCCCCAATTCCTCCTTCCCCCTAGCATCTTTATTTATATAATATATTGCTAAATTTTTCTCTAGTGGGGCTATACCATTAAGTGGTATTTTGGTTTTATTATGAATCATACATATGAAGTGTAAAGTGTAGTGATGCCTCTCTAAAAACAGTATTATGCAAAGCTTAATAACAATTTGTAGGAAATGTAGTAGGGAGAGATGAAACATTCTTTGCAGCTCCTGGCATAAAATTAAAGTTTCCATTATTATTTTCTCTGTTGCATTATTCATTATGATGTTGCCATGAAATGCACACTCTGGAATCCATTACAATTCTTGTAAATTCTCCCAAGATCTTTAGGTAGGATCTTTAAATTTTTGAAGATTTCTTCCTTATGATAGTTATTTTTTTCCTATATTACATAGTCATTGCATATATTTTGATCTTGACATTTTACCATCCAGTGACACTACATACCAAGGTACTTTGGAAAGTTTATATAATTAAATTAATGGATATACACATTTTGTGACATTCAAAGGATTCGATTCTAAGCAAAATGGCGACGTGAGATACAGATTGTTCTAGTTGCTCCCATTGAATTTTATGAAAATTTCATGTGCTTGTATTTTATAATTTTAACTTGATAATGCCAAGATATTTTCCTTGTATTAGCTGTAAGAACAGACAGAGTTAATGTTGGTAGAATGACCAAGGCAAAACCTTTAATCTAGGTTCTTAAATTTGACACTATTAGTAAGGTAGGTCAGCATTTGTCTCAAAGAAAGAAATCTAATTAGTTTACTTGTTACTATTTCTTTTTTTATAATTTTCATTTTCTCTCAATGCCATTTTTCCACCACCCAGGATCTTTAATTAGTCTTGATCTAGTCAACCCCCAGTTTCTCTGTTCAGATGAGAATGCATATTCCTACACAGAATATCTTTCAGTCACTGTCCCTCCCTCTTTTTCTTTATGAACGTCAACACAATCTCCTCTCCACAAACGTATTTTGAATGAACAAAACACAGTTAAATATCAACTCAAAATTCTATGTAGATTTTTCAGAGTAAAATTGTATTGGTAAATTTTAACTGAGTACCCAATTATTGTCAGCATCTTAACTTTTCCAAACCTTTTATATTTAACTATTTATAAGAAGGCTTGTACAAATGACAATTTTGGTTTAGTTGGTCAGTTGTAAAATCATATTGCTGTTGCATTTCTGTCTTTTATTAATATTTTTCCTATGATTAAAGTGACCTGAGATTGACTTTGTCAGCTTTTATTATTTTTAAATCTAGCAATATTTGAATTTACATCTATATAGAACATGAATTGAGGCAATTTAAGAAATATAATTTCTCAACAGTTTCATTATTGAGATGAATACTAATGTGTGTATTGTTTATATGCAGATCCTTACCTGAAACATTTTTGTTTTATAGTAGATTTTAAGAATCAATGTCATAAGGTACCATACTATTTCCCACTCTTGTCATTTCCACTCAGTATTTTGTTTACTCCTACATGCCTTGTTCAAGCCTGTGTTTTCAATGCGTAGAGTAGTGCTGGCATGCGGTCTGCACTTAATAAAAATATTCGGTGAATGAATTGATTTCAATATTGTTTTTCAGAAAAGAAAGTTGTCTATTTACCACAAGGTTAATGTTAGTCTTTTGCCTTTAAATGCAATCTTTTGGAAGACTATGTTGAAAGGAAAATGAAGACTTTAAAATGGTTGAACAATTCACATCTTTTAAGGCTATACTTGAAGGAAATAATAATCTTTTAAAAGTCAAAAATAGTTCCATTGTGTTAAACATAAAGAGCAAACCAAAAAACCGTGGCCAGATTATTATAGTGAGTTCTTATTTACCTTTACAAAAGCCATGTATAATATAACTATTACTAGAAATTCTTTCTGAGGGAAACAAGGAGACTATCATCAGATTTGAGAATTTTTTTCTGGACTGTAACTCCTGTGTATTTTCTTCTCTACATTCTTGACTCTTGGACCAGTCTCCTTTTCTACAAGGTGGGGGATTGAATGATTGAATAAAGTACTGGCTGATTACCTCAAAAACTTTATTTGAGGATCCATGCTAGACCATGTAGTACATAACAGGTATGTTGGTCTACCTTAATGGATGTCACCTCTTCTGTACTGTCACTGTGTTTGTATTTTGGGAAGGAGTCGATATAATTGCATGTGTTTAGACTGCTATGCTTAACCAGAAGTTCTGAAATGATGTTACTGTTGCTACATCTAAAGGACACTTTTTAATCGCTTGTTTTCTCTGAAGTATTTAACACTGGTGACTGCTTCCTCTTTCTATCATTCCATGTTCTCATGGCATGTTGTCTCACTTATTCTTCCTAAGACTTTCTTGTGAGCCCTTTTTCTGCCCATCTCATACATTTATTTTCCTGTGTTCTGTCCTTATCTTCTCACTGTACATTATTCTAGATGAGCTCACTTACTCCCAAAGCCTTAACTACCATCTTTGGTGTTGGAATTCCTACTTTTGTATCTCTAGCTCATATTTCTTCTCTGAATTTGAGATCTGAATTTACAGTTGCCTCCTTGATATCCCTGCTTAAATGTCCCATAAGAATTCATCTAAATACATGTATAATATTAAGTACATTGTCAGCACCTGCCCCACATATCAAACTATGCTTCTCTTATGATATGTTCTGTCTTAGTGAATAACAGGCATGATTATACACTCAGTTGCCTGTGTCAGAAATATTGGGTCATCCTTCACATCTCCCTCTCATCTTCACTGTAAAATGTCTACTGGACCCATTGATTCAATCTCCAAAATAGATTCCAGATGTGTTTATCTCACTACAGCCCACTGATGCTATCCTAGTCTAAAACTTTCACTTGGATCACTGCAATGATCTCTTAATTGGTTTACTCAATTCTTTATACCCTTTATCTCCTCCGATTCACTAGGTAACCAAAATTACCTTTTTTTTAAAAAAAGAGTAATTTTTATTTTCTGCTTAAAATTTTGCTGTTGTTTTCCTTTAAACATAGGGTAAAATCAAAATAACTCTTCATCTTGGCCCTGCAAAGTTTGGATTGTGCCTGTCTCTCTAGCATCATCTTTCTCTACTCAGCATATTTCTGACTTTTCTTTCTTACTCCACCTATTCTGGTTTAATTTAATTAATTGATGGCTTTATGTTCTTGTGTGCCTTGTGACCTTTGTGCATAGCATTGCTTTTCTGTAGGACTGGGTAATGGATGCAGAGGTGAAAGATCAGGATGATTCTAAAATTTCAAGCTTGGTAATTGTGTTTCTTTTAATGGATTTTATCCTAATAAATTAATATATATATAATGAAGGATTAAAGTATAACATGCATATAAGCTGTCTCTAACCTAACCTTCTATAACCTAAAATATTTCAGAACTTTTCTTTGTGTAGTGATCCTCCAAAGATCTCATGCCCTCCATGTCTCTTTGCATACTGTGTTTTCTTTGTTTGGAAAGTACCCCTTCCTTATATCGTAAATGAACCTCTGCTGTCATTCAAGATCCAGTGGAAATACAGCTTCCTCTGGGAGGTGGGAGCCTTCAGAGTTGTTGATGATAGTTTCCTTTATGTTATCCAGGTACATTTTGCAGAAGATGCACCTGAAACAGAAAAGTTAAGTAGCTGGTCCAGTTACTAAGTGACACAGCCAAAATTTGAACTTTCACATGTCCGATTTTAAAGCATGAGCCTGTATCTTTTGTTTGATACAGTCATTGTTTAATAAACAATTATTAAATCAGTGGGTCAATAAAAAGATAAAACACTAAATGACCTAATTAGTAAAAAAGTTTTAATGGGATCAATGGTAAGAAGTGACTTAACTGATATAGAAAATAAATATTTGATAAAGAAATCTGTATCTGTAGAATGGTTCAACTTCTATGCCAGTTAAAGTTAACCTTGCTTTGTAATATCTTAAGATGCCTCTGGTTCTCAAAAAAGGTATGAAGCTGAACTTTGGTGAAATAAGGCATGGAATGAACAAATTTCTTTTAATTAAAAAGGGCAAATATATATCATATACATTTTTCATATACTTTAATTGCTTTATGCATTTGTGCCTTATTCCCCTCAACTTGATTGTTCACTTCTTTGGAACAAAAATATTTCATATATTTTCTTAGTGTCTCTTGTAATATCTAGTTCTACTTGATAACTATTTCTTCTGTGTAAAATAAATGATGGTGTCTTATGTCTTCATAATTTTAGTAATAAAACTTCATATATTTTCAAATAGTAATGTAACTGATTTTTTTAATGCAAACCATTAATTTGAAGCATTAATATACAAGAAAAATGGAACCAACTCTTTAGTACTAGGTTCAATACTGTCTTTTTAAAAAAGAAAGTTACTCAGGTATGCATGATGTCAAGGACAATCAGTGGAGAAAAAGCAGTTTATTTTGGATCTAGCTTAGAAGAATGTAATATTCTAACATTTAACTAGTAGGTGAGTTTAAATATCTGTGCACCTCTATTTTAGGAGTTGTTTTGCCTTTTACTTTTCATTTTCTTTCAAATATCAAGAGATATTCACATTTGGAAGGACATATTCTTATTAACACTAATGAGATTTTTTGGTAAATGAATTGAATATAAACAACTATTGTGTTTGTCTTTTTTTTTTTGTAAAAAACATTTCAAGCTGAAGATCCCAGTCATATAATTAGAAGGCCTAATCCCATTCAATCCTTGAATACGTCTATAGAAATAGAATTCTTAAAACATATACACAAAAGATAATATGATGCCTGTTGAATTTAATAATATGTTCAATCGAATTATTATACTACTAAAACAAGTCTAATTTTCATTAGGAAAAATGATTATTTTTTGTATATTTATACATAATGTACATATTATAGGCCATCGTTGGCACTAAAGAAGTTAAAGGAGCGGGGTTGGGGGTAGAAATAACACTTGTATTATGTTAAATCAGAAAAATAATCACACTTGGCAGTTTTCCTTTGCAGAATGCAGGAAAGGCTGAAGGCTTTTGTACAGTTCAAAGAGCACATTCCACAGATACAGCAGTTGTTGGTTGCCTGCAGGGATCATCAGAATTGAGGGGGTGGTGGTAGAGGTCTGCATCACAAAAGTCCAGGCTGTTGGGCTGTGTGTTTGCCAAGAAAAAAACAAAAATGTTTGTACTTTTTTGAGAAGTTGTTTAGAAATTAGCTTCATATAATTTAAGTGTATTTTAAAGATGGCACTTTTGCATCAATTTTTAATCTATACAATAATCAGATGACATTCTTGTTTCTCTTTTGCTGCCTCTTGTTCTTTAATAATTTGGTTTTAGATTAAGGTTTACATGTTTAACTGTGGAAGCATAGAACTGCTGACTATTAAACTGTCAGTTAAACAGAGAAATATAAATAAATTATATTTCACTATCATATATTTAATTATCATTTATACAACTAGCATATTAAGCAATTTCAACAAGTTAATTCAAGACTGTTAAGAGAGTCTTCTTTAGCGGAGAATATGCCAAAGGGTAGCTTTTTCATCTGGAATGTCAAGACTTGTGCTGAATTAACACTTGTGTGATTTCCCTACAGAATATACAAGTTATACTTTCTACTGTTAGCTTAAATAATGTAACTGAAAGTTCTCTGAAAACTATAAATTGTAGAACAGTTATAAATTAACATTATTAAGTTTCTTGAAATGTGTATTGTGCATGATATCATATGTGTACTTTTTATAATTTATATCAAGTTTCGGCAAAGTATGTCAACATAGTTTTTGGCTATATTCTTAGCTTTAAAAATAGCTAATTAGTGATGCGCTGTTATAATTTTTAGGTTTAAGAAAAACCCCCAAAGCCTTATCTGGATCTAGTCTTGAATTCACAAGAATTTGGGATAAAGTGTTTTGTTGGGTCCAGATGTGTTTTATCTAGCCTGTCATAATCAGTTGCCAGAAGATTAGTTAATGTGGTACACAAGAAGAGAAACATGAATATTGGAATTAACTGTTGAACAAACTTCTGTATCCACTATAGTAAGAATTTCTTTATTTTTACTTTTTAAGATTTGTTACTTTCAAATTTACAGATGCTTAAAATGCAAAAAGGGGACAGAGGCTAATTTAGAAGAATCCCTGTACCCATCATTCAGATTTGGTGAATGTTACTATTTTGCCATCTTTTATTTTAGGACTCTTTATTAATAAATCTTAAAAGAGAAAGGCCTTCTATTTCAGTCTTGAAATGCCCATTTCTGAGTTGGTTATTTGACAGCAACCTCCTAAGGCATTTAACTGATATTTCTTTCGAATTATAATACTAGACTCGTTAACGTAGTTTACTCAAAATGGCTGCCACTCCTTGGCAGTATGGCTCAGAGAAGACCCAGAAGCCTTTCTATTCCGGAATTTCAGCTTTCTTACTCGTTATTTCCATAAGATATGAAATTATTTAATTTTCCAATTTTTAGCTATAGGACATTGGGGGCAATTATTAAGCATAAATGCTTTATGGAGAGAATAACACATTAAGCAATTTTTAGTCATTATCATTGTCACTCGGAAGCTGTTGCTATAGAACTGGATTCCAAGAACAGGGTTACTGGAAGGAAGGTAGCTCAGGGTGAGGTTCGCCTTCAGCATTTCATTGATACGTAGAAATGAGAAGTTTCAAATGAGACATGCAGCACAGAATCACATGTCACAGAATTCTTCACTGGGGCTATATGGGACAAAATAAATAGATAAGATTATATGAGGTCCCTGACTTTTGGTAAAGCAAAAATCAGTTCCCATGCTTTAATATGTATGCAAAACTGCCAAGGGAAACTGTTTTTCGGTTTGCAACATACGTTCATATGATTTCATAAGTAGATGACCTTAAGCACATTTTACTAATGAGAGCAATGAATAACAAGGAAATTCAGTAACTTTCTAAAGTCTCATAGCTAGGAAGTTAAAATTCTAGATTTTGGTACTACATTTTCTGCCATGAAGTCTGTTGACTGTCCTGTGTTACGTCATATGATTCACTGCCTTCATTACCAAAATGTACTACTTCTACCTATCTTAAACTTACCTAGATTTAAAGAAACATTTCAAGTCCTATAATTTCCCCTAAAACATTCCCTACAACATATAGTGCTCTTACGTCTCTGAATACTTAATGCTTACAGTATATATAGTAAGCACATATTTTTATGGTCTCCCATATTCCACTAATGTTGTATTTATGTTAATTATTCTTTTAAACAGTTGTTTGGCTCCTTAAGATCTGGGCCCTGGATTATTTGGGTTTCAATTATTGCCAATCTAGTATCGAGCACTTAGTGGATACTCAGTAATACCTTGACTCTGGGCTTTATTCCCCGTTCTGACAATGACCAGGTGTGTGGTAGTGGGCAAGTTGCTGAATATCTCTGGGCTCTAAATTTTAATTTGTAAAAACGGGATAAAAATAAAGCCTATCTCAAAGGGTTGTTGTGGAAATTAAATCAAACTTTGCAATATAAAGCACTTAGCCTAGTGCCTGGAACATAGTAATTGCTTAGTAAATGTTAACTTTTGTTGTTATTGTTTATCCCAGAGTGGTATCACAGAGTGAAATGTCCATGTTCAGAAATTCAGACTTACCTCAGAAGCAAAGAATCCCAAATTCCCACTTTTTAAAAGTCATCCACACCTCTCCTTCTTCAGGGAAACAGCTGTCTAACTCGTTGCTTTGATTCATGCTCACTAGCAAGAATTCTAAACCCTAGGTTCTTTGCCTCCAAAGGTTCCTGATAAAAATGAATCTCAAGAATTAGTTTCATTTTTAATTCTATATATTTTACTTTATGCGTTTAAAAATATTTTTCCAAGGAAGAAATAGGTGTTTTAGTATTTACCACTAACTGGGTAATTTATAATCAACAGAAATTTATTGATTCACAATTCTGGAGCCTGGGAAATACAGTATCAATATACGGGCATCTGGTAAGGGCATTTTTTGCTATGGCATCACGTGGAAGAAGAGCAAAAAGAAAGAGAAAAAGGAGGGCTGAACTTACCCTTTTATAATGGCACCAATTCTACCATGAGGGTGAAACCCTCGTGGCCTAGTCACCTCTTAAAGGCCACACCTCTTAATACTATTGCAATGGCAACTGAATTTTAGCAGGATTTTTGGACGGGACGTATGTTCAAACCATAGAATCTCATCCCTGGGCCCTCCAAACTAATGTCCTTCTAACATACAAAATAAATTCATTCCATCCCAGTAGCCTCAAAAGTCTTAATTTGTTCCAGCATCAACTCAAAAGTCCAAAGTGTAGAGTTTCACATATGGGGGAGACTCAAGGCACCATTCATCTTGAGACAAATTTCCCTCTTGGAATAGTATAGTATTTCTCCCTATTCCAAAAGGGAGAAATAGGTAAGAAAAAAATGGGTAATGGTCTCAAATAAGTGTAAAACCCAACAGAGCAAACAGCATTAAATGTTAAAGCTCCAGAATAATCTTCTTTGTCTCTTTGTCCCACCTCCCAAATACACTGGGGTGGGAATTGCGCCCCCAAGGCCTTAGGCATCCCTACCCCTGTGGCTTTGCTGGAATCAGCCCGCATAACAGCCCTCAGGGGTTGGAGTCTTGTACCTACAACTTTGCCAGGCTGGTGTTACACTCTGGCAGCTCTACAGTTCTGCGGATGGCCTCATTGCTGGGGT
The DNA here is from genome assembly GCF_028885655.2 of Pongo abelii. NCBI lineage: Eukaryota > Metazoa > Chordata > Mammalia > Primates > Hominidae > Pongo > Pongo abelii. The sequence goes on from NC_071991.2 coordinate 111,281,331, forward strand.
GGCTCTGTCCCTGGGGCAGTTCTTAGCTTGGGTCCCCAGGCTCTCTGAGGCATCTTTTAAAATCTAGGTGGAGGACATCATAGCCCCACAGGTCATGCACTATATACATCTGCAGAGTTAGCGCCATGTGGTCACTGCCAAGGTTTATTGTTTGCATCCTCTGGAGTGGTGACCCAAGCTGCGACTGGGCTGAGTTGAGCCATGACTGGGGGAGCCGAGAGATGTGCCGGAATTTGGTGAGCAGACACTTGAGGTGGCTCAGGGTAAGGAATGCTGAGGTCCTGCAGGCTCCCTGGGTTTCTCTCTCAAAGCTTTTCTGCCGTCAATCACGTGATGGGAGGAACAACCTGGAAAATCTCCAAGATGCTTTCAGGGTCATTCTCCAATTATTTTGAACAATAATTTCTGGCTTTTCTCTATCCATACGCATCTCCTTATCAAATGGTCACCGGGCTGCACCTTGATTTTCTTTACCAAACATGCTTTTCCATCTTTACATGATCAGGCTAGGAATTTTCCAAATCTTTATGTTCTGTTTCTTATTTAATTATAAATTCCATCTTTAAATTATTTCTCTCATCTCATATTTTAATATATGGAATTAAAAGAAGCCATGCAGTACCATGAAATACTGAGCTGCTTACATAATTCTTCGGCCAGATATCCTAGTTCATTGCTTTTAAGTTCTGCCCTCCATAAAGTCCTAGTACACAGACATTCAGCCAAATTTGTTGCTACTTTATAACAAGGATAGATCTGTCTCAGATTTCAGTACCTTGCTCCTCATTTCCATCTGAGTCTTTACCGTCCGTATTTCTACCAGTATTCTGGTCACAACCACTTATCTCTAGGCAGATTCAGATTTTTCCCTACAACTCTTCTCTGAGCTGACACAAGAATTGCCCTTAATGCTTTATTCTTGTAAATACAGACTTTCCTATAGCATTCATTTCAAAACTGTTCCAGCCTCTAACTAGTACCTGGTTCCAAAGTCAAGTGTACATTTTTAGGTATCTGTTATAGTAACAACCCCATTCCTGGTACCAGTTTTTGTCTTAGTCTGTCTTGTGCTGCTGTAACAGAATATCACAGATTGAGTAATTTATAATGAACAGAAATTTATTGACTCACAGTTCTTGAGGCTCAAAAGGTTAATATTGGGGTGCCAACCTCTCACAAGGGCTTTCTTGCAGCATCATCACATGGCAGAAGGGTAAAGAGAGCGCGAAAGAGGGTGCTAAACTCACCCTTTTATAATAGCATCAATCCCACCCATGAAAGCAGAGCCCTCATGGCCTAATCACCTCTTAAAGGTCTCACCTCTTAATACTATTACAATGGCAATTACATTTCAACATGAGTTTTGGAATGGACAACATGCAAATGATAGCAATAGTTTCACTAGACTGACAGAATATCATGGCACCCAAAACATCTAAGAATCCCCACCAGAAAATTTATTTTCCACAGAGCACAGTCATGGTGCTCTACTAAAAATGTAAATTGGATCATGTCACTCCTCAATGTGAAAGTCTTTACTTGTGTTTGGAATAGAATACGAACATCTTACCTTAGCTTTAAAAGGCCCTCTATAATCTGGCTCCTGCTTAGTTTTTCTTCCTCATCTATTGGTACTTTCTTCCTAGTTCATTCTGCCTGGCATCACTGGTTTTCTCTCTGGTTTTGCAATCCTCCTTGCCTCAGGGCATTTGCTCTTGTCACTGTTGGGAATTTTTCCCTCCATGCCGTATGTGTGGTTTGCTCCTTATCCTTTGGGTCTCATTTAAATAATGTCTTCTCTATGAGCTTTTGCTGACCACCCTACTTAAAAGTAGCTCCTCAATATAGGTAATAAAGGTAACTCCTCAATCCTTTTTTTTTATAGCTAATTTCATGTACTTATTTGTAACAAATAAATTCGTTTGTTTTGAGACAGGGCCTCACTCTGTTGCTGAGGCAGGAGTGCAGTGGCACCATCCTGGCTTATGGCAGCCTCGACCTCCTGGGCTCAGGTGATCTTCCCACCTCAAATGTGTTTGTTTAATGTCTGTTCTGTACCATTTTGCAAACTCCATGGGGGCATAGGAAGTGTGAGTCTTGTTCAAACTGTCATAATATGGGGCTTGACCTTTGTAGATCAGTAAATATTTATTGAGTGAATGAATGAATGGGGGGGAACATGAATAGTCTGCTATTTGGAATATATAAACTCATTTGTTTATTAATAAACTCATTTATTAGACAATGAAAAATGAGAGAATAACCATAACATTTAAATTCTGAACAGCTTTCAGAATAAATTCATGAGCTACAGTTGAATGCTTTAATCTCCTCAGTTATTCAGAAATGAAAAGTAATAGTTCATTATATGACAAGGGGAACCACCCGGAAAATCAGAATTTTAAAAAATGTACTTAACTTCCTTTCATCTGCTACACCTTCCCTCTGCCATAGCCTAAGCCTATACCCCCAATTAACTTTATTTCATAATAACATTGTCTTAGGATTGACTCTTTTCATTACCACATATCCAATTCATGTACATAGATTTAACTACTTTTCTGTCATATGTAACATTTATTTAAAAAATTTATTATTTGTATATAAAGTTATATCTCAAAACTTAAATATTTCTGATCCTGTTAGAGTAAGTCAACAGCCTTTTATATTTAAAACATGTTTATTGAGCTGATTTTTATTAACATAGAGGCTCCATTCCAGTAATGTATAGATTTAGATGGTAAACCTTTAAAATTATATGTGGAAATAAACCCCATAAAGATATACTCTCCTACTTTTCCCACCTCTCTTTTTGGGGAAAAGGAGTGTTTAGTAGAGTTGGAGAAAGACTTGGATAGAATATTTTCTTTCTCTAAGTCAATGATAAAGTGAGATTATTTTCATTAGTATCTTAAATGACAAGTGATCATCTTATCCTGAATAACCTTATGATTTATAAAAATGAAAAAGACAGTAATATATAGTTAATATATAGTTTATACCTTGATCATTATTTGGGAGACGTTACTGGGTCAAAATTTAGGCAATTTTTTAAGAGAACATGACTGATTACCATATTCCTTTAATTCTTTAGAGATCACTAGGTGCCCGGTGGTTCCAGTAAGAATTCATGATATTCTTTTTTCCTTATTTCACTTTTGGCTCAACATGATCATTGATTGCTTGTAGTCTTGTTCTTTTTTTGGCTGTACCAATTTTGTGTAGAGTATTTTATGCAAATGAATGCATGTTTATGAAAGCCTATTTATTGAAGAAATTTTACTTTAGGTCACTTAGGATGTAACAAGGGGAAAAAAGGAGGCCTGTGTACTCACTTGATGCATTCTACTATTATTTACTTATCTTAGGACCCAGAGATCACAAGGAAAAGATATTACTTAAGTGATAAGTAACATCATGCTACTCTTTCTCTCTTTCTCACTGAATGAAACTAAGTTATACCTTGTAATGGTTAATTTTATAAATCAACTTGACTGGGCCAAGGGATGCCTATGTATCTGGTAGCATGTTATGTCTGGGTGTGTCTGTGAGGGTGTTTCTGGAAGACAGTAGCATTTTAATATGTAGAGGTAGTAGTCTGAGTAAGGAAGATGACCTTCACCATGGAGGGTGGGCACCATCTGATTAACTGAGGGCCTGAATAGAACAGAAAGGCCAAGGAAGGGTAAATTTTCTCTCTGCTCCAGCTGGGACTTCCATTTCTCCTGCTCTTGGACATCAGTGCTTCTGGTTCTCTAGCCTTCAGACACAGCCTGGGACTTATGCCAGGGGCTCCCCGTCTTAGGCCTTTTGGTGTCGACTGGGAACTACACTTCTGGCTTTTCTGGGCCTTCATCTTGCAGATGGAAAATCATGGGACTTCTCAGCTTTTATAATCACGTGATCCAATTCCTCATAATTGTTGTAGAGACATATTCTGTTTCTCTAGAGAAACCTTAAAACATGCTTGATTCCAGTTCTTAATATTTTTGTCTTACTGTGTCTGACTGATTTTCTCCCTCCCTCTTTTCTTTTTTCCTCTCTTCTTTTACCACTCTCTTTTTTTTTTTAATCAACTTCTATCCTTCTTCCAAAGAAGAAAAAAGAAATGGATTCAGTTATCAGAAAGTGTAAACAAACCAATAAATATAAAAAGAAAAATTGCTATCAAATAGTAAAATGATTTTCTGCTTGGATTAGGGAGGAGGAGATATCTGGTTGTGTGAAGTAGGTAGAGGGAGCAGGAAGGTATAATTCCTTCTTAAACAGCTTAAATCAGTCCTCTTCCAGAGGTACCTAGTCCCCAGAAGATCTGGGGATATCTATGGTATGGATCAGATAGTTTTTGGTTTGTCCCCAGTGTTAGCCAGTGATTCAGCTTTTTGAGGTCTGGTTGATCAGGTGTAACTCACGTATTAGCATTCTAACTTCCAACATTTTGTTGCTATTGTCTTCCTCTTGAACTTTCTATCCCTGTAGGTTTATTCCTTTTTTGAATAGTCTTTAGTTGTCATTTTTGTATAGTTTATGGAGGGAGAAGGGCTAAATGTATACCTTTCCTTTCTGATTTTAACTGGAAGTTCTCATTCCACTCTTTACAGAAATGTGTGATGTATCTAGTTAGATATAGAAGGAGAGAAAGAAGCAATCTCTAATTACAAAAAATCCCAAGAGAGAGGACATGCCCTGTGGCCCAATAAAAATATTTAACTTTACATATACCTATTTGTTCTGCACCTCCCTGGAGTGTGATATGAGCTAAGGGCAGGAATAAAAACTTTTGAGTTTTTCTCGAGAGACACATATATTGCTGGACCCTCAAGCGCAAATGCTTAGCGGGCATATGGTATCAGTCTTTCCATAAAATGTTTGTACTGAAGAATTATGAACATATAACCTGATTTGTTAACTTCTTTCTTTTTTGACTAGTGGGCTTTTCAAAATAGAAGTTTCAGGTTTACAGAAAAAGTGATTTGTAAGTACAGAGTTTCCATCATTCCTTTTCCTCTCCCAACACAGTTTCCCCTATTAATAACATCTTGCATTAGGTACATTTGCTACAATTGATGAACCAATATTGATACAGTATTATTAGCGAAACTCCAGAGATCACATTCGTGTTCATTTTTTGTGTTGTTTTGTTCTGCGGGTTTTGACAAATGTACGATGTCATATATCCACCATTACAGTATCATACAGAGAAGTTCCCCTCTGTTATACCAATTCATATCTCTGTCCTCCTTGAGCCCCTGAGTTGTTGAACCACTGAACTTATTACTGCCTCTGTAGTTTTGCCTTTTCTTGAGTGTCATATAGTTGGAATAATATATTATGTACTGCAACCTCCACCTCCCTGGTTCCAGCGATTCTCCTGCCTCAGCCTCCTGAGTAGCTGGTACTACAGGCATGCACCACCCCGCCCAGCTAATTTTTGTATTTTTAGTAGAGACGGGGTTTCACCATGTTGGCCAGGATGGTCTTTATCTCTTGACCTCATGATCTGCCCGCCTTTGCCTCCCAAAGTGCTGGGATTACAGACGTGAGCCACTGTGCCCGGCCTCTCCTTGTCTTTTTATGGTTTGATAGATCACTTCTTTTTATTGTTGAATAACATTTTATTATCTGGATGCTTCATGGTTTGTTTATCCATTCAGCTGTTGAAGGACATTTTGCTTGTGCCCAAGTTTTTGGCAGTTATATGTAAAGCTGCTGTAAATGTCTCACATTCTTGTGTAGGTGTTTGTGTTTGTGTCAGTTCATTTGGATAAATACCTAGAGAGCAATTTTCAGGTTGTGTAGTAAGGCCATGTGTATCTTTGTAAGAAACTATCAAATTGTCTTCCAAAGTGGCTGTATGTACATTAACTTTGTATATTTTAAAAAATCTAGGTTGTTTCATACAGCAGTGTATATTGCAATCAGTTGTAACTTGTATTTCACTTATCACTGTTTAAACACATACAGTTTCACTGTAAAGGTTTTATGAGTTCAGTATTTACTGCTACATTACTACTTAATGTTGCATTGGCCCTAACGTTGATAGAAGACAGATTCTAATCAAAAGAAAGTACTGTATACATTTAAAGTAATCACATCAGCAGTTTACTTTCCATATAGTGAAGGAATTCTCAACACCTTAGTAGAAATAAAAATACATAAATGAAGAGCTATGGACTGTGTTCAAATGATGATGTTTTATTTGCTTTATATTTCATTTACTCATTCAGTAAACATCAAATAAACACCTATGGTCCTTGATCTTAATGAGTTCTTATATTTCAGTCTCTATGCCTTAGACCAGTGGTCCTCCATACTCTAGGTTATATTAACATTATTTATAGTAGATATTTTATAATATCATCTTTATGTCTTGAAATGAAATACAGAGATAAAAGACTTTCCTACACTTTGTTGAAGAAAAAGTATTTAATACTCTAACGTAATTTGTGGTAAATAGTTATAGATTTTAAATTCCCAGACATTTATATAGTAAATGTTTGCATGTATTATTGAATCATCCATGTGGGGAATGACTATAAATGCAAACTAATATTAATGCTTTGTACTCAAGTTTCAAATTCCAAGAGCAGCATTAATGTTGATTATGTCATTTTCTGAAGTAGTGAACAACTCCTGGTTTAGTTCTGACAAAATAAAATACATTCTTGGTTTATGTTAGTTGTATTCCTAGATAATTCAATGTATATAAAACTATGTAATAATATAAAATTTTACATGTTATATAATATTTTATGTGTATGTGATATAATTACATAATATAATACAGTATATTTATATTTGAATGGAAAGTGAAGATAGGGTCTAGAGTTAAATAACTATAAACCTATTCATACCTAAAAGAATGTCCGGTGGGAAATTTTAGGACATATTACATTCCATGTCCTTACCTAGTAAGTATGAGCAATTCCCATCAATTATTATGACAACTGTAAATGTCCTGTCAAATTTTTGACTGTCTCCATGGCACTACCATGTTGAGAACCATTGTGTTTGATTATTTAAAAATGAGTCTACTTGTAATTCAGTTTGTCCGTATGATACATCTTTTATTTCACCACAAAATAAGTTAATGGCTTCAGAAATCAGAGTTAGTGATGGATTGCAAATAAAGTCACAATGTTTAGTTAGCTAAGGACATCAAAAGTAAGGTAAGTTTGCTTCAATATATAAAACTTAGAAAATTGAGAGATGCAATGTGGGATAGAAAAGGTAAATTACTTGTACAACATCACAAAACCTGCCAGTGGCAGTGTACTTTTTACTAAGCCTTGCTGTAACCCTGTACTTTGGAAATTTGTTCTAAATCTCCTGTGCATAAAGACTGATTTTTCTTCTTATCAATAACAGAGCAAAGAGGATGGAAAAAAATTGGGAGCCCATTAACATTGTATTTTCCCATTAATGTGCTTTAAAATTAATTTACAGTTGCTTTTATTTTACTTTCTTTTTTCTCTCTTCATTACATCAAGTATCTTTTCTTTGGCACTTGTTATTCCTTTGTGATCACTGCATGTCTTTTCTTTTTACTGGCTTCTTAAATCCTGCTGCATTGCTTTTTGCCTTTTCTTCTTTTATCTTTTCTCTTCTGTTTAATTTTTAAATCCTTTACCCTTTATCTTTCTCTCTGTCTTTTTAGCTGCTCTCCCTTCCTTTGATTTCCTCTTAAACATTACTTCTTCTTAACATTGTGTTATTTCATTGATTTTTTTTGTTTTATCTTTTTAAATTTTGTTTTGCTTTTGTATATAAGCGAAGACCTACCATGCTTACCCAAACTGAATTAAAGAGAGAAGATAGTGCTGAATCCTCATACTACATGAAAACAACAACGTTTATTCAAACTTATTGCATGGATACTTAAAGATTCATATGACACATTTTCTCCTCTTTTTTTCTTTCTTTTTGCCACTAGCTTTTTGTTTTTAATTAAAGTCTGAATAATTGATTTGCAGATACATAGCAAATTTAGTTGTCTTTCGTTTTGCTAATATGTTAATTCTAACTGTATACAAAATATACCTTTGAGACATAAATATTTGTTTATAGCTAGACAACAACTAATTTTGCCTCTTATTAAATCTTTAGGATTAGCTGGAATACATTTATAATACTATTAAGAACACCGATATAGGACATAATAAATAAGAGATTATAATGAAATTGTTATTCTTTTGCAAAATTGCTTTATGTGTCCGAACAGTTCATATATTTGCCTTAATGTATATCATTTTAAATATTAATTTTATAACTCATTTTCCTTAGAATTTAAGAGAGATCGAGGCAAATGCATTTAAACCAAACTCAGCTAAACTGGGCTGATTGTTGGTTTTTGAGTCTGTCCTTGGGCATTCTAAGAAATAACTGTGAGGTGGATGTCTCGAAAGTCACTTTTTACAGAGGGAGAGGAGCCGATGAATATTATAAAGAAAAGCAGAAGTGCATGAAATATTGGGTGCTTCATTTCTGTTTCAAGCAAGAGAATTCCTGAGGGACATTGAAGAAAGAGACCAAGAACTAGTGACTTGGACACAGAAAGTTAGAAATTCAAGTTTGACATTAGTGATTATCTTGCCTCATGTTTATCTTATATATATATATATTCTGTTCATTATTGTTCCTATCCATACTCAAGATTAGTTTTACTTACAGCTCATTGATAGACAAATATAGCATTCTCAGCATCTTCTCATTGCTGCTTATGACAGCTTTATATATGTGTATGGTGTTTATATATAATAATGTATTAGATGTTGTTCTTATATAACTCATCACTGATATTTTAAACAATAGTTCATTCATCCACTAATTTTATTGAACAGTTACTGAAGCTTTATTCTTAAAGCTAACTGTAACAGTTGTTTTTCCCTCTTATTTAATCATTATTAAATTCATACTTTTTTTTCTGATAATGTTGCTGGAATTGTTTATTTCCCTTCTTATGGTTATGATTCTTCCTAGGGTTATATTGGTTTACATTTATTCCGTCCAGGAAGAAAGGGCTTACTAAGTTGATTGGTAATGTTGACTGGATTTTAGTGTGCATATCAAATATATTCAAAATAAACTATTTTCTGGCAACTAATGCACTTTAGAAATAAAAACTCTATAGTCTCTGCTACTTGGGAGGCTAAGGAGGGAGAATTGCTTGAGCCCAGGATTTTGAGTCCAGCCTGGACAACACAGTGAGACCTCATCTCCTAAAAAAGAAATAAAAACTTGGTATTTCAATTGTATATTTCATATTTTAAAAAATTAATTAATTAATTAATTTATTGAGGCAGAATCTCGCTCTGTCACCAGGCTGGAATGCAATGGCATGATCTCAGCTCACTGCAACCTCTGCCTCCAGGGTTCAAGTGATTCTCCTGCCTCAGCCTCCTGAGTAGCTGGGACTAGGGCGCGCGTCACCACGCCCAGCTAATTTTTGTATTTTTAGTAGAGACTGGGTTTCAGCATGTTGTCCAGGATAGTCTCCATCTCTTGACCTCGTGATTTGCCCACCTCGGCCTTCCAAAGTGCTGTGATTATAGGCATGAGCCACCACGCCCAGCCTAAAAATTTTAAAAGGACCTTTTATTAAATAATATCTTCTTAGCCTCGTTTCTCTATGTTAATTAAATACATGCAACAATTTCTTTGCTAATTTTCTAACTTTAGACACTTAATTCCCAAACCTGGTGATTGTTAAACTATATTGGAGAAAAATTATTAAACTATATTGGAGAAAAATTTAAAACTTCCTTTTGTCAGATGGGTTCACATCTTATAAATTTAGTTTGGTATTCTGTGTATGTGTGTGTTTGTGTAAAATGCACTCTTAGTGTTCTTAATAGACTGTAATTTACACTTTTTATCAAGTTGTATCAGTCATTTAAGAGTATAGTTTAGCATCACTATCATCTGGGAACTACTGTCAGAAACGCAAATTTTGGGGAGTCACCCCAACACATTGAATCAGACACTGTGGGTATGGGATCTGCAATCTGAGCTTTAACAAGCTCTGCTTGTGATTCTGATGCTGCCTTATGTTCAAGTTCCCCTTATTTACATTTAAATACCTTCCCATTTGATTGTACAATCTTACTTGTTTTTAAAATAAATTTTCTTAACATATGCATCATCTTGAGTGGGTTTATAATTCAGTAACACCCCAAATTTGGGCTGGACATGGTTGCTCATGCCTATAATCCCAGCACTTTGAGAGGCCGAGGTGGAAGGATTACTTGAGCCCAGGAGTTCGAGTCCAGCCTTGGCAACATAGTTAGACCCCATCTCAAAAATAATAAAAATATTAGCCATTAGCCGAGTGAGGTGGCATGCACCTGTGATCTCAGCTACTTGAGAGGCTGAAGTGGGAGGATTGCTTGAGCCTGGAAGGTTGAGGCTGCAGTGAGCTGTGATTGTGCCACTGCACTCCAGCCTCGACTACACAGTGAGACCCTGTCTCAAAACAAAACAAAACAAAACAAAAAACAAAAAAGACCCACCTTAAATCTCTAAGTTCATGTATTAGTCAGCCTAGGCTGCTATAACAAAATACTGTAGACTGAGTAGTGTAAACAACAAAAATTTATTTTCTCACAGTTCTAAGGGCTGGAAGGCTAAGCTCAGGGTGCCAGAATGGTCAGGTTCTGGTGAAGTTTCTCTTTCTGAGGGAGAGATAGAAATAAAGAGCACAAAGTGCAACTCTGAGTTTGAGGGCTCTGTGTCTCTTTATGAGGGCATTCATCCCATCATATGGGCTCCACCCTCATGACCTCATCTAAACCTAATCACCTCCCACAGTCTCCACCTTCAAATACTATCATACTGGGAGTTACGGTTTCAACTTAAGGAATTTTGGGGGGGACATAATTCAGTTCACAGAAGTCCAGTTTTCATTGATTGATTTTTTTTCTATATAAAACAAGATGTGATGCTAAAATAAAAAGACTTTTGTGAAGTAGTCTAACCTTTTTTCTAATGGTGTACCTTTTAAATATTAGTGTCTTTGTTTGAAAATGCAATAAAAATGTAAGCCACGTGTGTCATGAATGTTTGGGAAATTCAAATGTGATGGATATGTGAAAGAATGGTATAGGTTACAGCATTTTATAGCTGTAATAAAGGCCATTTTAATTTTTGATCTTTTTTTTTTTTTTTTTTTAGACAGGGTCTCACTCTGTCACCCAGGCTGGAGTGCAGTGGCATGATCTCAGCTCACTGCAACCTCCGCCTCTTGGTTTCAAGCGATCCTCCCACCTCAGCTCCCCAGGTAGCTGGGATTACAGGCATGTGCCACCATGCCCAGTTAATTTTTGTATTTTTGGTAGAGATGGGGTTTCTCCATGTTACCTAGCCTGGTCTCAAACTCCTTGGCTCCAGTGATCCGCCCATGTCAGCCTCCCAAAGTTCTGGGATTACAGGCATGAGCTACCGCCCCCGGCCAGTATTATGTTGTTATACGTGTCAGCTGCCTGTGTTTCAGTCAGTAACTATAAGTACATCTAAGCAGTGAGCCATGTGGCATTCAAACACTCTACTGATTGGAAACAATAGGTCATTGGAGGTCATAAAGGAGTATTGGAAGTGGTCATAGAAATCATTGAGACCATTTTTTACCTGATGCAGAAGTCCTCTCTAGTGGTCCTCAACATTTTTGGCACCAGATTCCAGTTTCCTGGAAGACAGTTTTTCCAAGAATACTATAGGGGGTAGGGGATAGGGCTGATGGTTTCGTGATGAAACTTGGTTCCATCTCAGATCATCAGGCATTAATTAGATTCTCATAAGAAACATGCAACCTAGATTCCTCTCATGAGCAGTTCACAATAGGGCTCGCACTTCCGTGGGAATTGAATGCTGCTGCTGATCTGATGGGAGGTGAACCTCAGTGGTAAATGGTCACTTGGCGGGGCTCACCTCTTGCTACGTGGCCCAGTTCCTAACAGGCCATGAACCAGTACCGGTCTGTGGCCTGGGGCTGCTCTAGAATATCTTAATGTTTGCTTGATTGCCATCAGTCCTTGAATTAGTAAGGATTCTTCAGAGAAATACAAACAACAGAGAAGAGTGGGGAGAGGGAGAGAGGGAGAAGACTGATTTTATGAAATTGGGATCTGGCAAATTTGAAACTGGAGCCAGCCAGCTGGAGATACATGGAAGAGTTGATGTTGCAGCTCATCCAAAGACAGCCTGGAGGCAGAATTTCCTCTTCCTCGGGTCCTCTTTTTACTTTTAAGGCCTTCAGCTAATCAGATTAGTCTCACTGCATTATGGAGGGTGATATACTTTATTGAAAAATACTTTCTGTTTTTTAGATAAGGTCTTACACTATTGCCCAGCCTGGAGCGAGTGCAGTGGGGTGATCCTAGCTCACTCAGCCTTGAACTCCTGGGCTAAGGCAGTTCTTCTGCCTCAGCCTTCCAAAGTGCTGAGATTACAGGTGTCACCCGCTGTGCCTGGCCCTCAAATATTAATTTCACCTGAAAATTTTCTTCACATGTAGTGACAAGTAGATATGTTTTGGTTGAATGTCTGAGTAAAATGGCTTAGAGAATTTGACACATAAAATTAACCATCACAGCTTTCCTTAATATTTAGGGTCAATTCTACTTTTAATATATTTTGTAACCTTTCTAATTTTAAAATGTTATGAAAATAATATAAAATAATTAGATATATAAATGAATTAATTGATAAATAAATACATGATGGTCAATACCAGATATATTATCTTTACTTCTTATTTTTAAAAATTCAACTCTCTGTCAACCATGTGGAAGCATTGGAAAGGGAGCAGAGCTAAGAAAAGTGCATGTAGAGCACACTGGTTCATAGACACAGTAGCAAGTCACAGAGCTCTGTATTTGGCCCTACTCATATGGTTATCACATCTGCAAAATGCACAAATTAAAGAAGAGTAGCTATTATGTTGAATGTTTAAATTGAGATCCCACAAAGATTTTGGCAGATTGGTCTGACAAAATAGCAAAGTGAAAATTAATGGGATGACTATAAAAGCTTGTTCTTAAGTTTAATAAGAGTTTTACATGTGTAGATGAAAAAGACACTTAGAAACATACCACTGAGTAAATACTGAAAATACCATAGGAGATTGCAGGAATTGGTGAAACAGACTGATACACAACACAGCTGTTGCCTAATATGGGGTAAAAGGTAAATTTGATATGTTATCATCTTCTCTTGGTAGAACTTTTTATATCAAATAAAGATTGTTATAAGTTAAACACTATAGAAGGTATTTTACTTACATCATATCCTGCCTTGTATTATAATTATTTAATAGCTTAAAAATTATAGTCTACTTTTCCTTCATGTTAGATTATGAATTTTATCCTCCATTCAGTCCTGTACACACAAAATCAGCCCTCAATTAATTCTAGTTCAGTTTACTTAAAAGTAGCCATCACCAAATAACTTTGGAACAATACCTTCAAGTTATTTTCTTTAATGACAAGCTAATTGATAAGAAAGCAACAATTCAATCAATCAAACAAGGCCTTAAAGGAGAGGTTGCTGGCAGGATATGACCAGAAGAATCCACATCAAGCCGTAAGTAATTCTTTCCAATCTGTTTTTTGAGTCATGATCCTGACATAGATATAATATGTGACTTCTTGAGCAATTTATCCAAAGTTATTCTGAACCCTGCATCATATTCACTTTACTGGATATAATTGGAAAGCACATTGTACTTAGATGTCTGAGGAGACTAGGGAGACAGGAAACACTGAAAGAAGAAGGCATTATTTACTAATCCTTGAACTATTCTCTGGCAAAAGTGACATTTATTGATCTTGTAGTGCCTGTGATTTCTATAAAACCTAGTTGTGGGACAGTTTAGCTAATACCAATATTGATAGGCATACATTTCTATTGGGTAGTACAAAAGTCAGAATTTCAAAGTTGATGCCATTTGACCAAGAACTGGGAAGCAATGGTATATTTTAGCCTTCCCATTCCTCTGACTTCACTTAAATTATGTAAGATTATGTCTCTTAGGATTTCCTTCAATTTGTTCATATAAATTACTTTTTTCCCCTATGCTACTATTACGACCTCTATCACTCAAAATATGTTTTCTAAACATTGACCATTTCAAAGAAGCATCTCTCATAATTAAAAAATAACCTGGTCTGGCCCATTGGCTCACGCCTGTAATCCCAGCACTTTGGGAGGCTGAGGCGGGTGGATCACCTGAGCTCAGGAGTTCGGGACCAGCCTGGCTAACATGGTGAAACCCCGTTTCTACTAAAAATACAAAAAAATTAGCTGGGCATGGTGGCACACACCTGTAATCCCAGCTACTCGGGAGGCTGAGGCAGGAGAATCTCTTGAACCTGGGAGGCAGAGGTTGCAGTGAGCCAAGATTGTGCCATTGTACTCCCGCTTGGGCAACAAGAGAGAAACTCCATCTCAAAAATAAATAAATAACCAACCTAATTTGGCTGGGCATGCTGGCTCACGCCTGTAATCCCAACACTTTGGAAAGCCAACATAAGAGGATCGCTTGAGCCCAGGAGTACAAGAACAGCCTGGACAACATTGTGAGACCCCATCTCTACAAAAAACGAAAAATTAGCTGGGTGGTGTTCCTGTTGTCCCAGATACTCAGGAGGCTGAGGCTGGAGGATCACTGAGCCCAGAAGTTGGAGGCTTCAGTGAGCTATGTTCATTCCACAACATCCCGGTCTAGGCAACAGAGTGAGACCCTGTCTCTAAAAAAATGTTAAAATTTTTTGTAAAATGATCAAATTTAAGGAATTTGATTTACAAAATTACAGAAACTTTGAATTGATCATTTTACTGATATATTTTTGTTTTCTTATTTAATTTTATCCTACCTTGTCTATTAAAGGATTATAGTTGTTTTTACTGAATATATACAATCAAAAGATTAACTTTGATTTAAAGCATGTCTAGAACCAAATCATACACTTGATAATATAGTGCTAGAGTCACCCTAAATGTTGAAATCATGTTAAATTCCAGTTTAATAAAATGTGAACTGTCTACTGTATCCAGCACTAAAATTTTTCTGTGTTTAAGCAATGACTGAAAATTCTATAGGAAGCAGGAGTATGAAATGGCGCAGTTGCCTTGTGATAAATCTGAAACTCTACTTGATAGTACCCTTAAGCAGTCAAACATTTGAATACAAATGCCTTGTCAGTTTTATGTCAGGGAACTTGGTCACAATCAAACTGTAAGAAACAAGATATCTTCCCTGGAAACTATATTCTGTCTGCCTGTTCTCTGTTTATAGATGAAAAACTCAAAACAAAATAATTAAGAAAACTTCCATGACCACACAATTGGCAATGAATCCTCAGAAACCATCCAGAGGGAAGAGGATCTGGATGAGTACTGATGCAGATAATTTAGCAAGAAGTGTTTGGAAGGTTTGGAGGCATCATGTCTTTATTTTTATTTGTAAATTAAGCGATTATATTTGGTTGAGGCTGAAAATGAGTAGGGGATATGAAAATATCCTTCTGTCTTTCCTTCTCCTCATTTCTCCGTTACATCCTCTCTGTATGTTCCTGTAAGAAGTATTTATTTAGTTCCTTCTATGTGGAAATCAGTGTGCTAATATTTGCTGGCTATAGGCTTATAAGGCATGGATTAAAAAATGCCATGAATGATTTCAGGTCTGTTACAACCATTCAGGTAGTTTTTCAAAAGAGTCAGTTTATTAGTCATTCACACCTGAACACTGCATCTGAAATTTTGAAACCCAAATTTCAGACCTGGCATTGGCAGTAATTGGTTTTGAGATCCTACATATGTCACTTCAAGCTCTTTAGGCCTTAGCATGTTTTTATTTTTAAAATGAGGCACCTTCTTTCCTTGTAACAGAATGAGATTTTAGATTGTTAACATCACAGTGGTATTGGAGACCTGGTTAAGTAGCTGCAGACAGAAGTAGGTTTAAATCATGCCTTTGTGCTAAGAGGTCAAGTTACTTAATCTCTAATTTGCATATGTAATATAGGGATATATATACTCCCCTAATTAGACGTCTTGAGGATTAAATGAGACAGTGCATATAAAATGCTTAGCCAGTGTCTGGTATATAATAGGAACTCAATAAATTTTATCTGCTTTTATTACTATTTAATAGATGTGTAACACCTCTTACCAATCCTTTTACTGCTTTCTCTTGATTATCTCCATTTTCATGGCTACTAACAAATGTTTTCTACTATTTTCATATCCCCTATTCATTTTCAGCCTCAACCAAATATCATCGCTTAATTTACAAATACAAATAAAGACATGATGCCTCCAAACCTTCCAAACACTTCTTGCTAAATTGTCTGCATCAGTACTCATCCAGATCCTCTTTCCTCTGGATGGTTTCTGAGGATTCATTGCCAATTGTGTGGTCATGGAAGTTTTCGTAATTATTTTTGTTTTGAGTTTTTCATCTATAAACAATGACAACCAAATCACATAATGCAGGTGAGACATTTAATGTTAGTTTCTTTCCCTGCATTTCCCAGTCTTTCTACCTATATTCTGTACAATCCAGTGAGAGGTGTTTGCTTAAATTACAGATCAGTTTACATCTCCCATCTCCATCTTTTTTTTTTTTTTGGAGACAGAATCTCACTCTGTAGCCCAGGCTGTAGTGCAGTGGTGCTATCTCAGCTCACTGCAACCTCTGTCTCCAGGACTCAAGTGATCCTCCCACCTCAACCTCCTTGGTAGCTAGGACTACAAGTGTGTGCCACCAGGCCCAGCTAATCTTCTTTTCTTTTTTTATATTTTTGTAGACACAGGGCTTTGCCATGTTGCCCAGGCTTGGCTCAAACTCCTGGGCTCAAGTGATCCTCCCATCTTGGCCTCCCAAAGTGCTGGGATTACAGGTGTGAGCCACTGTGCCTGGCAGCGTCTTTTGAATAAAGGCCAAATGCTCTGTTTGGCTTACAAACTGATATAGCTAGTTCTTTTCTCCTTTCTACTGTTCTCTCCAACTAACTCGACTGCCTGTTTTTTGCCACATTGCAGTTGAGTACACTTTCCCTTGATCTGGATTCTTTTCATATTTTCCTTATTTCTTCTTTATTTTGCTTCATTTCTTAAGACACAGCTTAACACCCTAAATAGAAAAACTACATTGAGGATATGGGTGGAATTAATCACTACCATGGTAATATTTAATATATTTCTTACTGAGTCTATGTTGCATTGTAAATAGTTCTTTATATGTACATGTTTTAAAAAAACCCACTTCCTCCCTTCCCTCAAATTTCATTTCCTGGCAGAAGTATCTCTTATTTTAAACAATTTTTTTTTCTGCTTCTTCTTCTGAGGCATCTTCTTTATTTGTTTACCTTTTCCTGTAGATCAATATGTCTGATAAAAGTATATACAAGCCACAGGTGTAATTTTAAAATTGTAATAACCACATTAACAAAATAAAAAGCAGTGAAACTCATTTTAATAGTACTTTTTATTTAAGCAACATATCCAAAATATTATCAACATGTAATTGATATAAAATTACTAGTGATTTATTTTACCTTTTTTTGAATGTTTCCTGGAAATCCAGTGTATATTTGACATTTGTAGCTCAACTCAGTTTAGGCTAGCCACATTTCAAGTACTTAAAAGCAACACATAACTAGTGGCTACTATATTGGACAGACAGCTCAGACAGCTGTAGAAAAACTCTGAGAACTGAGTCAGTAAGGAAGGGATTTAACCCACAGCTCTGCATCTTATTCGCTAAATGATTTTTGGTAAGTTATTTATGGTCTCTGAACCTCATCCTGTCTCCCCTTCCCCGTTTTTCACATGGGATAATAATATCTCATACAACTGTTGTAAAACAAAACAAAACAAAAAAATAGAAATAGTGTAAGATTCCATTTAAGGCATCACACACAATATTCTTGCCTATCAAAATCGTTTGCTTTTTGTGACAAAATTGTTTGTCACAGTTTTTTGAGAGTATTTGCTAGTAGCTAGATAATCTAGTGTGAGTTTTGCCCTTTTCTTATTTGATAAAGGTTTTTAAGCATCAGTGAAATGGCCAAAGGGCAGCAAACATGGGGGAGTTAAGTCAGAAGTAGTAGAGTCCCTAAATAATCCTTGAAGTATTATATGTCTTAATAACTAAGAGTTGGCTGTTGGTTGTGTGTGCAAAAAAAAAATCATTGAAAAGATCTTTTCTCTGGAGTTTTAGGCCAGATCAGAATTTTATTGCCTTTTGCCATAGGCTACTGCAAGATTTCCAGAGCAAAGAGAAGGTATAGTGTGATCCTTAATGTGAGTTATGAAGATCAAAATACAGCAAAGAGAAGATTTCAGAGATTTAAAAGTGATAATTTTTACTGAAATTTGGAAATATGTCTCCGTATTTTAACTTTATTTTATAAAAAAGAATTACTCTGTTTTTTGAAATGGCCAGGCATTAAGTAATATATGACCGTGAATTTCTTGAGGGTGGGAAATGTGACTGGATTTTATATTTCCATTGTATCACATGCAGCCTCACACATTGCGCTCAACAAGAGAAACAAAAAAGGAAGATCCTTTAGCCCAGTGTTTCCAAATACACAAATTTTCTGGACTAAAAGAGTATATTTGAAAAGCAAGTATAAAGCAAGTTGGTAAGAATCAGATGACTGTATGGAGTAAATGATTCATTTTCCAATCTTTACAACAGCTTCATGAGTATCAGTACATTGGTAAGGATTTTTGAAATAGGCATATTATTATTTCAAGTTTTTAATATTTTTAGTTTGATCATCTTTAGAAAGTAACCAAGGACTGTGTACTCAGTTTTTTAGTAAGTCAGGTCATATATTGAATTCTCTGGGAAGCATATTATGAGATGGAGATTAGCATACAGTATATAATTATTAGGGGACCATTTTTGAGATCAAACCTTTGGAAGGGAAAGAAAGGAAGCAGAATTGGGGAGAGGGATGTAGTTTCAATGGAGGCCTCACAGACCTCATGGGAGCTCTGAAGCAAAGTGGCTCTTCAAATTCTCCCTCATTCATGCAAGAGTTCAGACCTTTATACTTATGCATTGATCATTGGATGAAGGCTATTCTAGAAAGTCTCTCTTCAACTTAGTAGCTGGAAAGATAAGTCCTTCATCCCAGAAGTGTGTTTGGGCAACATATCACAGCATCCACTACACTTAGAATAGTTAGAACCCATGGCCAAGCTTGGTGGCATGCATATGTCATCCTGGCAGTTTGGGAGGCCAAGGTGGGTGGATCACTTGACTCCAAGAGTCTGAGAATAGATTAGAACCTAAAGTACCATAAAAAGGCTATCCCAGTCCTGGTCCAAACCACCCATCTCTCCAGGACTACAATTAGAGACACACCTTTGCTCTATTTCCATCCTTGCCCTCATCTAGTGTAGTCTCCCCAGGACAGACAAAGCAAGCTTTGAAATGTAAACCAGATAGTCTCAATACCCTGCCTAAAAACTTCCAGTGGCTTTCAACTGAAAGAAAGAAAATCCAAATTCATTACTATGGTCACTAGTCTCTGCTTGACCTAACTCTTATCTATGTCTGCAACATTATTTTTGCTACTTTTCGCCTCACATATTATGTTTCTGACCTGTTGACCTCCTGTCAGTTTCTCAAACATGCCAGGTTGTCTCCTGGTTGAGGGCATTTGCCCATCCTGAGTCCTCAGCCAGGCAGGCACACCTCCTCACTTTCTATGTGATTGCTTTCTTCTTATTATTTAGATCAAATCCCCATAGAGGCCTTCCACGACAATTCCATTTTATGCAGACCCCCAGTAGTCTTCATCTGTCATGTCACTGTATTTTCCTTCATGATCTTATTACAAACTGTAATTATCTTGCTTATTTAATTGTTTCTATATTTCCTCTCTTCCTCTGTTGGAATGAAAGCTCCATGAGTCATTTTCCCACTTTATACCTCTTTCTATAATAGATCTTTGATAAGTTTCATTATTTGTTACTAAATGAAGGTCTTGAACTATCTTACATGACCTACCTGTTTGACTTATTTTTAATATTACAGCTTTATTAAAACATAATTCACGTAGCATAAAATTCACCATTTTAAAGTATATGACTCAGTGTTATTTTACTATATTCAGAGATTTATGCCATTGTCAGCATTATCAAATCGTAGGACATTCTCATCACCTTAGAAAGAAACCTCATCATTCTCATTAGCAGTCTCTCACTAACTCCTCCTACTCCCTAGTCCCTGGTAACCATTATTCTTTCTGTTTCTATAGATTTTCTTATTCTGGACATTTCATATAAATTGAGTAATACAATATTGTGCCTTTTATATAAGGCTTCTTTCACTTAGCGTGATGTTTTCAAGATTTACCCATATTGCAGTATGTATCAGTACTTCATTCCTTTTTCTGGCCAAATAATATTCCGTTGTTTGGATATGCTGGTTTTTATTTATCTATTTGGTAGTTGCTGGACATTTAGGTTGTTTCTACTTTTTGGCTTATGAATAATGCTGCTCTGAGCATTCATGTTTTCGTGTGGACATGTTTTCAGTTCTGTTAGATAAATACTTAGGAGTCACATAATTTTATGTATAACATTTTGAGAAATGGCCAAACTGTTTTCAAAGTCTCTGTAACATTTTAAAATCCCACCATCACTGTAAGAAGATTTTAGCTATCCTAAGTGGGTATGAAGTGATATTTCATTATGCTTTTTATTTCCATTTCATAAATGCAGTATAAAACATTTACCTTGTAAGCATCTGAAGAACATAAAAAGATATAAGGCAAACTCTTACTTGAATAATATTCACAATAATTTAGTAATGCCTGTTGACATCATCTACATTCCTATTGGACCTACTTAATTTGTAAACACATATTAATTAACTAATTAATTAATTTCTTCCCACAAATTGAATTTTATTTCCTAGCCTCAAATCTTTTCTAGAAAGCTTCAAAAAGTATATTAAGGTTTATAGCAATTTGAATTTGCCAATTTAAAAGCTAAGCAGTTTTTTGAATTTATCTTCAGATTACTCTACAATAGGACCTAACTGTTAGTGGCTTGAGGCATATTACTTATTTTGACTCAAGCTTCATTTGAATGCTATGATTAAAAATAACTGAAAAGGTCAGATACGGTGGCTCATGCCTATAATCCCAGGATTTTGGGAAACCAAGGCAGGCGAGCTGCTTGAGCTTAGGAGTTCAAGACCAGCCTGGACAACATGTGTCAGAGCCCCCACACAGAGTTCCTACTTGGTCACCACCTAGTGGACCTGGGAGAAGAGGGCCACTGTCTTCCAGACCCTAGAATGGTAGATCCACTGACACCTTTCACTGTGTACCTGGAAAAGCCACAGACACTCAACACTAGCCCAGGAAAGCAACTGGGAGAGAGGCTGTACCCTGCAAAGCAACAGGGGCAGAGCTGTCCAAGACCACGGGAACCTGCCTCTTTCATCAGTATGACCTGGATGTGTGACCTGGAGTCAAAGGAGATCATTTTGGAGCTTTCAGATTTGACCGCCCTACTGGATTTCGGACTTGCATGGGGCCTGTATCCCCTTTGTTTTGGCCAGTTTCTTCCATTTGGAAAGGCTGTATTTACCCAATGCCTGTACCCCCATTGTATCTGGGAAGTAACTAGCTTGCTTTTTATTTTACAGGCTTATAGGGGGAAGGGACTTGCCTTGTCTCACATGAGATGTTGGACTGTGGACTTCTGAGTTAATGCTGAAATGAGTTAAGACTTTGGGAGACTGGTGGGAAGGCATGTTTGGTTTTGAAATGTGAGGATATGAGATTTGGGAGGTGCCAGGAGTGGAATAACATGGTTTGGCTGTGTCCCCACTCAAATCTCATCTTGAATTTTAGCTCCCACAATTCCAATATGTTGTGGGAGGGACCCGGTGGGAGGTAATTGAATCATGGGGTGGGTCTTCCCCATGCTGGTCTCATAATAGTGAATAAGTCTCATGAGATCTGGTGGCTTTATAAGGAGGAGTTTTCCTCCACAAGCTTTCTCTCTGTTTGCCTGCTGCCATCCATGTAAGACGTGACTTGCCCCTCTTTGCCTCCTGCCATGATTGCGAGGCCTCCCCAGCCACATGGAACTGAGTCCATTAAACCTCTTTCTTTTGTTTATTCCCCATCTCAGGTATGTCTTCATCAGTAGTGTGAAAACAGACTAATACAAAGGGCATGACTGTGTTTTGATTTGTGAGTAGAGGAAATTTGGGAGGGGCCAAAGTGGAATGATATAGTTCGGCTGTGTTCTCACTCAAATATCATCTTGAATTGTAGTTCCCATAATCCCCAGGTGTTGTTGGAGCGATCAGATGGAGATAATTGAATCATGGCATGGTTTCTCCCATCCTGTTCTCATGATAGTCAGTGAGTTCTCATGAGATCTAATGGCTTATAAGGGGGTCCCTCCTTTGCTGGACATTCATTCTTCTCCTTGCTGCTCCCATGTGAAGAAGGACATGTTTGCTTCCCCTTCCACCATGATTGTAAGTTTCCTGCGGCCTCTCCAGCCATGCTGAACTGTGAGTCAATTAAACCTCTTTTCTTTATAAATTACTCAGTCTTGGGTATGTCTTTATTAGCAGCATGAGAATGAACTAATACAGGACCTTATTTCTCTTTTGCTTAGGAAGCTTAGTTTGGCTGGATATGAAATTCTGGATTGGAAATTCTTTCCTTTAAGAATGTTGAATATTGGCCCCTGATCTCTGCTGGCTTGTAGGGTTTCTATTGAAAGGTCCACTTATGGTCTGATGGGCTTACATTTGTAGGTCACCTGGTCTTTCTTTCTGGCTGCCCGTAACACTTTTTCTTTCATTTTGATCTTGGAGAATCTGATGCTTATGTGTCTTGGGGTTGATTTTCTCATGAAGTGTCTTACTGAGGTTCTCTGCGTTTCCTGAATTCAGTGTTGGCCTGTCTTGTTAGGTTGGGGAAGTTCTCCTTGATGGCATCCTGAAGTATGTTTTTCAACTTGGTTTCATTCTCCCTGTCTCTTTCAGGTACCGCAGTCAGTCTCTTTACATAATCCCATAGTTCTCAGAGGTTTTGTTCACTCCTTTTCATTCTTTTTTCTCTAGTGTGTGCCTGTCTTATTTCAGAAAGACAGTTTACAAGCTCTGAGATTCTTTCCTCTGCTAAGTCTGTTCTGCTGTTGATACTTGTGATTGCATTATGAAGTTCTCATCTTGTGTTTTTCAGCTCCATCAGGTCAGTTATGTTCTTCTCCATACTGGCTATTCTGGCTGTTGGCTCCTGTATTGTTTTATCATGATTCTTAGCTTCTTTGCATTGTGTTACAACATGCTTCTTTTGCTCAGTAAAGTTTGTTATTAGCCACCTTAGCAAGCCTACTTCTGTCAATTCAGCCATCTTAGCCTTAGCCCACTTCTGTGCCCGCTGCTGGAGAGGTATTGTGGTCATTTGGAGGAGAAGGGGCACTCTGGCTTTTGAGTTTTAAGTGTTTTTGCGTCGACTCTTTCTCATCTTTGTGGGCTTATCTACCTTTGATGTTTGAGGTTGCTGACTTCAAAGATGGGGTTTTTGAATGGGGTCTTGAGGTCTTTTTTGTTGGTGGTGTTCTTGTTTTCTGCCTGTTTTTCTTTTAACAGTCAGGTCACTCTACCATAGGGCTGCTACAGTTTGCTGAGGGTTTGCTCCAGACCCCAGTTGCCTCAGTTTTTCCTGTACCTGGAGGTATTACCAGTGATGGCTGCGAAACAGGAAAGATGGCAGCCAAATTTTTGCCCTGGAAGCTATATGTCCCAGGGAAGTACTGACTTGTTACCTGCCTGAATACAATTGTAGAAGGTGGCTGGAGACCCCTGTTCGGAGGTCTCACCCAGTCAGGAGGAATGGGATCAGGGACCCGTTTAAAGAAGCAGTCTGGCTGCTTTTTGGTAGAGGAAGTGTGCTGCGTTGGGGGAAACCCTTCCTCATCTGTTCTGTTTGTATTCTTCAAAGCCAGCAGGCTAGAAGGTCTGAGTTAAAATCAAACTGCAGAAATGGTGGCTGCCACTCTCCCTGGGAGCTTCATCTCAGGGAGGGATTGCAGCTCTATCTGTAGGACCCTTCTGGAGTGGCTGCAGCAGCGAGATCCCATCCAGTGAGGAGGAAATCGATCGGGGTCCCACTTAAAGAAGCAGTCTGGCCACGTTCTGGCAAAACAGTTGTGCTGCATTGTGGGGTCCCTTCCTTGTCCGGACCCTTTGAATTCTCCAAAGCCAGCAGGCTGGAGGGGCTGAGTCTACCTAAACGCAGAGATGATGGCCACTCCTCCCTCTGGGAACTCGGACCCGCCTCAGGTAGATTCCAGCTTGCTGCTGTTGGCTGGTTGGAATTTCAGGCCAGTGGGTCTTAACTTATGAGGTGCTGTGGAAGTGGGGTCCACAGAACAATGCTGCTTGGCTCCCTGTATTCAGCCCCCTTCCTAAAGATATGTATGGGCAGGTTTCCTGCTTTACCAGGGATCCGGGGGCCAGAGTGTGTAAAACTCCTGGGTCTCTGTGTACCTGAGCAGCTACCCTGCTGAGAATCCACATAGCTCCGTGTATTAGACCCAAGTCCGTGGTGGTGTGGGCTCACAAGGACATCTCCTGATGTGTGGGTTGCAAAGATCCATGGGAAAAGCTGGTTTCCCCGGTGGGATCACACAGTCACCACTTTCCTTGGCTGGGGATAGGGGTTCCTTTGGCTCTGTTCCGCTCCCGGATGGGCTGTCACCCCTGGGTTGAGTTGTTTGCCTAGTCAGTCCCAATGGGAGAACTTGGATATTTCAGTCGAAGGTGCTGAATTCACTTGCCCCGTTCACATTCCTCTCTATGAGTGCTGTGGACTGCAGCTGCTTCTGGTTGTCTTCTATTTCTTCTAAATTTTTAAAAGTTAATCAGTGTTAGAAAAATTAATCAAAATTGGCTTTAGGGAAAATGTTTATACTGTGATTTCATATGCACTGTCTGGGAGTCATGTGTACCTAAGAGAGGAAGTACTGGACCTATTTCTTCTTTAAAAATATAATTTGTTTCTGCCGGGCACGATGGCTCACGCCTGTAATCCCAGCACTTTGGGAGGCCAAGGAGGGCAGATCACCTGAGGTCAGGAGTTCGAGACCAGCCTTGCCAACATGGCGAAACCTCGTCTCTACTAAAAATACAAAAATTAGCTGGATGTAGTGGTGGGTGTCTGTAATCCCAGCTACTCGGGAGGCTGAGGCAGGAGAATCACTTCAACCCAGGAGGCGGGGGTTGCGGTGAGCCGAGATCGTGTCATCTCCAGCCTGAGCGACTGGAGCGAAACTCAGTTTCAAAAATAAAATAAATAAATAAATAAAATATATATATTCTCTGTTTCCTTCTGCAAAGTTTTTGAGATTAGTGTAGTAACTCTAAGAAAATGCAGACAGGATCTTAAAATCAACTTTATTTTTATTTTGTTTTCCTATCTTAAGTGTTTTGTGTGTGTGTTCTGCTTTCATGTGTGCTGTGTTTTTGCTAAGAAGGCATGCCATATTATTGAACTGACATTTTATTTCAATATTAGTAACAAGATAGGTAATGAGTTTGTAAAGGAAAGAAATAAAATTCACTTTTGTTGAACACCTCTTATATGCCAACTATTCTTTAATTTGCAAACAATATCTTGTGAATTGGCGGTTTTTTACCCTCACAGATGAAAAAACTGGCTTTGTGAGAATCAGAATCATACCTAAAATTTCATTTTTCCATTGAGGTAGCATGAAAATCTAGGTATTTTGACCTGAAGGCCAGTAGACATGCTGAAAAAGAAAAAAAAAAAGGAGTTTGACATGTAAAATTCAACTTTCAAGTGTGTTCCGATATATTTTGTCTTTCCTCTTCCAAGTATTTTTGTTTTTTCTCTAGTTGTTTTTTACCCTGCCTCTTTCTAGAATAGTCTTAAGGCAACTTAGAATACATAAAACACAAGATGGCATAAATTAAGAATAGAATAAGACAGAAAAACAAGGGTGGGGAAAGTCTTTTTCTGAGAAAAACAACAACAACATCCTGTAAATGAATATTGCTGGGAGACTGGAAAACATTTGAGCTGGAGAAGGCTGTGGAAGTAAATGGGCTTTCTTGGTGCCAGCTTTGGCATCTGCTCCAGTCACAATATATGTGAGAAAGTGAAGTCTTGTTTGCTTTTGCTTCCTTTAAGTGCCGAGCACAGTGTCATGTACATGGTAAGCCCTTAATAAACGGTTGCTGAATTTGACTTACTGAAGACCTTTATGGTCAGCATTCCAATGTTACTAAACTGGACAGAATTTTTTTTTAAGGCAGTCACGAATTTTAGATTTCTCTGTTAGTGGTATTTGTTACATACACTATCCCATTGTTTTCTGGATTTATACTATAAAATCTTATTTCAGAACCGCGTATTAACTCATCTTATTTACATAGGTATTTCTAGAAATTGCCTCATACTAGGAGTGTTACAGGAAGAAATATGTTTTTCTGGTTGAGTAGGTCTGTAAGCTTTGTGCATCTGGAGGCTGCACCAGGATCATTTGCTCTCCATTTCAAATATTGTCTTTACTGGATTTTAAAACAATAACTGTACATTTTGGAGAATTTAAAATTCATAAATAGAAAACATTTCAGTTTGTAAGCATCTGAAGAATTTCAACAGATATAAAGTTTATGTTTACTTAAATAATATTCACAATAACTTAGTAATGTCGGTTGACATAATCTTGATTCTTATTTGACCTACATTATTTGTAAACACATATAATTAATGTATTCCCATGGGTTAAATTTTATCTCACAGCTTCATATCTTTTATATCTTTAAAAACTATATTAATGTTTATAGCAGTTTGAATTTCTCATTTTAAAAACTAAGTATTACTTCTGAGTTTATCCTCAGTTGACCCTTCAATATGACCCAACTCTTAGTTACCTAAGCCATTTTATTTATTTAGACTCAAACTTGATTTGAATGCTATGATTAAAAGTAACTACATATAATAGTATAAAAATATTTTAAGTTAGTCATTGTTATAACAATTAATAAGAATTGGCTTTAGGGAAAATCTGTAAACTTAGCAAACGTTGATAAGCAAAGAAGCAGGGATTTGAACCACACTAGAGCTCTGAACTTGCAACAGATTTAGTAAAGATATGCTCACCTAAGTAAAGAAGACTATAGGAGAAAATATGCTTTTAAATCATCTGAGTTAATTTTGTGGAAAGGAAAACGAGAGCATAGGATGCTACCACAAATTTCTGTAGGATACACTTATTTATTAAACTGTAATTTTCTTCTGAAATGTTATCGTCAGTCTCATCTTCAAGATTTTTCTGTAGTGACCACATTTTATACATTTTGAATGTTTGCTCCATGTGAGATTTCAGTCTTTGTATTTAATTTGTTGTTCACTTACTCTTCATGATATCACTATTCTTATTCCCATTTTACTTAGGCACAGAGAGATTAGATGACTAGCTTAAGGTCACTCTCAGGGGCAGAGTATAAAACCAAGCAATTTGATCAAGAGCTCACAGTCCTACTATGCAGCACACAAGTGGACACATTTTTATCCCTAAAATTATGACTTAAACAGCAAAAGTAGAATTTACAAGACTTTTTTCATTTAGATTTCTTAGGATCATGAATTTGGCAAACCAAAGCCTATCTGCAACTGAGATTTTAGAGATTAAAACCAAAGAAGTAACTGTGTAATATTTTATACAGATTCTTACTGCTTTAAGAAAATCATCTTATATCCCATTTACCATGGCTACTGAAGTTCGGAGGCCTGTAATAAACTAATATGTTGTATATACTGAGATGCAGTAACAATCAAGACACGGCATAGGCTGATGTACGTCAGGCTGGCATGGAGGGCCACAGAGCTCTGCAGGTTGGCCCTACCTCTGCTGGAGTTGTTGCTCAGTCACTGCCTTTCCCCCTTATTCCTGCTAACAAAACCCATTCTTTTCCTTCTGCTTACTTTACTCCCAAACTTTGCATAACTCTGGTCCCAGTATGCAATTTTTAAGTATTTTGTTAGTTTCCTAGGGAGCAAAACAACTCTCACATCAGTGGGGAAAATGCCATCTATTCTATGATGATATCCTAGTAGTGATAATCTTTCAGAAATATAAAAAGTGCTACTTCTTTTGGTCTTAGCTAGATGACAATTTATGAGAATTTGTTTAAAATCACTGGTTTTCAGCTTTTTAAAGCATTTTGGATATAGTTTATATTTGAAACATATGAAAATAATCCATGTTGAGTTGCACTATTAATATTTTTTAGAATTGGTATTTGTAAAGCATTTTAAATGTAGGAAGCACCTTATAAGGACTAAGCATTATTATTAATGTGAATCCTTAATAATTAATTATATTAGAAGAAAATCAGTGATACTTTTGATATTTAATCTTTAATACTCAATTGTATTAAAAGAACACAGATGCTTCTTTTGTTGTTTTATCATGAGGAAGGAAATGGTTATTACCCAGAACTGATAAGATCCAATCAATCTGCAGAAGTGGTTTTGTCACATCAATCCCCATTTTACATTAAAATTTGTTTGTAATCATTAATTAAGTTAAATTTATTTCAGATTTTTCAGTATTTACATGATTTTTTATGGTTTAAAGATAATAAAATTTGCATATTTCTGTATGCCAGATTACTAGGTTCAACCATAAGAAAATTTCTGTTTTTTAAGTTCAAAATGGTTACATAGCTGAAGATTATGTAAGCCTATATTTTTTTTGTTGTAATCAATATATTGAAATACTATGGTTTATAGTCTGAAATCCATGATAAAGAAAATGCAGGTGTATTCCTCTTTCTAGCTCCTTACTGATGTACCATTAGTATAGTGTGTACTTAGCGTTGGTTAAGATACTGCTTTTTTTTTTTCTTCTCTGTCATATCCCTGGGCCTGAATGGTACCTGGCACATAGAAGTTCAGTAAATACTGAATCAATGAATGAATATGAATAGACAGTCTTACAGTACAAAATCTATATAGATTTCTACCCCCACTTTATCAGACCACTCTGATAAAATCAAGCAATTTCCCATCCAAAATTTGGAAATTTCTGAGAGACAGACACAGGTGCCAGGCAGATGGAGATCAAAATAACTGTTTTATTACCTCAGTAGAGTCTGAATTGGAGGACATGCATTATATATGCAGATAAAACAGGCTTCACCTCTAAATTAGACATTATACCTACCTAGCCACTGGCACAGCTGGGCATTCACAATCCTCTATCACAGAGGCAGGGACAAAAACAGGCCTGAATTCATCTTCTTTACAGAAAGAATTGAACTGAGAAAAAGGAATTGAGCTGCCCATGTTCAGTATATTTTCTTAAACTTCCCAGTCAGATGGTTCTCTGCCCCTCTTATAGTAAGAAGTGAAGGGACAGAATGAAGCTAATAGCATTTCTTGATCAAAAGTCCCCTCATGAACGTATGAGGTGAAAGGAATAGAGCTTCCACACAAGACACTCTCATTAAACATAAATTCCTCCAATCAATTATACTATGAATTTTTCCTGAAGTTTTTCTGTTTGGCATTTATGAGATCTAATTTAAATTGTTATTATATATACCAATATTTGTAAGTGACTACAGTCGATATTTTTCATGGTAGTTGACACTGAACTGATCTAATACAGTGGAAGCTTGTGCAGCATAAGTTTGAGTTAAAAATAATAAGAAAAGCATTTTTAGATTTTGTCTTATGTTTACATGTTATACATTTTTATATATAGTATATGTAATATATACCTTCATTGCAATTTTGGTTTCTAGTAGAGAATTTTGAACACATTTGCTTTATGTTTTATAGGTGATATTATTTTAAAAATCTCTTAGTTTAATGTCATAAGTGTACATCTCTGATTTCTGGTGTCTGAGTTTCTATGCTGTTCTATTTTGTGGATTTCTGGTGTCTGAATTGCTATGCTGTTCAATTTTGTGGATCATTATTACGAGATAAAATACTGAGTCTTCCACATTCTTTGTTTCCACTTTCCATCTCAAACAGGATGAAACAAAAGAATACTACATGAAGCAAATGGATTACTAAAGTCTGGTTTTATCCAAATGTCTTAAGTAAATTATTCTGGCCAGAATGAAATCTAGGCATTAGCACTTTAAAATATAATAAGAATATTCTGATTTGATAATTTTAAAAATAATCACCTTATTGACATTAAAGTCCTTCTAATCAATTGGCAACTACATTCGTGATTATGGTTTGAGTGTTATTTATCACCAAATAGAACAGATCATGTTTTAAAATAACTACATGAAGGATAGAATTGTAGGCTAGGTCATTATAGGAGATAATATCTTCCAGTCTATACCTTAGAATTAACAAAAAAGGAAGTAAAAAGCATGGTTTGTAGAAATTGATATTATCGGCTTATTGTCATTAAAGAATGGGATTGGCAGGCCCTCTGTAGGGGGCCTTGAAGAATAGCATTTATTTCCTGTCATGGTCTGGGCTCTGGCCCTAAGCCTGTAAAATGGACCTGCTTCTTTGAGAATAGATTTGTGTTAACTTCTCGGTTAAAATTAGTATTTAAGACTAAAAAGATTAATTTATTGATTTACTGTGAGCAACTATTTTACTAGGAACAAAATGGTTAGAAAACCTAAGATCCGTGAGTTCTATTTGTGTGTGTAGAATCAGTTTATTAACTTAAAATGAGGAATTTGGTCATGAGACACTTTTTTTTTTTCCTGTAGGCAGAGAAACACTGGAAGCTAACTAACAATAATTATAATCACAAGGTTGTCTGGTAGTTGTGTAATCCAAATTAAAGGGAGGTTGATATGTCAGATATTTTATGGCATTGGGCCAAACAATCTGGTGTAACTGTACCATAGGTGTGGTCTTGCCACTGGAATCAGAGTAATGAAGTCTAATGGGTACAACAATTCCTGCTAATTAGAGGCAGATAACTCCAAATCTGCTGTATAACATGCTCTATCCACAGATAGTGCTTAAGTGAGTATTCTCAGTTATTTCCATGACTTGTTTTATTCTGTGCTTTTCATGCATAGAAATGAAATCTATATGGGAAATGTGATGGAGTAAACACAAATAAAAACTACTTTAATTTTAGCAAGTATCCCAATAGTGTTATCTACTGAATGATTGATTCTTGTTCCCTCTCTGAGTAAGGCGCCTTCTCAGCTTACGCATGGATGGCCATGATAGTAGGTTTTATTACAGCTTTTATGATTTTAAGATCATACTTTGTACACATGTGATGCCTTTACTACATTACAATGAATAGTTATTGTATCTGTTTTCTGTATTAGACTGTGAGGACTCTGTCCCTCGTACCTCAGAAAGTGCTAACACTCATAAAATTGGCTGAAATGATCTTAATCCTGAAAATGAATTAACTTGCTGATGTACTATTAGTCTACAATATGAAGTGTTAATTTTAGACCTTCGTTTTAAAAACCTTGCTGTAATTGTGTTACAGTACCCTCTACTCTCCAAATACAAAATGACATCTCTCTGCCTACACATTCTCAAATTCATGGGTTAGATACATATATTGTTAGAGTAGTAGATGTGGCCCTCAGCTTTACTCCCGGAAAAATTATTCTTTGCACTACATCCCTGTTCACCAAGCAGCAGTAATTACAAGGCAGTTCTTAAATATAGGTCTGGCTTATGGCAGTAGCATGTGCAAAAATGCCCCTGGGCCATATGGAAATAATAGTTTTACACAGTGGGAGAGACTCTTCAGAGCTGTGTAGTACTTAAAGACAGAAGGCTCATCAAGAAAGCCACATTCTTTATTTCTACACATAATAAGCAGAAATGAAATTGATATGAGAAAGAGGATAGAATAAAAACAAATAAAAAATAATCTAAGTTAAGCAAAATCCAATGAGTGTCAAGCACTGAATAGATTAACTATGAAAGAATAGTCTTCACTTCTCTGGCAGAATTGCAGTGTGGTTCTATTATGTGCTGTTTAAGTTGCATATATTGGACACTGTCAATCATTAAGGATAGTTAGTATTATTTATCCCAAACAGCCACATTTCTATAGCAACAGTATAGCAACAGTATACATGTTTATGCAATTACGTATTATTATATCAAATCATGCTTGATATATTTTGGTACCAGCTGCCATCCTGAACTCCTTTACAAGTTTTATATATATTTACTGCCTAATGGAAGACCCTGCAGTCTCCTCCCCAAACTAGCTACTATTTTAGCCTGAGTTCAGGCAAGAAACATATGAAGTGAAAGACTAACTTAATATTCAGCATTGCGACTGAACCCAAACAACTGAAGTCTCAATTCATTTTAGTTTAAAAGCTACTAGTTTTTGAAAACGATTAATTATACTAACTTTCATAAGGAGATTGTATACTAATCAAAATTATAATTTTATAAAATTTTTCAAATACAAAAGATTATATACAATTTTAATTATATCTTGATTTAAACCATTTCAGTGATAAAAATTTATTATCCAATTGTAAGGAGATGATAAGGTCGATTTCAACGACAGTAAAGAAAGTGGAAACAGTTCTTTGTTGCTTAGCAGAGTTGGCTAGAAACTACAACTTTAAAAGAGTATGTTAATATATGATCTTTACCTTTTAGAACAGTATTAACATTTTAATATACTTAGTGTGGTCATATCAAAATATTTTTTCTGCTTTTGAAGTTTTTCTTATCAATAGTAACAGCTATATTTGTTTTAAACATTGTTAGCACTTTAAATGACCTACTTTGTTAGGCAAAACGTTTTCCATTTTTACTTTGAGTTTTGAGTCACTTTATTTTGTGAATATAGTTTTAAAAATCTATTTTATTTATTTTTTATTAACAAGACTGATTGCATGTATAACATATCTACACTTAAATTTTAATGAATGTGATCCCTTTTTTACTTCTCTAATTTGTTACCCCTCCATTCATTGTTATTTGATGAATAATTTTCTCCTTTAATCCATACATTTATTTAGTTCCATTGTCCAGCCACAGGATCATTACATTGTAACCATAGCTGGCATGAGGTTTCTGTTTTCATAATTCTGTGAGGGTTTTTTTTTTTCTTTTTTCTGACGGAGTTTCACTGTTGTTGCCCAGACTGGCCAGGCTGGAGTGCAGTGGCGCGATCTCGGCTCACTACAACCTCCGCCTCCCTGGTTCAAGAGATTCTCCTGCCTCAGCCTCCTGAGTAGCTGGGATTACAGGCGTGTGCCACCACGCTCAGCTAATTTTTTTTTTTTTTTCCAGTAGAGACGGGGTTTCACCTTGTTGGCCAGGATGGTCTTGATCTCCTGACCTTGTGATCCGCCCACCTCAGCCTCCCAAAGTGCTGGGATTGCAGGCGTGAGCCACCGTTCCTGGCCCTGTGAGGGTTTTTAAAAGGCTTTTTATGAAGCTTGATGGCTAGGCTTGGTTGTAGTTGTTTCTTTTTTTCTCCTAAAAATATTGCAGTATAAAATAAAATAATGGGAACAAAATTCATAAACCTACCGAATTATACAATAGAAGATATAGGGAAAAGTATGTTAAGCCTACAACATTACATATACAATTACATAACAGTTTCTGTTACTATATTTACATGGATTCATGACTGGAATCATCATGCAATTACATTTTATATTCCATTTTTTCTCTTTACATTAGAAATATTGTTTTCATAATTATTACTTTCATTGAAAATGTACTATTCTGTTTTACTTATAATGAGAATTGACTTCAAATAAACATCATTTCAGGTAATATCATTTCAGGATTTCATGTGGCTTTAGACAGGATTTTAAGTGACTTCCCTACTTCCCTTTGGTGACTGCCCTTAGTTAATCTAATGCATGTTATCTCTGCTTAGGAGAAGAGTGGAAGGGAAAAAATGGCATGTCAGACGTTCCTATTCAAGAATTTTTTAGTCAAAGAAACACCACCACTTTCATCACTATTACTATATAATAATAGAAATATATTAAATACTCACTTTAATTGAGACAGTCCTAAGGTTAGTGTATTAATGTTCTTTACATGCCTATTTTTTTCTTGAAGTATAATGTGAAGAAGGCATCACTTCAAACTCTTGTAGACTAAAATAAAACTCTCTCGAAGTCTTTCTAAATTCTAAATAAAATTGGTGTCATTTAAGAGGTATTGTTTGATTATCTTTGTTCTTATAGTTGTGGGAGAAGTAGTAGCATAATAGTATGATAGATTTATGATAAATTTATGGTAAGTAAATTTGCAGTGTCTGGTGATTTTTATACACCTTATAATATATTTTACAAACAGTATTTTACACCGATCTTTGGTTATTGAAGTTAAAGTTTATGATTTTTAAATGACTAAATTTCAGGTTTCTATGATTTTAATTTTACTGACTTGTTCTTCAGTCACTATTTTCATAACTTTGACACTAAGCCTTTGAGTCAGAATTTAATTCTGAATTATAATATTCTTCATATGGGTAAAAACAGTTTACTTTGTGGTTTTTTATTTTATGACACAATTTTATTTATGACACAATTTCTAGGAAGTCATTGGGCAGAGGGCTGGGTACTGCCAAGACATATTTTGTACTTAAAAATGTCCTAAAAATTTATGGCCTAGAAACAAATAAGTAACTCCAATATTTTTCTAAGAAATCTCTGGGTTTGCTATACTTAAATCCAAAAGAGCCAAGGGAAAGAAGGATATAAGGATTAGTTCTAGGCACAACTGGTAAGTAGCACTTTTTCCATGTGTATCTTCCTATTTTCTGTTTATCCATTAACCCCCTCCCCAGCCATTGGGTGATGTTCTCTTTGATGTCCTCCATACTGCACTTAGGGTCCCCCATGTCTCCCTAGGGCTATACACTGTACTAAAGCATCCTATTTCAGAAGTGGAATTTTCTGTGCTTTTTGCTATATCAGTTCTTCCTTTTCTATAATTAAAGTATAATTTGTGTGCATGATAATGAAGACTTTTAAACTGAATGACTTGAAATATCTGATAAGTTAACGAGGCTCTAAGGCTTCTAGCCTTAAGCTTTATTGATGGAACTCTAGCCACAAATGTAGATAAATAACTGTTTTTGAGGCTTGTTGAGTTCATTCTTCATGCTCTTCTCCTAAGCCCTGCCCCAATTGTATTTCATCAAGCCACTGACTGCTTGTTTATCTCAAGGATGTAATATTGACTTCTGAGCCAGATAGAAAGGTTTATGGAAGAAGGAGATACACCTGCTTACACGTGTGTACCAGACCACTCCCTATCCTCCGGGACAGGAATGGGCCATGTCAGGTGAGCCTCCCAAGAGAAATGATCTTCAAGCACAGTATAGTTGTTTGATAGTAATCCTGAATATTGTTTCTGATACTTTATGTTCCTTTTTGTTTGTTTGTTCAGACAGGATTTCCTCTGTCACCAAGGCTGGAGTGCAGTGGTGCAATCTTGGCTCACTGCAGCCTCTGTCTCCTGGGCTCATGCAATCCTCCCATCTCAGTCTCTTGAGTAGCTGGGACTACAGGCATGTGCCTGCATGGCTGGCTAATTTTTTAATTTTTTGTAGAGTTTCACCATGTAGCCCGGGCTGTTCTTGAACTCTTGGGCTCAAGTGATCCGCCCACCTCAGCCTCCCAAAATGCTGCGATTACAGGCATCAGCCACTGTGCCTGGCCTATGTTCATTTGCTTATCCATTCATTCTTTCACTAGTTTATTAACATGTATTTATATATGTATTTATTGGGCATTTACTACATGCCTGGCCTTATGTGTTACACTTGGGATGTAAAACATCTCTTCACCTTCTGTGGTTTGCTGATAGTCTAATGAAGTCACTACATTATAAGGTTGTAGTAGAAGAAATATAAGCAAATAAATTTGTTTATAGTAAGATCTATTTCATGATAAAGGAGTTTCCATGTGTTGCTTCATGAACGTATTTTAAGGTAATCTCCAGGATGGGGTAGCTCTTAAAGAAGGGACACTTGTGTTGAATTTTGAAGGATAAGGAGGAATTAATTACAAGATGCAAAAGAAAAATATCTCAGGTGAGAATGCAAGCATGAGATAATGTAATCTTTTTGGCCACTCATAAATAAAGAGGGCTAAGTAAATGGACAGAATCCATACTCAACTAAAGAAATTTAACTTTGCCAATACAATGCATTCATTCAGGTTTACTATTTATTATTACATTGTATAATTATCCCACAATTTACTTATCTATTTTATTGTTGATAGACTGTTGTTTGTTTGTTGTTGCAGTTGCCAACAATAGCAGAACATTTTATATGTTTCATATATATTTGTTGGTACACATATACAAGATTTTCCCTGGGGCCTTTCCTTAGGAATGAAACAGCAGTCATAGGGTACACATGTTTAGATTTAGAAAACAACGACAAATTATTTGCAAAAATGGATGCATCAGTTTACACTTCTACCAACACATATAAGTATTCCAATTGCTGCACATGCTCTTAAACATTTGTCAGACTGCTCCTTTTGTTTCCCTCAGTCTAACGGGTAAAAAGATATCTCACAATGGTCTTAAATTGCATTTCCCAGATTACTAATCAGGTTGATCAGCTTTTTATTTGTTTGTTTATTTACTTGTTGGATATTCATGTTTTTTTCATTGCTTTCCCATTTTACTTGGTGTTATAAATCTGCTGCATATTGATTTGAAGGAATTCTTTATATGTAACATATATATATATATATATACATATATACATAACATATATATATATATATATATATGTGCACTTTGTTGGATAGGTGGATAGCCAGCATATTACACCAGTTTGTGGGTGTATATAGTGAATACATTCTCACAGTTTATGGTGTATTTTTTTTACATTCTTTTTTTTCTTTTCTTTTTGTTGAGAGTAAGATCTTGCTATTTTGCCTAGGCTAGTCTCAAAACTTCTGGGCTCAAGTTATCATCATGCCTCTGCCGCCCTATATGTTGAGATTACAGCTGTAAGCCACTGAACCTAGCTCTTTTTTACTTTCTTTAGGTGAATTTTGGTGAAGTGAAAATTTAATTTTAATTTAGTTTATCAATTTTAATTTAATTTATGAAAGAAAATTTTTTTTATGGTTAGAATTTTTTGTTTTCTACTCAGGAAAAATTTTTTGTCCCACAATCCCAAAGTTATTTTCCTTTATGTTCTTATAAAGGCTTCAACTTCTGACTTCTTCATCTAAGTCTTCATTACATTGAGAATATATTTTTGTGGATAGTGTAATCAGAACCAATTTTATTTTATTTTATATATCTAACCAATGATTTGGGCACCGTTTTGAATAGTCCGTTCCTTCCCTGTTATACATTATTTCCATTTATATCTGGCCTTGTTTCTGGACTTAATTTTCTTCCATTGGTAAATTAGTCCACCTCTGAACCTCACTATCTTAATTACTGAAGATTTCATAAGACTTTATTTTATTTTTAGAATTGTCTTGGCTGTTCCAACGCTGTGCTTTTTTATATGAATTTTACAATTAGCTTGTCAGTTTGGATGAAAGATTTTGGGATTTTCATAGAAATAACATTGACTCCATAAAATAAATCAGTATGG
Organism: Pongo abelii; assembly: GCF_028885655.2. Lineage (NCBI taxonomy): Eukaryota > Metazoa > Chordata > Mammalia > Primates > Hominidae > Pongo > Pongo abelii. The sequence continues at coordinate 111,318,951 of NC_071991.2, forward strand.
GGAGAATCCTGAGTGATATTGAGTCTTCCTATTAATGAACACTTTATTCCTCTCCATTATTAATACTTTCAATAATGTTTATAATTTTCTATATAATGACTATGTACAAATTTCTAGAGATTTATTCTCATATGCCTTGGGTTTCTTAGCTATTATGCAAAAATAGATTACCTCCATCAACATTTATATTATGTGTAAATCATCACAGTTATATTGCTTTTTATTCCAAGTCTTCTGCCTGTTTTTATTCCTTGTTTCTCAGCTGACAGATTTCTTCGCTGTTGAAAGAAAGAAAGCAAATCAATCATAGTGGATAGTGGATACTCTTGTTTCATTCCTGCCTTTTTTTTTAAGAGGATCTTCATATGTTGCCTGAGTTGGCCTGGAACTGCAGGACTCGAGAACCTCTGGCCTCAATCTCTGTAGTAGGTGGGATTGTAAGTGTGCACATAGCACGCCTGGCTATTCCTGATTTTAAAGGGAGTATTACCAATGTTTTTGGAAGATGAATGAACTATAAGATAAGAGAAGCTCTATTACTAGTTTTTAAAGAGATTTAAAGAAGTGAATAGATGTTGACCCCTATCAAATACTTTTTGCAGTTGACAAGAGTCCTGCCCATCCCCCTTACTTTGCTATTAAATCTAAATTACAGCTTGCTGTTGTTAAAACTCTCCTGAATTTTGTGATTAAAGCCTACTTGATTATAATATATAATCTATTATTTTTATATTTTGCTGGCTTCAGTTTGTTAATTTTTTTAGGATTTTGGTCTATAATTTTCCTTTTTTTATACTGCACTTGTCTGCTTTGAGTATTAAGGGGTGGGGTATGTTGCTTCTTACTTTAAAAATTTTATAGCATAGTGTGTGTGATTGGAAAGGTGAGTTCCTTCAAAGTTTGCTAGCATTTACTTCTTGCTGTAAATTTATCTGGGTCTTGTATGGCCTTCCCCCACAGCCCCCTTTCTTTCCTTTTTTGATTTAGGGAATATTATTAACTATTGGTTCATCTTACTTTGGCTCTCAATTTTTTCTTGAGTAAGCACATATTTTTCTAGTAATTTCACTGTTGTTTATTTTTTGCTTTTCAATTTTTTTTCTTTTTAGAGGCAGAGTCTTTCTCCATTGCCCAGGGTGGAGTGCAGTAGCATGATCGTGGATCACTGAAACCACAAACTCCTGGTCTCAAGTAATTCTCCTGCCTCAGTCTCCCAAGTAGCTGGGACTACGGGTGCATGCCACCATGCCAGGCTAATTTTTATTTTTATTTTATTTTTTTTTTGTATAGATGGGATTTTGCTGTATTGCTCAGGCTGGTCTCAAACTCCTGGCCTCCAGGGGTCTTCCTGTCTTGGCCTCCCAAAGTGCTGGGATTTCAGGTGTGAGCCACTGTACCCAGTCTTTTCTAGCAATTTTTAACTTTCTTCTAAGTTTTAAAATACTTTATCACAATACTTATATTATTCTTTTTTTCCCACTAAGTTGTTCTTCCACCCTACCTTGTTGTAGTAAACCTTTCATATGTAACAGGTTGTCTACCAAAAAACTTTACAAAACATATTCCATTATTTTTCCCACCCCACTTGTAGAAAGAGACTCTGAAAGGATAATTGGCCCAAAGTCACATAGTTGGTGGTAGAGCTGAACTGCACTTGTTAACTTTAAGAATCACACAGGTGGTTGTCATAGAACACAATATCCATTTCCTAATCCCTGAGTTGAAGGAAGTGAGCTATGATATTATTTGTCTAAAAGAGGTTAAAAGCTCAACTCATAAAATGTTTTACCTTCCATTTGTGACACTGAAGCACACCTTAAAGCCCCCCAATTTACCATTTTATGTTATTGAAGCAATCTTAATAAATTCTATTTTGAATTTCAAGAAAATGTTATGAAACATTCTTGTGTAGCTTTTCCTTTGGTACCCCAAATAAAACCTCAGATCATTTGTTTGACTCACAGGAACATACTATGGTAATTCTGGATGCTTTTGTGCAGTGACTTGATGTGTTTCCTCCCTCAAGTATAGTCGTCGGTTGTTCTCAGCCACTCCCTTGAAGATGGAACAATTCATGTGAAACTTGAAACTCTTCACCACTTTTTATATGTCCACTAACATTTGGCACCCTTCTATACAATGGCTAGGCTGTTTTACCTTTCTCTAAATATTTATTTGGTCTCCTCTTCATTTTAACATGCTATAGCAAGAAGAGTTTGCTCTTAGAATTTTCGTTGTTTAGCAGACTAGAAAACTAGGATTTCCAGCTTACCAGGATATTTAATTTGGAAGTATTCATGGTTGCCATTTAAGCTCTCAGGTTTTGAAAGTTTCCCATTTCATTATCTCTTTTCCATTTTTTTTTGTCTGAAAAGGTAGTACAAATATCGTTATTATGTCTTTCTTAGTTATCTTAATCATTCTCTTTGTTATTTTGATAATTTCTTGCTTTTATGCTGAGAACAGCATCACTGGTATATATTTATCTTATAGTCTTTTTCAATATTGATTTTTGCTTGACTCAACCAAGATAGAAATTCTTACTTATTTTTATATTAAGCTGCAGTAATACAGACTTCATTGAAATCCATTTTACTTACAGCTGCTTGATTATTTTGAAATTACATACTCTAGTATGTTGAACCACTGATATCATTGCTGGAGGGAAAAGTCAATCTTTTTCTCTCCTTGAAACTTTAATTTACTAAACTAGTGTTCAGGTTTCATGACAGTCAAACAAATTTTAATAAACCAGGTTGGAATAATTACTTGTTAATTGTAATCATTCATGAAAATGGGGAATATTTCCTGGAATGTTACAGTATTTATGGATTTGATAGGCAGGCTACAGTGTCCCTCTTATTTGGTTATGGTGGAATCATTGTGAGCATGGATGGAATTCAAAGAGTTTGTGGCGTGACTTTAGGGTTGTGGTTCACTTTCCTTGTAGCTGAGATTTTATCTATCAGATCAGTCTTTATTTATTTAGTGTTTCTATGGAAAAAAAAAATTTTATGCTTGGAGCAAAGACTCCAAACACCCAAGCAGCATTCTGATTTGTCTCTCTTCTAGTCCCTAATGCATTTACTTTCCTGAAACTTCGTGCTTTCTTTTTCTTTAATAAACACTTAAAAATATGTTGCTTGCAGTTGTAATTCAGCACAAGGACCTGGGAGTTGTAAGTCTTTCTTGAATACCTGTCTTTCTAGACTTCTGCATTTTACTTGTATTGTCAAACTTACTTTTTTTAAAGTTACAGGAATATTTGTTTATTTGTATTGTATTTATTCTCTTTATAATAACTTATTTTCTACCCTATTTCAAAAAAGATTTGAGGTAGTATACACCTTATTTCTGCTCAACAGAAATTGCTAAGTGAAGAAATGAAACAGAGGGCAAATACCAGTGGAAAATTTTAAACTAGACAAGGAGCAGCATTAATACGTACATGGGCAGCAGGAAGTCCAGTATACTTTCTAGAGATGGTCCACAAAATGGCTCTTCCTAACCACAGATGCCAAAAAGGAATATGGTAATTTACATGATCCTCACACTCTATGTAATATCACAGCAAACCAGTGGTCCTGTGGATACTGAAGGTGTGATGAATTAAATACTTTAGATAATACCACTACTTTGAAAGCAAAAGTATGTTTCATTGGGCTTTTTCATATAATCTTTCTTAGTTTATTATGATGGAATATCAAAAAAATCTCGTATGAACAAATTCAGTTATTGGAAAGATCAAACCATGTGGTACAATACTTTGTGGTCATCTGATCAAATTAGAGGGTAAACTTCAGATTATTCAATTGCGTAGTCTTCAAAATGGACTAGACATGAGTGTTCTTGAAAAGATAAGAGTGTTGCTGGAAAGACCTACTAGGAATTTTTTGTGTTTTTACTTTGTTTCAACTCTAGTAGTAAAGAACAGAAAAAGCTTTAACAGTATTACTCCGTGGATTGAGACTGGTGCCCTCAATTGTGCCTTTATTAGCTTTTCATGTATCCTTTTAGTGTCAAGAGCTGAAAGAAGACAGGGAATCCCATAAGGCACAGGGTTTAATAGTGATGCCTTTACTTTTTAGTTCATTACACTTAGAAAATAGCTGGTGAAGTGGATTTTTAGGAATGTTTGATTTCATTTTACTGAAACCAGTCCTCACAAAATAATTGGCTTAAAGAAATTGCAGCATGAAGATTATAGTTGTACAGATGAACAAGAAGAAAAGAGCTACTACCACTTCTACTTTATTCAAACAAGTAAAGCAAAAGTATAGTTTTGCTATACAATTGAACTTAAGTTGTTATCAGCTTAACAGATTGTTATAACTATAAGATGTTGCATGTAAACTCCATGGTAACCATGATGAAAATACCTATAGAAGGTATACAAAATAAAATGAGAAGGGAAACAAAGTATAGCACTACAAAAAAATCAATGAAACACAAAGAGAGCAAGACAGGGAAAAAGGGACAAAAGAGCTATAAAACAGAAAGAAACAAGTAACTAAATGATAATAGTAAGTCCTCCCTTTCAATACTTATTTTAAATTTAAATTAATTAAACTGTTCAAGAAAAATACATAGACTAGCCAGATGGACAAAAACAATAGACAACTATAAATTACCTACAAGAGACTCACTTTAGACGTAAGGACACACACAGACTTTAAGTGAAAGGGTAGGAAATGATAATTTCACATAAATCGTGACAAAAAGAGAGAGCAAAGGTAGATATACTTATATCGACCAGATAGACTTTAATTCAAGCTGTCATAGAAAAAAAGAGAAACTTTATATAATGATAAAAGAGTAAATTCATCATGAAGATATAACTATTATAAATATATATGTATAAATATATATATTTAATATCCAATGTTAGAGCACCTAAATATATGATGCAAACATTGACCGAACTGAAAAGAGAAATAGACAGTAATACAGTAGTAGGAAATTTCAGTACTCATTTTCAATAATGGATAGAACATTCAACATAAGATCAATAAGGAAAAAGAGGACTTGAACCACACTGTAGACCAAATGGACCTAAAGACAAACATTCCATCCAAGAGCAGAATAATATACATTCTTCTCAAGCACACATGGAACATTCTTCAGATAGATCATGTGTTAGGTCATAAAACAAGTTTGCAAATTTAAGAGATTGAAATCATACCAAATATCTTTTCTGACCATTTCATTATGAAACTAGAAATCAATAAAAAAAAGGAAAATTGGAAAATTCACTAATATGTGGAAATTAAACAACATATTCTTGAACAACCATTGCATCACAGAAAATGGAAAGAAGTGAGAAAATATCTTGAGGTTAAAAAAAACAAAAACACAACATGCCAAGACTTATGGAATGCCACAAAAGCAATACCAAGAGAGAAGTTTATAGCAATTAACACCTACATTGAAGAAAAAAGAAAAATCCCAAATAATGAACTTGACTCTACACCCTAAGAAACCAGAAGAAGAAGAACAAAATAAGCCCAATGCTAGAATAAGGAAGGAAATCATAAAGGTTATAGCAGAATAAATAGAGACCCTAGAAAAGCAATTTAAAAAATCAACAAAACTAATCGTTGGTTTTTAAAAAGCTTAACCAAATAGACAGACTTTTAGACAGACTGAGAAAATGAGAGAAGATTCAAATCAGAAATGAAAAAGGAGAGATTACAACTGAGGCACAGAAATAAGAATGATCATAAGAGACTACTGTGAACAATTATACACCATCATACTGGATAACCTAGAAGAAATAGATAAATTTCTAGAAACATACAGTGTACCAGGACCAAATCATGAACACATTAAAAAATCAAAACAGAGTTATAACTAGTAAGGAGATTGAATCAGTAATCAAAAACTTCCTAACAAAGAAAAGCCCAGACCAGATGGTTTCACTGGTGAATTCTACCAAACATTTTTTTTTTTTAAGATTAACACTGATTTTTTTCATACGCTTCTAAAAACTGAAAAGGAAGGAACACTTCCAAACTAATTTTATGAGATCAGCATTACCCAGAGACCAAAGCCAGATAAAGACACTACACAAATGAAAACTGTGGGCCAATATCCCTGATGAATATAGATTCAAAAATGCTCAACAAAATACTAGCAAACTGAATTCAACAGCACATTAAAAGAATCATGTACCATGACTAAGTGATCTTATCCCTGGAATGCAAGTAAGGTTTAACATGTGCAAATCAATAAATGTGATATAACACATTAACAGATTGAAAGATAAAAATCACATGATCATTGGAATAGATGCAGAAAAACCATTTCACAGAATTTAACATCCTTTTACAATAAGAACATTCAATATGCAAGGAATAGCGGGAAATTACCTCAACATAATAAAGGCTTTACATGACTAACCTACGGCTAATATCATACTCCATATTGAAAAGCTAAAAGCTTTTCCTCAACATCAGGAACAAGACAAGGACATTCTTACCACTTTTATTCAACACAGTACTCACAGTCCTAGCCAGAGCAATGATGTAAAAAAAGAAATAAAAGACATACATAATGGAAAGAAAGAAGTAAAATTATCTCTGCTAGCAGGTAACATGATCTCATATATAGAAAACCCTAAAGATTACACACACACACACACACACACACACACACACACACAAATCCCCATTGGAAATAATAAATGAATTCAGCAAATTTGCAGGATATGATATCAACATACAAAAATCCATTTTATTTCTATACATTAACAGTGAGCAATCTGAAAACGAAATTATGAAAACAATATCATTTAAAATAGAGTCTAAAAGTATAAAATACTCGTCAATAAACTTAACCAAAAGACTTGCACACTAAAAACTACAAAATATTGCTGAAAGAATTGAAGAGACAAATAAATAAAATGTCTTATTTTCATGGATTAGAAGAATAAATGTTAAAATATCAACACCACCCAAAGCAATCTACAGATTTATTGAAATTCCTATTAAAATCCCAATGCATTTTTTACAGAAATAGAACAAGCAATTCTGAAATTCATATTGAATGACAAAGGACTTTAAATAACCAAAACAATTTAGAAACAGAAGAATATGGCTGGAGACCTCACACTTATTGATTTCAAAACGTGTTATGAATACAAAGCTATAGTAATCAAAACAGTATGGTACTGGCATGAAGACATACCAATAGAACAAAATAGAAATCCAGAAGTAAAATAATGTATGATCTATTTGTCAAATGATCTTCCACAGTGATGCCAAAACTGTGCAATGGTGCAAGGACAGTCTGTGTGACGAATGGTGCTTGGAAAATTGGATATCCACATGCTGAATAATGAAATTGGATTCTTACACCATACATAAACATCAATTCTCAATCGATTAAAGACTTAATGGTAGGGCCTGAAAGTGTAAAACTCCTATAAGAAAACATAGAGGAATAGCTTCATGACCTTGTTCTTGGCAATTATTTTTTGGGTATGACACCAAAAACACTGGCAACAAAAGCACACATAGACAAGTGAGACTGCATTAAACTAAAAAGTTTCAGTGCAGCAAAAGAAACAAGGGTGCAAAGGCAGCCTACAGAGTGGGAGAAAGTATCTGTAAACCATTTATATGATAAAGAATTAATATCTTAAAAAAAGGAACTCCTACATCTCAGTGGCAAAAAAACAAATAACTGATTGAAAAATGGGCAAAGGACTTGAATCTACATTTCTCCAAAGAGGACACACAAATGGCCAAAAGGAATATGAAAAGATTCTCAATATCACTAATCATCAGGGAAATGCAAGTAAAACTCACAAAGAAATACCACCTCACACCTGTTAGGATGGCCATTATAAAAAACAAAACAAAACAGAAGATAAGTGTTGGTAAGGAAATGGAGAAATTGGAACACTTATGCACTGTTGGTGGGAATGTAAAATGATACAACCACTATGGTAAACAGTAAGGAGATTCTTCCAAAAATTAAAAATAGAACTACCTTGTGATCCATCAATCCTACTTCTAGTTATTTATCCAAAGTATTTAAATCAAGGTCTGGAAGAGATATTTGCACTCACATGTTCATTGTAACATTATTCACAATAATCAGGAGATGGAAACACCCTAAATGCCCATTAATGGATGAATGGATAAAGAAATTATGGTATTTACATACAATAAAATATTGTTTAGCAGGCCGGGCAGGATGGCTCATGCCTGTAATCCCAGCACTTTGGGAGGCTTAGGCGGGCGGATCACCTGAGGTCAGGAGTTCGAGACCAGCCTGACCAACGTGGAGAAACCCCGTCTCTACTAAAAATACAAAATTTAGCCAGGCATGGTGGCACATGCCTGTAATTCCAGCTACTCCAGAGGCTGAGACAGGAGAATCACTTGAACCCGGGAGGTGGAGGTTGCGGTGAGCCGAGATCACGCCATTGCGCTCTAGCCTGGGCAAGAAAAGCAAAACTCTGTCTCAAAAAAAAAAAAAATTGTTCAGCCATAAAAAGGACATCCTATTATATGCTATAACGTCAATGAAATTTGAGATCATTATGCTAAATGAAATAAATAAATCGGAGAAGGACAAATACTGCTTGATTCCTCTTATATGAGGTATCTAAAGTAGTCAAATTCATAAAGCAGAAAATAGCATGGTGGGCGCAAGAGCTATGAGGAGGAGAAATGGGGAGCTGCCGTTCAATGGATAGCCTTTCAGTCATGCAGTATGAATACATACTAGAGATCTGCTGTGCAAAATTGTGTTTATTGTTAACAATACTCTTCACTTAAAAATTTGTTAAGAGGGTAGATCTCATGTTATGTGTTTTTTACCACAATAAAATAAGAGAGAAATGCCTGGTAATTTCTCCATATAGATAGTATTAACAACAATATTTTTACATGTACAAAAGGAGCTTTTAGGATTCCTATAGTGAAATTAAATAAAAATAGTATTTCATCATTTCATCTTTATCCTCTGCATTTTTACTTTTGTGTATGTCTTATACAAAACAGTATGTAAAATATTTAAGTATAGTAGCACTTGTATATAAAATATGAATGAATCTGTTTAGGAATGCATGCTCAAAAGTAGTTATTGATTAGTGGGTGTGATTAAAGCAAAAGTTTGACATCATTGATCAAGAACAGTGGCATTCAACCTGTGTTTCCATGAGGCCCTTCAAGGGCTATGGGAATGGAGTGGGTTAGGTGGGGCTCTGGGCTTCCTAAGGCTCACTCCATCCTGAGAAGTTTCACTTTAATGTTATACATACAGTGCTTCTAAAATAAACAATTAAACAATTGCTTCCACAATTGGCACAAAGTTAAAATTGATGCTTTTGAGGAAATCAGGCAAACTGTAGTAATATGATGAAGAAAATACAGCAGTGGCTGGGCATGGTGGCTCACGCCTGTAATCCCAACACTTTGGGTGGCTGAGGCAGGCAGATCACTTGATGCCAGGAGTTTGAGACCAGCCTGGGCAACATGGCAAAACACCATCTCTACTAAAAGTACAAAAATTAACCATGCATGGTGGCGCACACCTGTAATCCCAGCTACTTGGAAGACTGAGGCTCAGGAATGGCTTGAACCTGGGAGGCAGAGGTTGCAGTGAGTCCACATTGCACCACAAAAATTAACCATGCATGGTGGCGCACACCTGTAATCCCAGCTACTTGGAAGACTGAGGCTCAGGAATGGCTTGAACCTGGGAGGCAGAGGTTGCAGTGAGTCCACATTGCACCACTGCACTTCAGCCTGGGCGACAGAGAGGGACTGTCTCAAAACAACAAAAACAAAAACAAAAAAACTACAGAAGAATATTGCCAATTATTATCACTGGGTATTGGGATTACATGTGTTTTTCTTCCCTCTCTTGCCCACTGTCTCACTCTCTTTTCTGTCTGTATTATACCCTGGAAATACCTAATTTATATGATGGGAAAATTATTTTAAAGTCAGGTTGATACATTTTTATAATGAAATAATTGAGGAACCTGACCAGATGCTTATCTGGGTAAAAGGCTCCTCCTCTGTAGAGAGGTAGTCCCAGAGAGAAGCATCTACCAGCAGGGTTAAGATTTTCTTTAGGAAACAGTGTTAGGTTTATCTCAATGCAGGTTAAAATGAGTGATCAAGAATGTGACTTTCTTGGACATTAAGCATGATAGCGGTATTTTTAACTAGGAAAAAATAATTTAAATAGCATTACTAAACATCCAATGCAGTCGTAAAAATATTCTGAATGAGGTACAGGTTGTTTAACGTTAGCAATATAGCTTCTGTAAACTGCAAATCAATTGCAGATTTTAACCCTAGATTACGACATGAATTACTTGGAATTTAAAACAAACAAACAAACAAAAAACCTTCAGAAATGATTTTGTTTTAATTTCTTACATGAAAGATGAAATAGCCAAGGCTCTAAATTGTTAATGATCTTTCTACAGTCCCATAGCTAGTTAGTAGCAGAGCCAGGATTTCAACTCTGCCCTTTATTCATTCTACTCTAATCTGGCTCACTGGCTCGTCTTTTGGCATTCTTGCCTGCATTTTCGATGGTCATATTGATCTTTTTTCAGCTCCTTGACCTCTTTTCTCTTGTCGTAGATCATATGTCTCTACCTAGAGCAGTCTCTTCCATACTTTTCTTCTCTTTGTTAGCTCACTCCTAGTCGTCTCAAGTTAAAGGCCACTTTCTCTGGGAAGCTATCCATAACCTTGAGGTTAGGTTTAGCCCCACTAGTCCCTTTTATTTTAGACTGATCACAGTTATAATTACTTGTTCAACAGTTGACTACCTCAGAATACTGTATATAACCTTCAATGACGGGTGAGAAAGTATCCAATTGTATTCATTGCTAAATCTCATGGTCTCATATAGTTTTCAATAGTCATCACTCCAACGTTTTTTTTTAATGAGTGAATACTTGTTGATGAATAAATGCTCCCTTTCTTTTTATAACTACCTTGGTAATGTTTTTATACTATTCTTAGTTTACACATTATTCTTATGTCTGTGTTCATTGTTAAAACAATTATTTTATATCTGTGCGTATAGTTGTGCTCAGTAAAACTTATTGTTACAGATTATATAATCTTTCTTTGGCAACAGGAGGTAATTCGTATTTTGACTTTTTTTTTCTTGCAGCACCTATGTTCTTTATCATTAAAAAAAGGAAAAACACTTGTGAAATACCCCTTGAGCAACTTTGAAATTCAACTGGACAAAGTATTTTAGAGTGGCTATTAGAATACTCAAAAAATTTTACTAGAATTGGTGTTATGTGACTTCAGAGGTTTTCTGATGTCACAAAATGTAGTATATTGTCTTAGCACACTGAATTTCTATTTTATACAACATCTTTATTTGCTTTGAAGATAATTTGCTTCCTTAGGTCATAGAATTGTCATCTCTGCTCCTTACTGTTCTCAATCATGAACACCAATAGTTGAGAATAGCATTGGCAAGTTTGGTTAAGCCTCCAATTTTGCGCTGATCATAGGGCCTTTTACATCATTTTGGCTGGTGAGACTCTTACCTCATTATCAGGAGGATCAGTGGTCAGAATAAAGGGGCCAAACAGCCCACCTATTAGTTATTCATTCTCCAGTCTTGTCACTGTACGGAGAAATTAAACTTATACAACTCATTCTCTCTGTAAAGCATTCTTTGATTTCCAACTGGAAATAATTTCTCTTTAAGTGCTCGTTTAGGAGTTTGTCTTACCTTTCTTAATGGGGCTTCTCATTTTTGACAGTTACTTCTCTATTAGATTCTAAGATCCTTGGGAGAAACATCTATCCCTGATTGCTTTGAGTTATTTATGGTTCCCTGCACATAGAAACTGCTGAATAAATATTTGTTGAATGAGTGAATGGAATTCCTTTTATTTAAAAAATGCTAAATGCCAGTGAGAGGATGAGAAATATGAATATGGAAAAGCTTTCAATGGATTGGCAATTGATATGTCTTTGATGTTAAATAAATGATAGATTAGACTTGCACAATGTTTGTCAATTTAAGAATATATAATGAAGTTTCTGTAGGATGGAAAAAATCTGTAGTAATTTATTATTTTCAGGCTGTTTGTATTATATTTGGAAATTTTTATATTCATTTATAATAGTGGATGGAGGATTATCTTAATTCTAAACATATGAAGTAGAAAGGTTATATTTCAGAAACACATGTAGTCTAATCTACCCTGGTATCTATTTAGTGTCTGCCTAATATGACGTGATGCTTTTCTTCTACTTCAAATTGTAAATTTATAGCTATAGATTTGGACACAAACTGCCAAGTCCTTCCACAGGTATTTATTATTCTGTAGCTGAAGAATAAACTGCAGAAAAGAATAGTTATTCACAATTATATATCCTTATTATAGAAAATATAACTTTACATACACATGTACATGTACTTTACATGCACATTTACATGTGCTTTACGTACACATTTACATGCACAGTGCTCACTCCTGTGATCCCAGCACTTCGAGGGGCTGAGGTGGGTGGATGACTTGAGGCCAGGAGTTTGAGACCAGCCTGGCCAACATAGCAAAACACCTTCTCTACTAAAAATACAGAAACTAGCTGGGCGTGGTGGCAGATGCCTGTAATCCCAGCTACTCGGGAGGGTGAGGCAGAAGAATTGCTTGAACCCACGAGGTGAAGGCTGCAGTGAGCCGAGATCATGCCACTGCACTCCATCCTAGGTGATAGAAAGACCCTGTCTCAAAAAGAAAATGATAAATAAAAATAAATAAAAATACTAAAACCAAAGTAAGTGTCCAACATTTTTCTCTTGTATTTGTGTGTGTATGTGTATGTGTGTGTGGGGGGGTTGACGTGTACTGCTTATTTGTGTGATAGTCTATGTTTCTACAAGAAAGTTTGTTTAATAGACAATAAGGATACAAATATATATTTATACATAAATAAATGAATATTTATGCCCTGAAACATTTGTATGAGTATGAGTGATGTTTCCAGAAATTGACTATTATCTTCTACCAAGTTCAGATAAAGTGTTGAAGGTAAAATATGAATAATGAAGTAAAATATTCAAAATATTTGAAGTCAGAGCCTTGTTTAATATTGCTCATTTCAAAAAAGTATTGAGTTACACAGATAACTTACCTAACCTCTCTAATTCTCAGTTTCTTCAGGCATAAAATGGGAATAGCACATTTGGGACAGTCAAAATTAAATACTAATTGCCATGCAAGTAATTGCCACGCATTGTAATATACAATGGTTAAATTTTCTTTATTAAGCCTTATATTTTAATTATGGGAAACATAGATTAGAAATCTATTTTAGGGCTCTTGAACCACTTGCTCAGGCCTGCTCCCACCCTGTGAGTGTACTTCCATTTTCAGTAAATCTCTGCTTTTGTTGCTTCATTCTTTCCTTGCTTTTGTTTGTTTGTTTGTTTGCTTTTTAAAAAAATTTATTTTATTCTATTTTAGGCAGGGCGCAGAGCCTCACACCTGTAATCTCAGCACTTTGGGAGACTGAGGCAAGCAGATTACTTGAGGCCAAGAGTTTGAGACCAGCCTGGGCAACATGGTGAAACACCCTGTCTACTAAAAATACAAAAATTACCCAGGCATGGTGGTGGGTGCCTGTGATCTAAGCTGCCCCATAGACTGAGGCACAAGAATCGCTTGAACCCAGGAGGCAGAGGTTATAGTGAACCAAGATGCTGTCACTGCACTTCAGCCTGGGCAGTGGCAGAGCGAGACTCTATCTCAAACAGACAGACAAACTAACAAACACACACACATACAAAAAGTCAATTTTTATCTCTAGAAACAAAGTTGCTAACAATCCACAAACTTTTGACATATGTATTTTTTGTTAACCAATTATCACTGTTTTATACATTATATTTGTAGGTGTGGTAAAGAGAGAAGTGGTAGTTAAACTATGAAATGCAGATGTGCTGTTTGTGAATAGAGACAGAAACAATGTCAGCTCACTGGTATATTCTATTCCCAAGCCAGAACTTGACCTGTATCTACCATCTGCTAAGATTTTAACACTATTATTTTTTTTCTTCCTAATCTGAAATATTTTTTCCTTAGGAAATTCTGGTTAGTTTTAAAACTCTACACAAACATGAATTGTTACTTCACTTCATATAAAGTTTTGAGAAATTCATCACAAATACAGCTTGGTTGTATTAGAAGAAAGAATATATCTTTGGCTGTAATTAGGATGAAAAATAGAAATAAGATGAGTACTTCTATATTTTAAGAGTTAAATGCCTTGGTGAAGTGGCTCACGCCTGCAATCCCAAAGCTTTGGGAGGCTGAGATGGGCAGATCATCTGAGATTGGGAGTTCAAGACCAGCCTGGTCAACATGGCGAAACCCATCTCTACTAAAAATACAAAAATTAGCTGGGCATGGTGGTTCGTGCCTGTAGTCCCAGCTACTCAGGAGGCTGAGGGAGGATGATGGGTTGGGCCTGGGAGGCAGAGGCTGCAATGAGCCGCGATCATGCCACTGCACTCCAGCCTGGGTGACAGAGCTAGGCTCTATCTGGAAAAAAAAATACTACAGCTCTTTCAGTAAGCTCTGTAATAATATCTTCTTAGTAAAAGCAAGTGCTATAAATGACTGGAAAATTTATGTTATATTTGGCCTTATATGTCTAAATATATATGTGTTATTATATATTATATATAATACATACATATATATTTATATATATGAAAATAATGGCAAATTTCAACTTCATATAAATTTTATAATTTATTAAAAGTAGCATTCTTTAGAAACATAGCATTTATGTTTCAGTTTGTAGCTTTACAAACTTTTGCATTCTGTAAAAATGCTGAACAAAAATTTAGTATTTAATAACCATTTTCTATTGCTTAGAGGGATTGACAGATTAACTTACACTCACAAATGAGACAAAAACTATCATAGTAGTTTTTTCTTTTTTCTTGTGAAAAATGAGGACGATCAAGTTCTATATTTTTTTGGAATTCCTTCTCTCTTTTTTTGTCATTCAGTAGTAAATGTAACATGTAGTTATTCAAGTAGTAAATGTAATAATTTAAGGAGTAAATGTGAAAATAAAGTGTTTCATTTTTAATCTTTGTATAATCTCTACAAATAAGTGTTAAAGTCTTTACTTAATGTCAAAAACTTTTGTGAGTTTCTCGTACCTTTTAATATCTTTTATTCATATATGGGTATTTTTATTTTGGTAGGAAATGTTGATGAATTAAATGGGTTGGCATTTGGTTTCGAGATCCATTGCTTTAGGAAATAGCATCTGCAGAAATTGAGTATTTGGCTTTGTTGGGATTAAGTTGGAAGACAGTTGGTTTTAGCTCTGCCTTCACCCGTCAGTCCTAGCCTGGTGAATGTGAATGCTAGATAGAATTTCAGGAATATGAGAATTGCCTACTTAGACAAAAAAAGGCATAAACAAATAGTTAAAAGATAACATGTTACCATAGTTACCTGAGCATTTTGGTTTCAGAAGTTAAAAAATTTAAAAGAAATGAGAAAAAAATCTCTACAATAGTCTTCTACAAGGAACAGTCTTTCTGCCTGGCATTCTAATGTCTGGACTAAGTTTAAATTTTATTAAACACACAAACACGCACACACACACACAAATGTATTCTGTGATGTTTATGTCAAACTTTTTATGTCTGAAAATGTCTGTATATGGCATGCCTGATTTGGAAAACAATATATACTTTATGCCTGTTTTATCAAATATGGGCAAAGGTTTACTTAAAGCACCTGTGCACCTTCAAAGGAAGACCTAGTATGAGGAAATTTGCAGCATTTAGTTTTTCCCCATACTCCAGGCTTCCTCATAAAATATTCACATGATCAAGGCTGAAATTGTCCTATTTATGATCTTAATAAATGCAGAAAGATGTTATTGTCTTCCTTGCTTTGTAGAAGGAAAGGAAGGAAACAATGGCACTTGAAAGAATTTTCTGTTTCACCTTTTTGTTGGTTGGGGGCAGGAAAACCTGTACCTTTTCATGTATGTTTATCCTCTGGTTGTTAAAAATAACTTTCTCTCCAAATTCAAGAGTATATGAATTTTCCTTATATTATTCATATTTTGCTGTATTTATTTCATTTGTTTAATATAATGGCCTGACATATTTTATATGTACAGATTTTAGATCAATATAGAACAATAAATTCACAAAATGTGGGTAGAAACTATGGAATGCCTTTTCCATGATAATTTATTACCTTTAAAATATTAAAAAATGCATCGTTTTATTATATATTTTTTGTTTGTTTCTTAAGGAAGATATTCTTTATTTCATGAGTATTGTGTGCATCATGATGTGAGGGATTGCCATGGGGATTGTTTCAATCATTTATTATTCTATTTAAATTAGAGAAGAAAATTGCTTAATGGTAGCTCTAACATCTATATCTAGTTTTGCTATACAGATTCTTAAAAATATTTTCAAAAAAATAACCTTATTTCAAAGTTTAAACTGTTCTTCTCTGGCAATAATCACTTTTATCTTATTCATTTCCACTTCCTGTAAAGTTGGATTTTTTTCTTTAAATTTTATTTGGATAACTGA
Source organism: Pongo abelii (assembly GCF_028885655.2). Lineage (NCBI taxonomy): Eukaryota > Metazoa > Chordata > Mammalia > Primates > Hominidae > Pongo > Pongo abelii. The sequence goes on from NC_071991.2 coordinate 111,335,541, forward strand.
TGATGATTCAGTTAACCAAACCTATTAAATGAATAGTTATATCACTGTTAACACCATTTTAATATTTGTTTTCTTTCTACATTTAATATTTAAGTGCTTATAGGTTATTTTTCAGTGAGTTGTTGATAACACTTTTATTTTTCTGTATTAATCATATAAAGATGTCAAGTATTTCATGATTGGACCTGTTTGACTCCCTCCATAAGATTTTATTGTTTTGTTAAAGGAGTAACGGAAATTAGATAAAATGTGATTCATGAATCCGGAATATTTAATTCTTCTGGATTTCTAATTCTTAGACTATTTTTAGAATCCATTACCACACAAAGCACTTATTGAGTGTTTACTTTTACTAGCATTATAAATGCAAAGATAAAACATATAAAAAAGTTCTCTATCTTCTAGGAGCTTTCATTCTAATTTGATAGAAAAGGATGTTTTTATTTCTGTCTCTTTTTGTATGCTCATTCAGTAAGAGTTCTTTAAATATCTACTGTAAGTATGCTAGGCAGAGATGAAGCTATAAGTTATGAATAATAATTTCTCCCTTCAAGGAGCCAAAATCCAGGTAGGGAAAGGATTGGCTATGTTAATTACTGTTATGTGAAAAATACTGAATTTAAGTCATGCACAAATCTATGAAATTATGGAGGGCTAAGGAATTAATTCTGTTGGACAGAATAATAGAAAGCTCTACAGATGACATTGCATACAGATTGGCCTTCCTATGGGTAGTATTTTTCCTAGTATAGATGGTTGAGAAAGGCATTTTAGGCTATGTTAACATTATGAACACACATCTAAAAATGTGTGAAAATATGTGGTGGACTCAAGGATTATGAAAATTTTTATGTGGTTATAATGTTGGGCACATAGGGAGATGATGGGAAATAAAACGTAAAAAAAAAGATTTGGAGCCACATAATTTTTTTTTATTCTATCGGTAATGGAAGGCAATTTGTGGACTTTAAGTAGGGAATGACATAATTAAATTATCTCTGTTAACATCTGCCCAAACCAAATCATCAATATTATTTTCATTACTGCTCTCCCTGCTTCCTTTCTTTCCCCCAACTAAAATCATGCCCATCCTTGAAATCTTCTAGTGGCCTCCCATCATGTTTAATACAAGATAAAAATTTTGTCTTCCAATTTACACAGAGTCCTTTGGACTTCTTTTTGCCTCTCCAGCATTACCTAGTAGCCTCTCCCTGACCCACTAATCTCCAGCTATGGAGTGGGGAAAATCTGAAGGCAAGAAGAGCTGTTGAACGACTATTAATTTAGATGAAAGTTCACATGAGGCTAAAAGAGAATCATGGCAGTGGGGCTAGAATAAAAGGAGATAACTTGAAAAATACAGCCTATAGGTCATTGGTTTGAAGGACAGAAGAAAAATATATGAAATGTGACTTATATGAAAGATGTTTAAATCTAGGCACATGATGATTTTCTAGGAGAAAAAATGACGGTCTAATTCATAAACTTAGGGAAGTGTGGTACAAACATTTAGTTGGTAATGGGCAAATTGTACCAATTCAGTAGTTCATAATTCCTTCTACATTTTGTCTCTGTCATCCCTATCTCCAAATCATAAAAGTTTATAGAGATGGAATGTTGCATCAATTTTACAATTTGACCATATCCCCATAACCATTCTTTTTTCCAAGGACCCTATAAGGAAGGAGTACTCATAACCATTATTAATTGGACTGGAGATCATCCTCCAGGATTGACAACTGAGACCCAGAATGTCAATATCTTTCTGACTGGAATCCTTATAGTGGGAAATTGGGAGCCAATGGCTCTTTTAATTCACTTACTTTGTGGACTAAAAGTTACTAGAAAGTTTCTCACTAGAACGTTTCTCTCTAGAAAGGAATATGTAAAAGATATTCAGAGAGAAACAAACATCAAAGAAAGAACAGACTCTCCTCTCTCACACTTCTTGAGGTATAGCACCATTCCTGTCTCTGTATTCATCTAAATCCTCCATTTTACTTAAGCTAGCTCAAGCTGGTTTCCTCTACTTATAAGTAGAAATGTCCTGCCTAATGCAGTTGAGCTTGGATTTGTCAAATTTGAAGTTCCAATAGGATTCCTAGATGGGAATACCTAGCACTTACATAGAATTATGGTCCTTGGACTCAGAAGAGAATCCTGTCCTGGGTTATTCAGATTCAGATTCTATTAACTTTTATGAAGCACCTTCTATTGGCCAGATGTTGTGCCAGTCATTTTTATATGTATCCATACTACATTGTATTGACTTTCTGAATTTCTTAGGGGATTGAGGTGGGTCAAGTATGTGCTAGATGTGACTAGGACTAGAGCTGGGCTAATTATTGGGTCTGAAGGCTTTGGTCATGACTCATCGAAGCAATGAAAACTAGAGGGAGATAGCACAGCACACTGAAAATAAAGGTTCTTAGCCATGAGCCAGGAAAAAAACAAAAACAAAAACAAGAACAAAGGTTGAAGTTCAAGGGGAAAGAGAGGAATAATAAAGAGGCACAGAGCACCCAATCAGGGACTAGACAGAAACCAGATCAAAGCACATGTGAGTTTGAAATAAGAGCCCAGGTTGATTGCCCTGAACATCTTTGTATGTTTTTAGTTTGCTTCTGTGCTCTAGCTAGTGCATCCAGTGTGAGTGATATTTTTAGTGGGAGGAGGAGGTTGCTATTGAGAATGGGATCATTTTTGGCACTACATTTTTGAACCAATTTTTCTTGGCTTTCAGGAAAGCTCTAAGACTTTATATTTGTGTCTTACTACTTTTTGATTTTTAAATTGTTTATCCTTGAGATTTTTTAAGATTATGTTGTGTAAAATAATATTTCCCTCCCTTTCCGAGTTGGGTTGCTAACGACCTACAGAAAATAATGCTGTGTTCCATTATTTATTTCTGATTTTCTTGGAAATTTCTCTGGGTATGTGAGAGAGAGAGGGAGAAATTCTCAGGAAAGATTAAGCTCTTCTGGTATGTTTGGATAACCATTAAGAGTGCCAGGATATTTTGAGGTTAATGAGCCAAAAGAAGTCACTGAGCCAGATGAAGTATGACTTTCCAGGCTAAGGTAACAAGCATGGTTTTTAGCTTATTTGTTTATTTGTTTTGTTTTGTTTTTGTGTTTTAGGAGATGGTGAGATTAGAATCACTGAAAAGTTTTATAGGTTATTCTTTTTCATATAATGAGTTTTCATAGTACATGTTTTCTTTGTCTCTAGAATGTTTTCTGTATAGCCATGATGTTTTCTATTTCTAAGAAGTTTAATGCATAGCATTTTCACTGTATTCTAACTCACCTGGTTTATTTTTTAAAGTAAAATGTTTGTTTTAGGTTTGCAAAAAATTGTGAAGATAATACAAATAGTTTCTGTATACCTACCCACTCAGTTTACCCTATTATTAATATATGACATTAGTATGGTATATTTGTCACAATAAATGAGCTAATCTTGATACATTGCTATAAACTCAAGTCCATACTTTATTCACAGTTTGTTACCTTTTGCCTAATGTCCTTTTTCTGGATACCACATCATCCAGGATACCACATTAAATTTAATGGTCCTGTCTCCTTAAGCTCCTCTTGGATGGACAGTTATAATTACCCTCTTACCCCCAAAATTGTTTTGAGAATATCTGTAATTTTCAACTAAGCACATTTTTGGTTTTCATTCTTCCTATGGGATGTTTGTGTATGTGTGTGATGTGGTCAATATTGTAAACTATTTTGAATGTTAGTGAGTGTGGTATAGTTTATAAGACATAGGGCTTTTCATACAGATTATTTAACTTTATTATATCTTTATACCTATTTCTATTTATCAATTGGTTTCATTTATTCTTATAAAGTTGATATATAAGTACTGATATACTAATACTGGCACATTAAATACTTCCCAAACATTTGTGTTTCTGTTAGTTTTTCCTTGCATCTCTAATAGTGTTTTCTTTATATATACATTCTATTTTGTTCATTTTATAAAGGTTCATAATCATTATTTTTTCATTATGGATTATACCTTTTTCCTACCCTCTTGGTCCAGTTTAAGATTTCTTGCCTTTATTTGGATCTACCTAATATTAATATTGCCATCCTTACTCTCTTTTTCCTCTGCAAAGTGAATTACACAGTGCCTTGAACATAATTGATGCTCAAATATTTAGAGAGTGAATAAATGAATACATGCATATTTATACCTATTCATAAGAAGAATGAGAAAAATAGAAGATGAATGCAGGAAACACTTCAGCAGTTTTTTTGTGGTACTGCCAGCTATTTTAGCATATATGAAATATGTGTAAGTTTTCCTCCTATCCTTTAAAGCCTCACATACTTTCACAAAACATACTCACTTTTAAAGTTGAGGAAGCTGTATCTATATATCCAACTTAACATGTGCAATATCCAACATTATATGAAAGAAATAGAGGGATAGTTATGTTATAGCCTTTTGCTTGACACTTAGGATGTGAATATTGTTAGTGGTTCATTTGCTTAGCATTTTAGTTCCCTCATTGCTTTTTCAATTTATCTCAGATTATTCATAAAGCTGAAGATGTCATGTATCAAGAGTTTTGTAACTGAAAGACTTTTTTTGTTTTCATGTTTATAAGACTTGTACATGTGTTTGTGAATGTTTGTGCACTTTTAAATCTTCTAAGTGTATAAAATTTATTCAATTGAAAAGGACAGAAAAAAATTTTTAAGTTCCAAAGTTTTTTTTCCTGTGTATTTCATTTTCTGAAATACATTTGTACAAAACTGTACTAAAGGGTTATTGTAGAAAAAATTGTCAGAATTAGTCAAGAACAAATATGAGCTATATAGAAATAGGATATAAAGGTGATTGTTCTCTGACATTAGACGGTGGTATAAAGATGATTTGAAAACTTATTGAACATTTCTACACAGTTACAGTGACATGATGGATTTGAAATACTGGAAGCGGAAGCCAAAGTTTCTTCCAGTCATATAAAATGATATACAGTATCTTTGTATGTATGATATTCAGAAACAAGCTAATTGGAGAGACTATAAAGAATATTCTTAAAGTTAAGCACGTTTTTTTTTTCTAAAGCTAAAATACCACTTTGAATAAGAGAAGTTTTCAAAGAGCCCTTTAATCAGTTTATTTAACAAATACTTATCTAGCTAAATCTGGGCTAGCAGTAAAGTAGTGAACCAAACAAAATCATCTTCATCAAACTTAAAATCTTGGACTTATTTCATTTAATAATATACTTTTCTAATGAGACCCCCAAAATTTAAAGCAGATCTAGAGTCTTTTTTAGTTGCAACTTTTAAATCATTAAGCCAAGGAAACATAAGATAAAAGAAGTAATATTTATTAATTTATTGGCCAGACACTTTACAGGGCCTTTTGTATGTTGTTTCTCACTTACTACAAAGTTAGAGAGTTTTGGAACTTATGGGCTATTGAGTACATATTATGGATTAGTAAACTGATATTCAAATAAGTCCTAGGTAACTAACTGATTCATTTTTTTCAATAAATATTTTTTGAGCATTTACAGTGTAGTTCTAATCATGGTTCTAATCATGAGGGATTCAGGTCACACAACTAATAAGCATCGATGCCTGGTTTCAAATCCTCGTCTTACTCCTAAAGCTGTGCCTTTTGCAAGATGCCTTTTAGAATCCTTGTTGAGTCAACTGTCTTTATAATTAGCTCCTTTTGTAAAGGTATGCAGAGTCACCAGATAGTTGAGAAGAAAATGTGCAGTGGACTGTTAACTACACTTTCATTAAGATTCGCCAAGGCTTATTTTTTTTTAAAAATTGTGGTGGACTATATTGTATCACGTAGAATTGTCTTTTCAGGACTGTATTTTAATATTTCACATTTGGCTTTCTTTCTCCAAATGCCTTTATGTTGAAAAGGCAAGTTGGGAATCTTTGCATTTTGTTTAAAGTTGTTTCTGTGTATCATTCTTTATTCTTGATCACTGTGTTTTACAAAATAATCTCATGATAAATTCTCCTCTAACTGTATAGCTACAGCTTTTCTCAAACAGGATTTTAGACATAGTATTCTTCTCTATCTTCCTTATGTAGTGTGTAATATGGGTTTGTTCTTATTATGTGTTCTTTATCTATGAATATATTCCAGAAATTTGCAAATCTATAACCCAGAACTTTTTTTAAGCTCTTTACCTGAGTATCTCATTATCTGCCTATTAATACTATCTCTAACACCTTGATATTTCACAGACATTTAAAATTGAATCTAGTAAAAGTTAATCATCATCTTTTATACTAATTCAGACAGATGGGTGCTAACCTCTGTTTCTTTTTTTTACACACTCAGTTAGTGACAAAATCCTATTTACTCTACTTCCTTTAGACTTCTTATATCCCTCCCTTCTCTTTTATATCCCTTGTGTTACTCCTTTAGTGAATCACAATTTCTATTTAGTAGTATTTGTCTAACTGGCACATGGCCTTCTCCTTGAAACCTTTCTGGAGTCATAGAATGAATGGCAGTCTTGTGTCCACTGAGCATGTTTTTAATGTAGTATTCATCAAATGTAATGAATTTTATTTGTTTTGCATGTTTATAGTCCACTCCTGGGCTGGAAGTTCTTTGAGGATAAAAGGACATATTAGCTTTGCAAACGTCGCATAGTACCCAGCACGTTAAGAAATGCAATAATAGTACGAAGGGGTGAATGAATAGAGTTTTTCTTAAAATACTTTTAGAAGTACCTGGGTATATTAGTTGGGGTTCTCCAGAGAAACAGAACCAATAGGGGAAACACATATAGGTAAACGTGCCTGCGGATGTGCAAACACACACAGGCACAGATACACACGCACACACACACACATACACACACACAGAGAGAGAGATGAGAGATTGATTTACTATAAAAAGTTGTCTCACATAGTATGGAGGCTAAAACATCCAAGATCTGTTGATGGTGTCATGCCAGGTCTAATCTGAGGACCTGAGAACAAGGAGAGCCAATGGTGTAAGTTATAGTCTCCAATGGTATAAGTTCAGTCTGTGTCTGAAGGCAGGAGAAGACTAGTGTTCCAGCTTAAAGACAGAGAGAGAGAGAGACAGAGAGAGAGAGACAGAGAGACAGAGAGGCAGAGAGACAGAGAGGCAGAGAGACAGAGAGGCAGAGAGACAGAGAGAATTTTTTCTTGTTCAGCTATTTATTCTATTCAGCCTTTAATGGATTAGATAAGGCACATCCACATTGAGGAGACCATCTGGTTTATCCAGTCTGTCAATTCAGATGTTAATCTCATCCAGAAACTCCTCAGAGACACACCCAGAAATAATGTTTAACCAAGTATCTGGGCAACTCATGGCCCAGTCAAGTTGACACTTAGAAAAATTTACCATCACAATGAGAGAAAAACAATTTAAAATGGAAAAAAACTAAATATGTGATAATTTAGACTCTAGTTTCCTTGTGACTGGAAAATTTGACTTGTGCCATTTAGTTTAGAATGTGTGAGTTTTTGTTTACTGTTGGTTATATAACTGAGTTTTAAAAATAAATATTCATAACAATATAACACTGAAGAGAGAGAAAAGAAAAATGTGGAGTAAGCTTATTTTTTAGTTTTATCCTTGTCCTCAGGAAAGGTTACTGCTGTGTGGGGTTGACCATTTAGTAGACTTACTGAAATTAATAGTAGCTGAAAGTTAATGTAACACTTATTTTGTGCCAGGCATTGTTCTAAGAACATTATATGTATTTACTGTTTTTATCCTCACAACAGCCAAATGAGGTCAATATTGTCATTAATTATTATTATTTCACATTTACAATGAGTAAACTGAACCACAGAAGGGCTAAGTGTTTTTTTCCAGACAGCTGGTACATGATGGAACTTGGATTCAAACTTAACCCTGATTTGTCATTCAGAAATATTTACTGTTCTTATCTTGTGTTCCAGATATTCTTTTTGGCATAGCAGATATAGTAATGAACAAGAAAAAGTACCTGCTCTATGGAACTCGTGTTTCATTATATGTATAGAATGTCAGATAGCATTATGTTCAGTGATGAACTGAAAATCAGAGTAAGGGGGAAAAGTAATGCCTAGTTTGGGGAAGAGTATTTACCATTTTATATAAAGTAACCAAAGAAGGCCTTTCTATTTTATTTTATTTTATTTTAAGTTCTAAGGTACATGTGCAGGATGTGCAGGTGTGTTACATAGGTAAACGTGTGCCATGGTGGTTTGCTGCACCTATCAACCCATCACCCAGATATTATGCCCAACATGCATTAGCTGTTTTTCCTGATGCTCTCTTTCCCCCCATTCCCCCCAATAGGCCCCAATGTGTGTTGTTCCCCTCCCTGTGTCCAGGTGTTCTCACTGTTCAGCTCCCACTTGTAAGTGAGAACATGTGGTGTTTGGTTTTCTGTTCCTGTGTTAGTTTAGTGAGGATAATGGCTTCCAGCTCCATCCATGCCACCGCAAAGGACACGTTCTCTTTCCTTTGTATGGCTGCATAGTATTCCATTGTGTGTACGTATCACATTTTCTTTATGCAGTCTATCATTGATGGACATTTGGGTTGATTCCATGTCTTTACTATTGTGAATAGTGCTGCAGTTAACATATGTGTACATGTATCTTTATAATAGAATGATTTATATTCCTTTGGGTATATACCCAGTAATGAGATTGCTGGGTCAAATGGTATTTCTGGTTCTGGTTCTAGGTCTTGGTTTTTTTTTTTGTTTTTTTATAATTTAAGTTCTAGGGTACATGTGCACAACGTGCAGGTTTGTTACATATGTTTACATGTGCCATGTTGGTGTGCTGCATTCATTAACTCGTCATTTACATTAGGTATATCTCCTAATGCTATCCCTCCCCCCTCCCCCCACCCCACAACAGGCCCCGGTGTGTGATGTTCCCCTTCCTGTGTCCAAGTGTTCTCATTGTTCAATTCCCACCTGAGTGAGAACATGCAGTGTTTGGTTTTTTGTGCTTGCAATAGTTTGCTGAGAATGATGGTTTCCAGTTTCATCCATGTCCCTACAAAGCACATGAACTCATCCTTTTTTATGGCTGCATAGTATTCCATGGTGTATATGTGCCACATTTTCTTAATCCAGTCTATCACTGATGGACATTTGGGTTGGTTCCAAGTCTTTGCTATTGTGAGTAGTGCCGCAGTAAACATACATGTGCATGTGTCTTTATAGCAGCATGATTTATAATCCTTTGGGTATATACCCAGTAATGGGATGGCTGGGTCAAATGGCATTTCTAGTTTTAGATCCTTGAGGAATCACCACACTGTCTTCCACAATGGTTGAACTAGTTTACAGTTCCACCAACAGTGTAAAAGTGTTCCTATTTCTCCACATCCTCTCCAGCACCTGTTGTTTCCTGATTTTTTAGTGATTGCCATTCTAACTGGTGTAAGATGGTATCTCATTGTGGTTTTGATTTGCATTTCTCTGATGGCTAGTGATGATGAGCATTTTTCATGTGTTTTTTGGCTGCATAAATGTCTTCTTTTGAGAAGTGTCTATTCACATCCTTTGCCCACTTTTCGATGGGGTTGTTTGTTTTTTTCTTGTAAATTTGTTTGAGTTTTTTGTAGATTCTGGATATTAGCCGTTTGTCAGATGACTAGATTGCAAAAATTTTCTCCCATTCTGTAGGTTGTCTGTTCACTCTGATAGTAGTTTCTTTTGCTGTGCAGAAGCTCTTTAGTTTAATTAGATCCCATTTGTCAATTTTGGCTTTTGCTGCCATTGCTGTTGGTGTTTTAGACATGAAGTCCTTGCCCATGCCTATGTCCTGAATGGTATTGCCTAGGTTTTCTTCTAGAGTTCTTATGGTTTTAGGTCTAACATTTACGTCTTTAATCCATCTTGAATTAATTTTTGTATAAGGAAAAAGAAGGGATCCAGTTTCAGCTTTCTACATATGGCTAGCCAGTTTTCCCAGAACCATTTATTAAATAGGGAATCCTTTCCCCATTTCTTGTTTTTGTCAGATTTGTCAAAGATCAGATAGTTGTAGATGTGTGGTATTATTTCTGAAGGCTCTGTTCTGTTCCATTGGTCTATATCTCTGTTTTGGTACCAGTACCATGCTGTTTTGGTTACTGTAGCCTTGTAGTATAGTTTGAAGTCAGGTAGCATGATGCGTCCAGCTTTGTTCTTTTGGCTTAGGATTGACTTGGCGATGTGGGCTCTTTTTTGGTTCCATATGAACTTTGAAATAGTTTTTTCCAATTCTGTGAGGAAAGTCATTGTTAGCTTAATGAGGATGGCATTGAATCTATAAATTACCTTGGGCAGTATGGCCATTTTCATGATACAGATTCTTCCTATCCATGAGCATTGAATGTTCTTCCATTTGTTTGTGTCCTCTTTTATTTCGTTGAGCAGTGGTTTGTAGCTCTCCTTGAAGAGATACTTCACATCCCTTGTAAGTTGGATTCCTAAGTATTTTATTCTCTTTGAAGCAGTTGTGAATGGGAGTTCACTCATGATTTGGCTCTCTGTCTGTTATTGGTGTATAAGAATGCTTGTGATTTTTGTACATTGATTTTGTATCCCGAGACTTTGCTGAATTGCTTATCAGCTTAAGGAGATTTTGGGCTGTAACGATGGAGTTTTCTAAATATACAATCATGTCATCTGCAAACAGGGACAATTTGACTTCTCTCTTTTCCTAATTGAATACCTTTTATCTCTTTCTCCTACCTGATTGCCCTGGCCACAAATTCCAACACTGTGTTGGATAGGAGTGGTGAGAGAGGGCATCCCTGTCTTGTGCCAGTTTTCAAAGGGAATGCTTCCAGTTTTTGCCCATTCAGTATGATATTGGCTGTGTGTTTGTCATAAACAGCTCTTATTATTTTGAGATACGTCCCATCAATACCTAATTTATTGAGAGATTTAGCATGAAGGGCTGTTGAATTTTGTCAGAGGCCTTTTCTGCATCTATTGAGATAGTCATGTGGTTTTTGTCTTTGGTTCAGTTTATATGCTGGATTATGTTTATTGATTTACATATGTTGAACCAGCCTTGCATCCCAGGGATGAAGCCCTCTTGATCATGGTGGATAAGCTTTTTGACGAGCTGCTGGATTCGGTTTGCCAGTATTTTTTTTGAGGATTTTTGCATCAAGGTTCATCAGGGATATTGGTCTAAAATTCTCTTTTTTGTTGTGTCTCTGCCAGGCTTTGGTATCAGGATGATGCTGGCCTCATAAAATGAGTTAGGGAGGATTCCCTCTTTTTCTATTGATTGGAATAGTTTCAGAAGGAATGGTATCAGTTCCTCCTTGTACCTCTGGTAGAATTCAGCTGTGAATCCATCTGGTCCTGGCCTTTTTTTGGTTGGTAAGCTATTAATTATTGCCTCAATTTCAGAGCCTGTTATTGGTCTATTCAGAGATTCAACTTCTTCCTGGTTTAGTCTTGGGAGGATGTATGTGTCGAGGAATTTATCCATTTCTTCTAGATTTTCTAGTTTATTTGCATAGAGGTGTTTATAGTATTCTCTGATGGTAGTTTGTATTTCTGTGGGATTGGTGGTGATATCCCCTTTATCATTTTTTATTGTGTCTATTTGTTTCTTCTCTCTTTTCTTCTTTATTAGTCTTGTTAGCAGTCTATCAATTTTGTTGATCATTTCAAAAAACCAGCTCCTGGATTCATTGATTTTTTGAAGGGTTTTCTGTGTCTCTATCTCCTTCAGTTCTGCTCTGATCTTAGTTATTTCTTGCCTTCTGCTAGCTTTTGAATGTGTTTGCTCTTGCTTCTCTAGTTCTTTTAATTGTAATGTTATGGTGTCAATTTTAGATCTTTCCTGCTTTGTCTTGTGGGCATTTAGTGCTATAAATTTCCCTCTACACACTGCTTTAAATGTATCCCAGAGATTGTGGTATGTTGTGTCTTCGTCTGTTTGGTTTCAAAGAACATCATTATTTCTGCCTTCATTTTGTTATGTACCCAGTAGTCATTCAGGAGCAGGTTGTTCAGTTTCCATGTAGTTGTGTGGTTTTGAGTGAGTTTCTTAATCCTGAGTTCTAGTTTGATTGCACTGTGGTCTGAGAGACAGTTTGTTATATTTTCTGTTGTTTCACATTTGCTGAGGAGTGCTTTACTTCTAATATGTGGTCAATTTTGGAGTAAGGGCAATGTGGTGCTGAGAAGAATGTATATTCTGTTGATTTAGGGTGGAGAGTTCTGTACATGTCTATTAGGTCCACTTGGTGCAGAGCTGAGTTCAATTCCTGGATATCCTTGTTAACTTTCTGTCTTGTTGATCTGTCTAATGTTGACAGTGGGGTGCTAAAGTCTCCCATTATTATTGTGTGGGAGTCTAAGTCTCTTTGTAGGTCTCTAAGGACTTACTTTATGAATCTGGTTGCTCATGTATTGGGTGCATATATATTTAGGATAGTTAGCTCTTCTTGTTGAATTGATCCCTTTACCATTATGTAATGGCCTTCTTTGTCTCTTTTGATCTTTGTTGGTTTAAAGTCTGTTTTATCAGAGACTAGGATTGCAACCCCTGCCTTTTTTTGTTTTCCATTTGCTTGGTAGATCTTCCTCCATCTCTTTATTTTGAGCCTATGTGTGTCTCGGCATGTGAGATGGGTCTCCTGAATACAGCACACTGATGGGTCTTGACTCTTTATCCAATTTGTCTGTGTCTCTTAATTGGAGCATTTAGCCCATTTACATTTAAAGTTAATATTGTTATGTGTGAATTTGATCCTGTCATTATGATGTTAGCTGGTTATTTTGCTCATTACTTGATGCAGTTTCTTCCTAGCATCGACGGTCTTTACAATTTGGCATGTTTTTGCAGTGGCTGGTACCGGTTTTTCTTTTCCATGTTTAGTGCTTCCTTCAGGAGCCCTTGTAGGGCAGGCCTGATGGTGACAAAATCTCTCAGCACTTGCTTGTCTGTAAAGGATTTTATTTCTCCTTCACTTATGAAGCTTAGTTTGGCTGTATATGAAATTCTGGGTTGAAAATTATTTTCTTTAAGAGTGTTGAATATTGGCCCCCCACTCTCTTCTGGCTTGTAGAGTTTCTGCCGAGAGATCAGCTGTTAGTCTGGTGGACTTCCCTTTGTGGGTAACCAGACCTTTCTCTCTGGCTGCTCTTAACATTTTTTCCTTCATTTCGACTTTGGTGAATCTGACAATTAGTGTCTTGGAGTTGCTCTTCTCGAGGAGTATCTTTGTGGCATTCTCTGTATTTCCTGAATTTGAATGTTGGCCTGCCTTGATAGGTTGGGGAAGTTCTCCTGGATAATATCCTGCAGAGTGTTTTCCAACTTGGTTCCATTCTCCCCGTCACTTTCACTTACACCAATCAGACATAGATTTGGTCTTTTCACATAGTCCCATATTTCTTGGAAACTTTGTTCATTTACTTTTACTCTTTTTTCTCTAAACTTCTCTTCTCGCTTCATTTCATTCATTTGATTTTCAATCACTGATACCCTTTCTTCCAGTTGATCAAGTCGGCTACTGAAGCTTGGGCATTCGTCACGTAGTTCTTGTGCCATGTTTTTTAGCTCCATCAGGTCATTTAAGGACTTCTCTACACTGGTTATTCTAGTTAGCCATTTGTCTAATCTTTTTTCAAGGTTTTTAGGTTCTTTGCAATGCGTTCGAATTTCCTCCTTTAGCTCGGAGAAGTTTGATCATCTGAAGCCTTCTTCTCTCAACTCGTCAAAGTCATTCTCCGTCCAGCTTTGTTCCATTGCTGGCGAGGAGCTGTGTTCCTTTGGAGGGGGAGAGGCGCTCTGATTTTTAGAATTTTCAGCTTTTCTGCTCTGTTTTTCCCCATCTTTGTGGTTTTATCCATCTTTGTTCTTCGATGATGGTGACGTATAGATGGGGTTTTGGTGTGGATGTCCTTTCTGTTTGTTAGTTTTCCTTCTAACAGTCAGGACTCTCAGCTGCAGGTCTGTTGGAGTTTGCTGGAGGTCCACTCCAGACCCTGTTTGCCTGGATATCAGCAGCGGAGGCTGCAGAACAGCGAATATTGCTGAACAGCAAATGTTGCTGCCTGGTTGTTCCTCTAGAAGCCTCGTGTCAGAGGGGTACCTGGCCATGTGAGATGTCAGTCTGCCCCTACTGGGGAGTGCCTCCCAGTTAGGCTAGTTGGGGGTCAGGGACCCACTTGAGGAGGCAGTCTGTCTGTTCTCAGATCTTAAACTCTGTGCTGGGAGAACCACTATTCTCTTCAAAGCTGTCAGACAGGGACATTTAAGTCTGCAGTGGTTTCTGCTGCCTGTTTTGCAGCTATGCCCTGCCGTCAGAGGTGGAGTCTACAGATGCAGGCAGGCCTCCTTGTGCTGCAGTGGGCTCCATCCAGTTAGATCTTCCGGGCTGCTTTACCTACTGAAGCCTCAGCAATGGTGGGGGCGCCTCTCCCCCAGACTGACTGCCGCCTTGCAGTTTGATCTCAGACTGCCATGCTAGCAATGAGGGAGGATCCGTGGGTGTGGGACCCTCTGAGCCAGGCGGGCAGTATAATCTCCTGGTGTGGCGTTTGTTAAGACCATTGGAAAAGCGCAGTGTTAAGGTGGGAGTGACCCAATTTTCCAGGTGCCGTCTGTCACAGCTTCACTTGGCTAGGAAAGGGAATTTCCTGACCCCTCATGCTTCCCGGGTGAGGTGATGCCTCACCCTGCTTCGGCTCACACTCAGTGGGCTGCACCCACTGTCCTGCAACCACTGTCTGACAAGCCCCAGTGAGATGAACCCGGTACCTCAGTAGGAAATGCAGAAATCACCTGTCTTCTGCGTTGCTCACGCTGGGAGCTGTAGACTGGAGCTCTTCCTATTCGGCCATCTTGGAACCGCCCTGGTTCTAGGTCTTTGAGGAATCACCATACTGTCTTCCACAATGGTTGAACTAATTTACATTCCCACTCACAGTGTAAAAGTATTCCTATTTCTCCACAGCCTCAACAGCAGGCTCTTGTTTCTTGATTTTTAATCATTGCTATTCTGATTGGCATGAGATAGTATCTTTTTTTTTTTGTTTCAGAGAGAGTTTTGCTCTTGTTACCCAGGCTGGAGTGCAATGGCACAATCTTGGCTCACTACAACCTCTGCCTCCCGGGTTCAAGTGATTCTCCTGCCTCAGCCTCCTTAGTAGCTGGGTTTACAGGCATGTGCCACCACGCCTGGCTAATTTTTTTGTATTTTTTTAGTAGAGATGGGGTTTCTCCATGTTGATCAGGCTGGTCTCGAACTCCCAACCTCAGGTGATCCACCCACCTTGGCCTCCCAAAGTTCTGGGATTAGAGATGTGAGCCACCATGCCCAGCCAAGATGGTATCTTTTGTGGTTTTTATTTGCATTTCTCTAATGACCATTGACGTTGAGCTTTTTTTCCTGTTTGTTGGCTGCAAAAATGTCTTCTTTTGAGAAGTGTCTGTTCATGTCCTTGCCCACTTTTTAATCAGGTTGTTTGTGTTTGTCTTGTAAATTTGTTTAAGTTTCTTGTAGACTCTGGATATTAGGCCATTTTCAGATGGATAGTTTGCAAACACATTTTTCCCATTCTGTAGGTTAGCTGTTCACTCTGATGATAGTTTCTTTTGCTGTGCAGAAATTCTTTAGTTTAATTAGATCCGATTTGTCAATTTTTGCTTTTGTTGCAATTGTTTTTGACCTCTTCGATGGGAACTATAAACTCTGCTCAAGGAAATCAAAGTGGATACAAACAAATGGAAAAACATTCCATGCTCGTGGATAGAAAGAATCAATATAGTGAAAATGGCTATACTGCCCAAAGTAATTTATAGATTCAGTGCTATTCCCATTAAACTACCATTGACATTCTTCACAGAATTAGAAATATTTATTTTAAAATTCATATGGAACCAAAAGGAGCCCACATAGCCAAGATAATTCTAAGCAAAAAGATCAAAGCTGAAGGTATGCTGCCTGACTTCAAAGTTTACTACAAGGCTACAGTAAACAAAACAGCATGGTACTGGGACAAAGACAGACACATAAACCAATGGAACAGAATGGAGAACTCAGAAATAAGACAGCACATCTACAACCATCTGATCTTTGACAAACCTGACAAAAACAAGCAATGGGGAAAGGATTCCCTATTTAATAAATGGTGCTGGGAGAACTGGCTAGCCATATGCAGAACATTGAAACTGGATCCCTTCCTTACACCTTATACAAAAATTAACTCAAGATGATTAAAGACTTAAATGTAAAACCCCAAACTATAGAAACCCTAGAAGAAAATCTAGGTAATACCATTTAGGACATAGGCACAGGCAAAGATTTCATGATGAAAGCATCAAAAGAAGGCTTTTCTATGAAAGTGATTTTTTTCTTTTCTTTTTTTTTTTTTTTTTTGAGATGGAGTCTTGCTCTGTTGCCCAGGCTGGAGTGCAGTGGCACGATCTCGGCTCACTGCAACCTTTGCCTCCCGGGTTCAGGTGATTCTCGTGCCTCAGCCACCCGAGTAGCTGGGATTACACAAGCCCACCACCATGCCTGGCTAGTTTTTTTTATTTTTAGTAAAGATGAGGTTTCACTGTGTTAGCCAGGATGCTCTTGATCTCCTGACCTTGTGATCCACCAGCTTTGGCCTTCCAAAGTGCTGGGATTACCGGCATGAGCCACCGCGCCCGGCCATAAAGTCATTTCTGAGCAGAGGCATGAAGGAAGTGAGCAAACCAGATAAACTGTTACTTTGGGGGAAAAATATTCCAGGGAAATCCTTGAGCAAGTGCAGATTCCCTTACGTGGGAGCATGCTTTGTATGCTTAAAGAACAACAAGGAGGCCAGGGAGTAAGAGAAAGAAGAGTAGTAGGAAATGAAGCCAGAGAGAGAAGGGCCAAACTCTTATTAGAATTTCTAGACAATTATAAGCACTTTGGTTTTTAACCCCTAATAAAGTAAAAGCTATTATAGGAATTTGGGAAGAGTTTTGAAACATGATCTTGTTTCTGTTTTAACATAATCATGTTGGCTGCTGTATTGAGAATAGACAACGGGATCAAAGGCAAAACCAGAAAGACTAGGAAGCTGTGGAAATAATACACATTAGCAATGATGGTGGCTTGGATCTAGTTGGTAGTGGTGCAGGTAATGGCAGATGGTAATTCAAGAAGCTGAATTCTGGATATATTTTCAAGTTATAAAAACAGGATTTACATGTGGGTTATGTGTCTTAATCACTACATTATACTGTGTTTGGTGGATATCCTGTGATTGTTCCTATGCAAAGCAGGAGATGGTTAGGAGTTGACCAGTTATGTCAATTATCTGGTGACAAAGAAAAATAGTATTATAGCATCACCTTTTAAAAAGCATAGGACTAGAGTTGTGGTCTAGGCTAATGTCAGAGTTCTGGAATGGCCCAGGAATACCAGAACTTTATGACAGAATGAAACAAAGGATCTCAAAAGAGCAATAAGCACATTGTAGATATTCATATCCTGAAATTAAACAACAAACAAAAAACACTATCAGTAATTTTATGTATCATAACTATTCATTTTACTGGCACAACATTTTAAAACATTACCAGACTTATAGCAATGCTTCTGACAGTATTTATTTGATATATAAATTTATTTTGACATTGTCTTTTCTCAGGTTGAATGCAGAGAACTTTTCTGTCTTAAAAACATCAGAAACATTAAGTAGTAGACTAGATGAAGAATGTCTAGAGAATTTCATTTATATGAACATAAATTATAATGTTTTACAGTGCTTAGGCTGTGATGAAGTTTAAGGTTCCATGGTAGGCAGAGAAAACCTGGGTAAACTATTAATAGTTTAGCATCTCGATTTCCTATGGGGATGTGGTTTCCACTTGTAGAGGAGAATATTATAGTCTTATTTAGTGTAAAATTCATATATTGTAGAAGAGTATGTTAGAGGTCCCAGTTGGGCTTTTCTTGAATTTATTATCTTACCAAGTCAAATACAGATGCATCTTTCATAAAAGGAATATATTCTAAAGTAATATCTGAGACTCTTCGATCAACTTATTACATTTTGATGACCATTTCAACCGATGAACAGTAGAAGTAGAACAGCTGGAAGAATACAAATGAGGTACAAAAGTTACTGATGAAAAGCAACAGAATTCAAAACTCAAAATGCTTAATAAATAAATATTGTAGGCAAACTGGGTTGTAAAAAGGATAATTATTCTAAGTATGTTAACGTTGTTTACACTGAAATAGGCTGTTAAAAAATTATGGGCCAATTATGTTCAGTGACCTAACATTATAAAATAGATTAGTTACTAGGGTGAAAATTTCTTTAATTACTCATAATACTATCTTTCATATAGAGTGATTCTTTGACTAGAATGACAGATGTAACCAGAACATAATAGTAATCAGAGAAAGATGTTTGAGTCTCAGAAGTATCTGCTACCTTCTTATTAGCCCTTGTTTACAGAGTATATGACAGTTTTTGTGTTATATGATTTCTCAGTCATAAAACAAGCTTTCAGCAGGAGAAGCAAGTTAAATATGTGTTTGTGTTGGAAGAGGATTAATAGGGAGGATTGGATGGGAACATTTGAGCAGAAGCAGTGATAATAGCTGGAAATATGACATTGCGAAAAGAGATAAATCTTAATATACAAAACTGTAAAATGATGCACTTGTTAATGATGGATTTTCCTGATAATAATCTTGAGGCAATAAATTCTAAATTATCACTCATAAGAAGTTTAGCATAATACATTTTAGAAAGATTTCTCTCTGTGGTAGTTTGTAAAAATGTCTACAAATTCTTCCCATCCTTGAATGTATATTTTTGTTGTTGTTGTTGTTGTTTGAGACAGAGTCTTGCTCTGTCACCCAGGCTGGAGTGCAATGGTGCCATCTCAGCTCACTGCATCCTCCGCCTCCCAGGTTCAAGCGGTTCTCTTGCCTCAGCCTCCAGAGAAGCTGGGATTAGGGGGGTGTGTGCCTCCACGCTCAGCTAATTTTTGTAGTTTTAGTAAAGACAGAGTTTCATCATGTTGGCCAGGCTGGTTCGAACTTCTGACCTCAGGTGATCCACCTGTGTCGGCCTCCCAAAGTGCTGGGATAACAGATGTGAGCCACTGCGCCCAGCCTTTTTTTTTTTTTTTTTTTTTTTACATAAACAACAATAACAACAACAACAACACCGTCAAAAAAACCATGTGACTTTGCAGCTCCTCCCAGGCTATTTCTACATTCCCTTGAATCAGGGATGGCCTTGGGAATTAATTGACTGATGGAATATATCAGAAATGACATTAGCTCAGAAAATAGTAAAGTATGCCAACTGAAAAATACAAATTTGAAAACCGTCTGCCATCATTATTGATTAATGGGTCCTAGTAAGTTATTGGTGGCAAGTTACTTTTTTTTTTAAGACAGCTTCATAAAATTATCTAAGAATTTGTAATCCCATAAATTAGTCTTGGAAGACTCTATTTAAAAAAATTAGACTGAATAGACCGTTGACCTGACCTAAATTTTCTAGCCTACTATTTTGTTAGGTTTTTAGAATATTGAAACAAACATTTTCTTTTAATAATTTAAGAAAAAAAACACATTAACAACTAAGGATTTTTTACTTTTCAGTTTTCAGACTTTTAATTACACACAAACACACACACACCTTTCGTATTCCAGTTTATTCTTTCCAACTTAAAATGAGTTCAGACATCTTTTAAATAAAGTATCATATATAAGCCAGTGAATATCTTAGTGGTTAAAGCTGCACAGGTAAGTGTATGTAATGGCATTAAAAAAATATTCCCAGGCAATTAACTGAACACATGCAAAAAGAAATTAACGAGTGGGTGGAAGAAGAGCTGCATATTTTTGACAATAAAACAATAGGAGATGGTTTCAGTTTGGTACGTGAAACAAAAAGGTGAATGTCTGTATAAGATTACTGTCTCTACTTCTTTCTTTTTAAATAGTAGTAGATGGTGGATAAGCTATGTGTATCTGTTAGAGAGCAATGAAGTTCCCTTTTGTTTGGTTTACAATTGTTGTATGCTATTAGGTAAATTTTGATGCACTTTCAATAAAAAGGACTATTAATGAATTAATGTTTATAAGTCTCTTTGAGCTCATCAAATGAAAGGTGTTATATAAGTGTAAAATGGTAGTATTCTGGTAGTTCCCATGGCAACAATAACTTTCCCACCTGACATGAACTCACTAATAAAATAAGTTGTAGGAAAGTCGCTATGCTAACTTTACTTTTTGCACTTTCAAATCTAAAATGTTTCAGGTTTGTACTTCAATATTGTATAAATATTTTATTTTCATTAACTAATTTATTTATGTTACCTCTGCGCTCCTATTCCTTGTATGTTTCATTGTATTTTGATTATCCAAGGAAAAGACTATTCAGGTTAAAACTACGAGAATTTTAAACATTTTAAAAATGTTTAAAAGATTAGGCTTCTTCCTAATTCAACTGTCTTTGGAGTCAGAAAGCTCTGGAGTTAAATCTTGCCTCTGCTACAGTGTGATGTAAAACAAATTATTTCTCTCATCTGTTTGTCATCTGTAAAATAAAACTGTAATAGAACCTATCTCAAAACACCATTCTGTGGACTGCATGCAATTATATATGTGAGGTGATTAGCATGGTGTCTGATGCATAATAAGTACTTAAATCTAGATAGTATAGAATACATTATTTTCTACCCTTAGAATAAGTACATTGGCCAGGTGTGGGTGGCTCACACCTATAATTTCAGCACTTTGGGAGGTTGAGGTGTTTGGATAATTTGAGGTCAGGAGCTCGAGACTAGCCTGGACAACATGGTGCAAGCCTGCTTCTATAAAAATACAAAAATTAGCTGGGCGTGGTGGCGGCTACCTGTAATCCCAGCAACTTGGGAGGCTGAGGCAGGAGAATTGCTTGAACCTGGGAGCCGGAGGTTGCAGTGAGCCCAGATCATGCCATTGTACTCCAGCCTGGGCGACTAGAGCAAAACTCTGTCTCAAAAAAAAACAAAACAAAACAAAACAATGCATCTAGGGCAGGTGTATCTGATAGAACTTACTGTTGTGATGGAAATATTTACTATCATCTGGGTACAGTGGCTCATGCCTATAATCCAAGCACTTTGGGAGGTCTAGGAGGCAGGATTGCTGGAGGTCAGGAGTTCAAGACCAGCCTGGGCAATATAGTGAGGCCCCATCTCTACAAAAAGTTAAAAATTACCCAGGTATGGTGGCATGTACCTGTAATCTCAGCTGCTTGGATGGCTGAGGTGGGAGGATCACTTGAACCAAGGATTTTGAGGCTTGGAGTGAGCTATGATCACATCATTGCACTCCAGCCTAGGTGACAGTACTAAGTAAAAGGTACTATGCCTAGTACTTGGGTGATGGGATCATTCATACCCCAAACCTCAGCATCATGCAGTATACCCAGGTAACAAACCTGCACATATACTTCCTGAATCTAAAATAAAAGTTTTTTTTAAAAAAAGAAATGTTCACAATCTGCATAGTTCAGTATGGTAGCCATTAGCCACACAGGGTTGCTGAGTACTTGAAATCTGTCAAATAACTGATGTTTAAGTGTGATTTAATTTTAACAAATTTAGATTTAAAGAATCACATGTGGCTAGAACCTACCAATATTAGACAATGCAGGTCTAGTGTAAAGCAACATTTCTTCTTTCCCACCTGAGAAATTTATTTGCATTCCAGTTGGAATATTGGAATTTTAACTTGTGGTGTTCTTTCATCATTGTGGATCATGCACACTCATGGCAAATAAAATTTATTTTTAGTTTTTTTCTTTAATTTCTACTTTTCTTTTTACCTTAGTTTTATTTCTACATAGTATCCCCTCTCTGCCAAATTCCATAATGTCCATTCAGTGCATTCCTCTGCTCGTTTTTCTCTTATCCACTAATTCCCTACACTCTTAGCTAACCCTTTTCCTTTTAGCTCTGTTGCACAGTAAAGAAGGGTCTTTTCTTTTGACAAACAACTCTATATTTCTTTGACCTAATTTTCTCCCAGCTTCCCTGAAACCTTGCTCCATTGTCAGTCCTTTTTCCCTTAATATTTTCCTCATCACCAATTCTTTTATTCGGTTTCAAATCAAAGGAATTGCTCACTATCCTTTATTTTATTATCAGAGTTGCAAATGAGTTATCTTTGCTTATGCCAGAACTGCCTCATCTTCCATTTTCCCCTTAATTTCTTGAAATCTGGTCAATCATATACGCTCCTCTATTATAGATTACCAATTCCTTCATGACTTCTTTTTCTTTTTTTTTTTTTTTCAATTTTCTTTCCTTCTTCCCCTCTTTCTTCCTTTTCCTTTTCCCTTTCCCTTTCCTTTCCTTTTTTGGTATTTTTGTTTATTGAGACCAGATGTTGCTGCGTTTCCCAGGCTGGTGTTTAGTGCTGTGATCATAGCTCACTATAACCTTGAACTCCTGGGCTCAAATGCTCCTTCCACCTCAGCCTCCCAATGTGCTGGGATTACAGGCATGAGCCAATGTGCCTGGCTGATGTTCTTTTCTTAATCAGTCCCACCTTGAAATGTATTCTTCCTGTGGCCTCCTATACCATCCTGCATTGTCTCCTGATTCTTTGTAACTGTTATGGTTCCTTTAAAATGCTTGTGTTTTCTTTCTTGCAGCATTCTCCCCTGCAAGAAAGAAAATACAGGCATTTTAAAGGAACCATAACAGTTATACTGGTATACACTCTGTCGGCCTCGAGCTGGCTTCTAGTTTGCATTCCCATGCTTCCTCACCTATTTCTGTCCTAAATGAATCCTTCTAAAGTCAGCTCACAATTATATGACTTATTTTTAGAAAAAAACCTTTAATATTTGTCTGTTTTAAAATCTTTAGCTTGGCCTTCAGTAACACTGGATGTAGTCTAGCTCTGCCTGTTTAGCTTCCTTACTCTCACCTTTTTACGCTGCCATCCAGGAGTTCTGAAAGTGTGTCTAGGGTGTCTCTAAGACCCTGTCAAGGTGGCTGTGAGGTCAAAACTCTTTAATACTTATATTAATATGTTATTTGCCTTACTTCTCTTCACCCTTATTCTAGTATGAATATACCAGAGAGCTGTCCAGAGGCTAAAGATGTTTGATGATGTCATTACTCTGATGACTAATGGAATGTATATGTGATTTTTAAATTTCTCAGTTGAATACAGTAAGTACAGATACAGGTCATTCACAAAAATAGAAGTTTTTTTCATGGGGGGCGGGATTCTTATTTTAAAAGTGTAAAGGTGACCTGAGACCAAAGGTTTGAGAACTTCTGTTGTAACTTACTGTTACTATGCCGTTGTTGTTTTTACACAAATATGCTCATGTTTTCCTACCCACCCCTACTTAAACAACATCTACACTTTAATGTCTGGGCCGGATGTTAACTCCTCATCAAGCCTTTCCTGATCTTCTCCTTCACCCACAATAGTGTGTGATTATTCTTGTTTATACATATTACCTGTAGTACTTTATTTGTATCTTTTAAAAATGATATTTGTAGTATTAACCTATTTGGGGGTGTGTTAGGCTGTTTTTGAGTTACTATAAAGAAATACCTGAGACTGAGCAATTTATAAAGAAAAGAGGTTTAATTGGCTCACCATTCTACAGGCTGTACAACCATGCAACCAACATTGCTCAGCTTCTGGGGAGGCCTCAGGGAGCTTTTACTCATGGGGGAAGGTGAAGCAAGAGCAGGCCCCTCACATAGTGACAGCAAGAGCAAGACAGAGAGTGTGTGGGGTGGGGAGGGGATGTGCCACACACTTTTAAATGACTGGATCTCATGAGAAGTCACTCACTATCCCAGGACAGCATCAAGCCATGAGGGATCCTCCCACATGACTCAAGCACTTCCCACCAGGCCCTACCTCCAACATTGGGGATTATAATTGAACATGAGATTTTGGCAGGACATCCAACCTGTATGATTTTGCCCCAGCCCCTCCCAAATCTCATGTCCTTCTTACATTGTAAAATACAATCATGCCTTTCTCAACAGTTCCCCAAAGTCTTAACTCATTTCAGCATTAACTCAAAAGTCCAAAGTCTCTTCTGAGACAAGGCAAGTTCCTTCCACCTATGAGCCTATAAAATACAAAACAAGTTATTTACTTCGAAGATACAATGGGGGTATAGGCATTAGGGAAACATTTCTATTCCAAAAGGGAGAAATCGGCCAAAAGAAAGGGGCTACAGGTCTCAGGTGAGTTTGAAACCCAGCAGGGCAGTCATTAAACCTGAAAGCTCCAAAATAATCTCCTTTGACTCCATGTCCCACATCCAGGGCACACTGATACAAGTGGTGGGCTCCCAAGGCCTTGGGCGGCTCTTCCCCTGTGACATTGTAGGGGTCAGCCCTTGCGCTTGCTCTCACAGGTTTTTGAGTGCCTGTGGCTTTTCAAGGCAAAGGGTGTAAGCTGCTGGTGGCTCTACCAGTCTGGGGTCTGGAGCATGGTGGTCCCCTTCCCACAGCTCCACTAGGCAGTACCCTAGTGAGGACTCTGTGTGGGGCCTCCAACCCCACATTTCCCCTTGGAACAACCCTAGAAGAGGTTCTCTGTGGGGACTCTGCCTCTGCAGTAGGCTTCTGTGTGGGCACCCAGGCTTTCTCAGACATCCTGTGAAATGTAGGTGGAGGCTGCCAAACCTCCTTAACTCTTGCACTCTGTGCACCCACAGGCTTAACACCCCAGGGAACCTGCCAAGGATTATGGCTTCCACCTTAATGGCAGCAGCCCAAGCTGTACTTCAGGTCCCCTGAGCTTGAGTGGCCTGGTTTCGAGAAGCAGTGTCCTGAGGTTGTGCAGGGCAATAGAGGCCCTAACCCCCAAATTCATTCTTTCCTCCTAGGCCTCAGAGCTAGTGATGGGAAAGGCTGCTGTGAAGGTCTCTGAAATGCCCTAGTAGCTTTTTTTCCATTGTCTTGGATATTAGCACTTCAATGAAAAAAAAAAACAAAAAACTGGACCTATCAGCCCAGATTTTACTGTCCATATCACTATTAGCATTTTGGTCACAACCATTTAACCAGTCTCTAAGAAGTTCCAAATTTCCCCTCATCTTCCTGTTTTCTTCTGAGCCCTCCAAACTCTTCCAACCTCTACCTATTACCCAGTTCCAAAGTCACCTCCACATTTTCAGGTATTTTTATAGCAAAACTCCTGGTGCCAATGTTCTCTGTTAGGCAGGTCTTGCTTTGCTACCGAAGAAATACCTTAGACTGGATAATTTATAAAGAGGTTTAATTGGCTTATTGTTCTACAGACTGTACAGGAAGCATGGTGCCGGCATCTCCTCAGCTTCTGGGGAGGCCTCAGGGAGCTTTTACTCATGGTGGAAAGTGAAGCAGGAGCAGGCATTTCACATGGAAAAAGCAGAAGCAAGAGAGAGAGTTGGGGAGAAGTACCACACACTTACAAGCCACCAGATGTCATGAGAACTCACTCAGTGTCTAAGAACCGCATCAAGATATGAGGAATCCATCCTTATGCCCCCAGACACCTCCCAATAGGCCCCACCTCCAACACTGGGGGTTACAGTTAAACATGAAATTTTGGCGGGGCATCCAGACTATAACAGGAGGATTACTGGATTTGCTTAATACCTTGAATCAGGGACCACATAATTTTTGAGCTTTGTTATTTCCACTTAACTTCATATATTTTAGGATAGACACTCAGTATGTATTTGTTTGATATATAAAATTGTTCACTTGTTCAG
This sequence comes from Pongo abelii, assembly GCF_028885655.2. Taxonomy (NCBI): domain Eukaryota; kingdom Metazoa; phylum Chordata; class Mammalia; order Primates; family Hominidae; genus Pongo; species Pongo abelii. The sequence goes on from NC_071991.2 coordinate 111,361,294, forward strand.
CTATTAGTTCATTGAACAAAAATTTATTTAGTGCCAACTGTGAGCTAAATGTTTGAAAGACCCTCGAGGAGCTTAATGTCTTATAGTAGGTGATAAAAATGTAAACAAATTAGTGTTGTAATCATCATACAACATGTTATAAAACGTTTGAATAGGGTTCATTTGAAGGAGGGAAAAAAACAAATGAGCAAATCTTCTAAAGAAATGGGATATCAGAAAATGCTTTAGAGAAGTTATTCTTAAAATGAAAATTCTGCATGCATGTGCCAAATCCTATTCTTCTTGCCAAGAGCTTTCTATAGAGCATGTACCCAGTAGACTTACTGAAGATTGAAAAAATTATCCTCTCAACCCTTCAAAATGCCAGCTTTCTAGATCCTAAAGAAAGCAGCCTTTACTAAGTCTTTTCTTTATTACCTTTCCTACAAAAAGCTTATGAACAACCTTTTGCAAGTCTTGCCAAATTCAAAGAACATCTTCCATTACTTTCATTTACTATTCTGTATTAACCTAAAAATATCTTATTTTTAGATATTCGCTCTTACATGAATATGTTAATGTACTTCTTTTTCAATTGTAGATAAAATATAGGCTGGGCACAGTGGCTCATGCCTGTAATCCCAGCACTTTGGGAGGCCAAGGCAAGCGGATCACGAGGTCAGGAGATTGAGACCATCCTGGCTAACATGGTGAAAACCTGCCTCTACTAAAAGTACAAAAATTAGCCAGGTGTGGTGGTGGGTGCCTGTAGTCCCAGCTACTTGGGAGGCTGAGGCAGGAGAGTCGCTTGAACCCAGGAGGCAGAGGTTGCGGTGAGCCAAGATTGTGCCACTGCACTCCAGCCTGGGAGACAGAGCGAGACTCCATCTCAAAAATAAATAAATAAATAAATAAATAAATAAATAAATAAAGTATATAAATATATATATAAACATTTATCATTTTAACAATTTTTAAGTGTGTGGTTCAATGTCATTAAGCACATTCAGACTGTCATGCAACTGTCACAACCATGTATCTCCAGAAATTTTTTTATCTTCCAAAATTGAAACACTGTACCCATTAAGCAATAATATACTTCTCATTTCCTTCTCTCTCAAGTCCCTAAAAACCACCATTCTCCATTCTGTGTCCATGTATTTGACTACTCTATGTATTTCATACAAGTGGAATCACAATATTTGTCCTCTTGTGAACTGGCTAATTTTACTCAGCATAATATCTTCAAGGTTCATCCATGTAAACAAGCATCAGGACATAGTATATGTCAGAATTTATTTTTTAAGGCTGAATAATATTCCATTGTATGTACATACCATATTTTATTTATCCATTTATCCTATGTGGACATGAACATGTAAATTTTGAGTATATTTTTTCATGTATGGAACTTATAATCAACTCAGCAACATGTACTTAGGGGTTATTTGGTAGGACATAGAATTAAAGTCATAATGTGATTATGAGTATTTGTGCAAGAGGTAATTTGCTCATACATAGGATAATATTAGAGCATATCAGAATTTAGTGAAACATGAATTTGGACTACAAACTCAGATTAAGTACAAAAATGCTCACATTTTAAAAACTACCACTCAAATATCCATACAAATTCTGTGTTAGATTTTCTTCTTTAGGAAAGATAGAGTATGTTGTAATATAGTGTCTTAAGCAATAGTGTGGCAAGTTAGGATAGCGAGATCCTTCTTACTAGGGCTGTAATTCTAGAGCTGTTGCTCCTGATGTTCTCAAAGTGTTGTTTCTTTAGTGTGTTCTGTTAGTGCTACTACTCACTCTGATGATTGGTGAAGTCTATACTCCCCAGTGTGTGTGTGTGTGTGTGTGTGTGTGTGTGTGTGTGTATGTGTGTAGTTTCCGTTAATTGTTTCTGGGTTTCCTCTGCCATAGATTAGTAACACTAAATTATTAGAGGCATGAAAAGGAAAGTTTTGCTTTTTCTGAGAATGTATTTTGTTGAATCTATGTTTTAAAGGAAATATAATCAATCAGGAAAATATTGTCCTTATTTTGAACAAATCAGATCAATTACATATTGAATAAAGCCATCATATAAAGACAACACTAGTCCAGTATGTTTACTGTATATTAATTATCAGTTATAAAAGTTTGATTTTCCTGAGGCTAGCTGAATATATTATAAAAACATTTTCTTTGTTTCACTTGAAGAAATCATGTCATTTATAACTGAGTATTCTAGCTAAGTAAACAAATAGGGCCTATACTTTATGCACAAGATACAGAGAGGTGTTGGACAAACAATTTGATACGGCTTAGAGTTTAGGGTCCTCATGAAGGTATATAGCAGGAGGCCAATATATAGTTGAACATAAATGTAAATTGTTTAGAGGGTAGTCATATCGTTGATATTTTGAATAGAGATAGACAGAAAAAGAATTATTTATAATTAAAATGCCTTAAACATGAAAGTATTTTGCGTTTGTAAAGAAAACTAAAGATTCTAAATGAAAAAGTGGAAGTGGTTGTTTAAGGAGCTCTTTTCCTTGTTTATTAGTACATGCTATTCTTGAATTAAATCGTTTTTTTGTTTGTTTTTGAGACATGGTCTTGCTCTGTCACTCAGGCTGTAGTACAGTGGCATGATCCTGGCTCACTGCAGCTTTGAATTACTGGGCTCAAGCAATCCTCCAGTCTCAGCCTCCCAAAGTGCTCTGATTAGAAGCGTGAGCCACTGTGCCTGGCCAGCAGTTTTTATTTAATGTGTAAATAACGTGATTCTGTTTTGCTTGTTTAAAAATTTACTTTTATATTATTAAATTATGATTCTACTATTGTGAGTCTCTTAAAAGACTCAACACAATTCATTTACTTGGTCATTCTATTGTTTATTGTTAATCATTATCAATGGGACATGCACTTCAGAATTATGTTCCTCCACACCCCACCCTCAGTAAAAAGGATAAATTTACAATTTTCTAACAAAGATTACTTCATTTTTATCACTAGAGCTGTATGTTTGCAAAGTAATGACCTCTCCATCATTGATTCTTCAAACAAATATTTAAAGTGCTTACTTTGTGCCAGGTGCTTTTCTTAACTGTCTTGCTTTATTGTTCCAGTGATTTAACCACATTCATCCAGAAATTCTCGGCCTCAGGATGATGAATACTCTGTGCTCAACTTTTAGAAAACAAATAAGAAATCAAAAAGAAAAATGTTGATCAGTCAGAATGCAAAGAAATGAGCATTCTTTCACTTAATAATATACATTTAAGGTTTTTCCATGTCTTTCCATGGCTTGATAACTCATTTCTTTTAGTGCTAAATAATACTCCATTGTGTGTACATTTTGCAGTTTATTTTTCCAATTACCTACTGAAGGACATCTTGCTAGCCCCCAAGTTTTGGTAATTATGGATAAAGCTACTATAAGCATCTGTCTTCAGGCTTCTGTTTGGACTGAAATTTTCAGTTCATTTGGCTAAATACCAAACAGCACAATATTTAGATCCTTTGGTTAGAGTGTCCTTAGTTTTGTAAGAAACTGCCACAGTCTTTCAAAGTGGCCATAAAATTTTGCATTCCCACCAACAATGAATGAAAGTTTCTGTTGCTCCACATCCTTGTCAGCATTTGATGTTGCCAGTGTACTGGATTTTGGGCATTCTAATAGATATGTAGTGGTATCTGATTATTTGGCATTTCCCTGATGACGTAGGTTGTTAAGCATCTTTTCATGTATTCATTTGCCATCTGTGTATCTTCTTTGTTGAAGTGTCTGTTAAGATCTTTGGCCCAGTTTTTAATTGAGTTTTTTTCTTATTGTTGAGTTTTAAGAGTTCTTGGCGTATTTTTGCTTAACAGTCCTTTATCAGATGTGTCTGTTGCACATATTTTCTCCATTCTGTGGCTTATCTTCCCATTCTTTTGTCTCGACAGTGTTTTTATGGAGCAGAAGTTTTCAGTTTTAATGAAGTCCACTTTATCAGTTATTTATTTCATGGATCATGCCTTTGATATCTAAAAAATCATCACTATACCTACGGTCATCTAGGATTTCCATATTTTCACATTTTGGGCTATGATCCATTTTGAGTTAAAGGTCTGTGTCTCCATTCATTTTTTTTTTGTATGTGGATGTCTAGTTGTTCTAGCACCACATGTTGAAAAGACCGTCTCTGTTCATTGTATTGCCTCTGTTCCTTTATCAAAGTTAAATTGACTATAATTATGTAGGTCTATTTCTAGGCTATCTATTTTGTTCCATTTATGTATTTGTCTGTTCTTTCACCTTGGTGTAATTACTTATTAGTTCCAGGACTATTTTTGCTGATTCTTTCAGATTTTCTACATAGCCAATCATGTCTTCTGCAAACAAAGAGAGTTGTATTTTATTTTTTCCCAATATGTATACTTTTTCTTTCTTTTACTTGTCTTACCACATTTGCTAGAACTTCCCATAAACTGTTGAGAAGGAGTGGCGAGTGGGAACATGCTTGCCTTGCACTGGATATTAGTAGGAAGGATTTGAATTTCTCACAATTAAGTATGTTAGCTGGCGGAATTTCATAGATATTCTTTATCAAGTTAAGGAAGTTCCCCTGTATTCCTGGTTTACTGAGAGGATTTTTAAATATATATATTTATATATAAATATATAAAAATAATAATATAATATTAATATAATTATTATATTATTATAATTATATAATATATTATAATATATAATATTATAATATAATATTAATATAATATATTATAATATATAATATTATAATATATATTAATATAATATATATTATAATATTAATATAATATATAATATTATAATATAATATATATTATAATATTATATAGTATATAATATTATAATATAATATATATTATAATATTAATATAGTATATAATATTATAATATAATATATATTATATTATATAATATATAATTATATAATTATATTATTAATTAATAATATATATTATTAATTAATATATATATATTATATTATTTATATATTATTTATATTTATATATTATTTATATATATAATTATATAAATATATAAATATAAAATATATAAATATATATATATTTTAAATATAAAATATATAAATATATAAATATAATATTATTATAAATAATAATAATTATATATTATTTATATATAATATATAATATATATAGTATATATATTAATTAATAATATATATTATTAATTAATAATATATATAATTAATATTATAAATATATAATTATATTATATAATTATATAATTATATTATAATATTATATATAATATTAATATTATAATATATATTATATTATAATATTAATATAATATATAATATTATAATATAATATATATTATATAATATTATATAATATTATAATATAATATATATTATATAATATTATATAATATTATACTATCATATTAATGTATAATATTATATAATATTATACTATAATATTAATGTATAATATTATATAATATTATACTATAATATTAATGTATAATATTATATAATATACTATAATATTAATGTATAATATTATATAATATACTATAATATTAATGTATAATATTATATAATATTATACTATAATATTAATGTATAATATTATATAATATTATACTATAATATTAATGTATTATATAATATTATACTATAATATTAATGTATTATATAATATTATACTATAATATTAATGTATTATATAATATTATGCTATAATATTAATGTATTATATAATATTATGCTATAATATTAATGTATAATATTATATAATATTATAATATAATATTAATGTATAATATTATATAATATAATATAATATTAATGTATAATATTATATAATATTATAAATTAATATATAATATTATATAATATTTTATAATATTAATATATAATATTATATAATATTTTATAATATTAATATATAATACTATAACATTATAGAATATTATAATATAATATTCATATATAATATTATATAATATTAATATATAATATTCACATATAATATTATATAATATATAATATTCATATATAATATAATATAATATAATATTAATATATAATATTATATAGAATAATTATATTATGAATATAATTATCAATTGTAAATATTATTAAATATATTTTTAAAATTATATTTAATATATTTAATATATTATTTAATATATATTTATTATATATTATTAAATATATTATATTATTCATAAATATATTATATTATTGATATTTATATTTAATATAAATATATTAAATATATAAATATTATTAAAATATAATATGATTTTAATTATTAATTATAAATATTAATATAATCATTAATATAATTATAATATTAATATAATCAATATAATAATATTAATATAATTATTAATATAATTATAATATTAATAATAGTAATGTATTTATTATTATATTAGTTGTATATAATATAATTAATATAATATAATATATAATATTATAATTATAATAATATAATATAAATATATATAAATAAAATATATAAATATATATAATATATATTTAAATCATGAATGGGTGTTGGGTTTTGTCAGATGCTTTTCTGCATCTATTGATATGATCGTGTGATTCTTTAGTATGTTGTTGTGATGGGTTATATTAATTGATTTTTGAATGTTGAACCAACCTTACATTCCTGAGATAATCCCACTTGGTAATGGTATATAATTTTTTACACAATATTGGATTTGGTTTATTAATATTTTGTTGCAGATTTTTGCAATTTGTGTTCCTGAGAGAGATTAGTCTGTAGATTTCTTTTCTTGTAGTGTCTTTGGTTTTGGTATTAGGGTAATGCTGGCTTATCAAATGAGGAAGGAAGTATTTCTTCCACTTCTGTCCTCTGAAAGAGATTGTAGAGTATTGGTATAATTTCTTCCTTAAAAGTTTGGTAGAATTCACCGGCAAACCAACAGGGGCCTGGTGCTTTCTATTTTGGGAGGTAATTAATTATTGGCTCAATTTCTTTAATAGACATAGGCCTATTCTGGTTGTTTATTTCTTCTTATATGAGTTTTGGCAGCTTGTGTCTTTCAAACTTTCATCCATTAGGGTATCAAATTTCTGGGTATAGAGTTGTTTGGCAGCTTGTGTCTTTCAGCTTAATACCCTAATGGACTTTCATCCATTAGGGTATTAAGTTTCTGGCCATAGAATTGTTTATAATATTTCTTTATTATTATTCTCACATCCAAGGTATCTGTAGTGATTTCTCTCCTCTGTAGTGATTTCCGATATTAGTAATTTGTGTCCTTACTTTTTTTTATGTAGCCTGGATAAAGGCTCATCAATTTTACTGATCTTTTCAAAGAATTTTTAGTTTTGTTGATTTTTTCTGTTTATTTCCTGTTTTCAATTTCATTAAGTTATTTCTTAATCCTTATTATTTCTTTTGTTTTGCTTACTTTGGATGTAATTTGATATTCTTTTTTGATATGTTTCCCAAAGAGCAAACATAGGTCATGGATTTTATATCTTTTTTCTTTTCTAATAATGCATTTAATATGATAAATTTTCCTCTGAGCACTGATATTACTTTATCCCACACATTTTGATAAGTTATATTTTCATTTTCTCTATGTTCAGTATGTTATTAAATTTCTCTTGAGGTTTCTTCATTGACCTGTGTGTTACTTAGAAGTGTGTGGTTTAATCTCTACGTATTTTGGGAATTTTAGTTATCTTCTTGTTGTTTATTTCTAGGTTAATGCTTTTGTGATCTGAGAGCAGATGTTGTTTGGATTCAATTCTTTCAAAATCTGTTAAGATGTGTTTTATGACTGTGAATGTGGTCTATCTTGGTGAGTGTTCCCATGTGAGCTTGAGAAGAATGGGTACTCTGCTGGTATTATTGGCCGTCTCATGTAGTCTACAGATGTTACTTATATCCAGTTGATTGATGGTGTTGTATTCAACTATGTCTTTACTGATTTTCTGCCTGATAGATCTGCCCATTTTTGATAGAGGAGTGTTGAAGTTTTTAACTATAATAGTAGATTCATCAGTTTTTTCTTGCCAATTTATCAGTTTCCATCCCCACATAGTTTCTTGCTCTGTTGTTAGGTACATACGTGTTAAGGATTGTTGTCTTCTTAGAGAATTGACCCCTTTAATACTATTTTTATCTCTGACAACTTTCCTTGCTTTGAAGTCTGCTGTGTCTGAAATTAATAAAGATACTCCCATTTACTTTTGATGAGTGTTAGCATGCTATATTTCTTTATCCATTTACTTTTAATCTATATGTGTCTTTATATTTAAAGTGCGTTCCGTGTAGACAACAAATAATTTGATCTTATTTTTTGGTCCAGTTTAACAATCTGTGTCTTAGTTGGTGCATTTAGACCATTGATGTTCTGTTGGAGTAATATCTACCATATTTGTTACAGTTTTCTATTTGTTGCCCTTGTTCTTTGTTCCCATTTTTCTTCCATTTTTTCCTGCCTTTTGTGATTTTAAAGATTTTATATAATTTTATTTTTTCTTCTTTCTCAGCATGTCAGTTCTTTTTTTTTCTTTTTATTATTGTCCCATAGTTTGCAATATAGATTTATAACTAATCCAAGTCCACTTTCAAGTAACACTACACCACTTCATGGGTAGTGTGAGTACCTTATGAAAACAACTGTAATTCACCTCTCCCATTCTTTGTATTACTACTGTCATTCAATTTGCTTATATAGAAGCATGCATAAGCATATATACACATATACATGAGATATGTACATTGAGATTATTTTGAACAAACTGTTATATTTTAGATCAATTAAGCATAAGAAAAATAAAAGTTTTAATTTTACCTTCTCTTATTCCTTCTATTATCCTCGTCCTTTCTTTATGTAAATCTGAGTGTCTGACCTATATTATTGTCCTTCTAGCTAAAGAATTTAACATTTCTTGCAAGGCAGGTCTACTGGAAACAATTTCCTTCCGTTTTTATTTGTCTTATAAAGTATTTTTCCTTCACTTTTGAAGGATAGTTTCACAGGGTACGGAATTCTGGATTGGTCTTTTTTTCCCTCTCAAAACTTTTTTTTTTTTTTTTTTTTTTTTTGAGGCGGGATCTCACTCTGTTGTCTAGGCTGGAGTGCAGTGGCACGATCTCGGCTCAAGGCAGCCTTGACCCTCCCTGGGCTCAAGTGATCCTTCCATTTCAACAACCCACGTAGTTGGGACTGCAGGCATGCACCACCATGCCCAACTAGTTTTTTTATGGGTTTTTTTTTTTTTTTTTTGTATTTTGTAGAGATGGGGTTTCACTATGTTACCTAGGCTGGTCTGGAACTCTTAGTCTCAAGCAATCCGCTCATCTCAGCCTCACAAAGTGATGGGATTGCAGGCTACCGTGCTTGGCCCCTCTCAACACTTTAAATATTTCATTCTATTCTCTCTCCTTGCTTGCATGGCTTCTGAGGGAGAAATTAGATGTAATTCTTATCTTTTTTTCTGTATAGGTAAGGTGTTCTTTTCCTCTTTATTTTTTCAGGACTTTTTTTTTCTTTTTCTTTGATTATCTGTAGTTTGAGAATTATAAACTTAGGTGTAGTTTTTTGACATTTATTCTAATTGGTGTTCTCTGAGTTTTCTGGATCTGTGGGTTAGTGTTTGACAATATTTTGGCGGAATTCTGTCATTATTGTGTAGAATATTTATTCTGTTTCTTTCTCTCTTTATTCTCCTCTTGTATTCCCATTATGTGTGTATTAGAGATTGTGTAGTTTTCCCACCGTTCTTAAATACTGTTTTGTTTTCTTTAATCTTTATTCTCTTTGCTTTTTAGTTTTAGAGGTGTTTACTGAGATATCCTCAAGTGCAGAGATTCTGTCCTCAGCTGCATCCGGTTTACCAATAAGTTGTGTCCTGTCTTTTTTGTTTTTTGTTGTTGTTCTTTCCTAGGAGTACCGTCTCTTTGCTTCTATTGCCCGTCTGTTATTGGATACTGTCTTCTTTATCCATTAGAGTGCTTAGCACATTAACCATAGTTTTCATAATAGTTGTTTTACATTCCTGGTCTGATAATTCCAATATACCTGCCATGTCTGATTCAGATGTCCTTTCAAATTATGATTTTTGCCTTTTGATATGCCTTGCAATGTTTTCTTGATAGCTGGACATGATGTACTTGGCAAAAGAAACTGCTATAAATGGGCCTTTAGTAATGTGATGGTGAGGTTTGGGAAGACAGAAAGCATTCTATAGTTCGAGGATTAAGCCTCAGTCTTTTAGTGAGCTTATGACTTTTGATTGTGAACTTCACAAGTGTTTTTCAGTTTTTTCTCCCCCCTACCCCTTAGGTGGGAGAGGATGGCTAGCTTGGGCTGGAGCTAGGCATTTCTTCTCTTAAATGGAAGGCAAGAGCTGACTAGAGTTGAATATTTCCTTTCCTTCAGGTCAATTAGTTTTTGATAACGTGATACTATCCCAGCGGGGTAGGCCCTGGTTAACTAGCCTCTCCTGAGGTCAAGGCTTGCTGAGAAGAACAGAGTGCTCTGGCATATTTTTATTGTTATTTATTTATTACTTTTTGAGACAGAGTCTCACTCTTTCACCCAGGCTGGAGGGAATTGGTGTGATCTCGGCTCACTGCAAGCTCCGCCCCCCCGGTTCAAGGGATTCTCCTGCCTCAGCCTCCCGAGTAGCTGGGATTAAAGGCATCTACCACCATGCCTGGCTAATTTTTATATTTTGTATTTTTAGTAGACACAGGGTTTCATCATGTTGGCCAGGCTGGTCTCGAACTCCTGACCTCAGGTGATCCACCCATCTCAACCTCCCAATGTGCTAGAATTACAGGTATGAGCCACCACACCCGGCCACTAGCATATTTTTAAGTGGTTCTTTTTCCCCTCCCCCTGCTGGAAACTTGAAGTGATGTTTCTTTGATATCTACTGTGAAAATCCATTCATAATGGACAAGCTGGCAGGGGAGTATACTTGGGTCCCCCTGGAGTTATCCTTTTAGGATTGTCCTCACTGAAATTCCATCAAGGCACCAATTACAGCTCAGATTTTCCCATTCTGGTACCGGTTCCCATAGTGGTGATCGTAGGACTCCTTGGTTTTATTGTCTGCTTCTTCAGTCCTGGGGCCAGTGGTTTGCACTGCATCCTGACCTCTCTTATGGATCTTGGAAGAATTGATTTTTCAGCCTGTTCAGCTTTTTACTTCTTATTAGGGTGGAGTGGTGACTCCCAAGCTCCTTACGTGTGGAATTAGAAACCAGAAGTCAGCTTATGTTTTTAAAAACACACTGTATCTCGACATCTTGATAAAACTTTATTAATCCAATAATACTATGGAAGTTTTGGGAGTAAAAATATATAGTGGAGGTGATAAATTAATGTCTGAAATGGTAGATACAGCATTAAGACTGCATAAAGAGATCAACTAGTTTTCTCCTCTATCACAGAAGCTCCTAAACCAGACATGTAGGTGTTTAGAAGTTGGAACCCACTGGCAAATAATTAACTTCATCAGGAAAGTTCTTGTAAGAAGGACTGATACTGGGTGATGAGTTTAGCAAGGTTGAATCATTGAGAAACATTTTCAGTAGCTAAATGAATATGTTTGCAAATTTTATTATTTTTGTTTTTGATAATGTTTCTGTAGGTTTTAAAAAGGGTATCCCCAAAACAGTTTTCTAACATGTTTGACTTGATACACAGTGAGGAATGCTTTAAGGTAATTCAGAAAACTGTGAGAGTGGGGTTTTGAATTACCCACCGTCGTTTTAGGGATATGCCTTTAACTATTTTGAGTACCTAGAGAGCATCTCGTTAGTCTTTGGCTTGATATCTGGACAGCTCCTAGCATAGTGCTTATACCTACGCGATTCTCTATAAATATTGGATACAGTCTAGTGGCTAAAGACCATTTGAAAAAACCAAACCCCTGACTTTACTTGCAAGCCAGTTTCCTACAGATTCTCATCTGAGTAAAAATATACATTTTTATAAAATTTTCAACAATATAGTCATAATTTCAATCTTTTTCAGTTCTAACACTAATGATGCTGTTGTGATTTTTTTTGTTTTTAAATCTTATCACTTATTGACCTTGATAATTTGCTTTATTTTATACTGTATGTTGCTGAAGAAGTAACTATTATTTGATTAAAAAAGCAGAAAGAGGCCGAGGTGAATGGATCACTTGAGGTCGGGAGTTGGAGACTAGCCTGGTCAACATGGTGAAACTCCATCTCTACTAAAAATAAAAATAAATAAATAAAAAATTAGCTAGGCATGGTGGCATGTGTCTAAAATCCCAGCTACTGGGGAGGCTAAGGCAGGAGAATCACTTGAACAGAAGGGTGGAGGTAGCAGTGAGCCGAGATCGTGTCACTGCCCTCTAGCCTGGGAGAAAGAGTGAGACCTTGTCTTAAAAAAAAAAGAATTCATCCGGGATATAGAATAAAGTAAGATACTAGAATCAAATGATGATGTAAGAATTATTCTCAACAACAATTAAATAAATAAGCAATATAAGCAATAGCTGTTTAAAAAAGGATGCCCATTTCTCTTAATGAAAGAACAAAAAAGAGAAAAGAGATGAAAATGTAGTCATTAAAAATGCCAGCCTGAAATTTGGACTATCTATATTATAATACATCCTTCTATTGAGTTAGAGATGAGATTATGTAAGAAAATTCAAACAAGCTGTTAAAACGTTTCATTTCATAAGCCACATATCTATGTTGTTTTACTTTTTTTTTTTTTTTTTTTTGAGATGGAGTCTCACTCTGTCCACCCAGGCTGCAGTGCAGTGGTTCAATTTCTGCTCACTGCAACCACCGTCTCTGGGTTCAAGCCTTTCTCCCCTCTCAGCCTCCCGAGTAGCTGGGATTACAGGCACCCACCATCATGCCTGGCTAATTTTTGTATTTTAGTAAAGGTGGGGTTTCACCATGTTGGCCAGGCTGGTCTTGAACTCCTGACCTCAGGTGATACACCCACCTTGGCTTCCCAAAGTGCTAGGATTACCAGTGTGAGCCACCACACCTGGTCTGTTTTACTTTAACAAATGTATACAGTAGATGAATATAAATCTGTGAAGTAAGCAAAATTGGAACAGAAGACTCAGTATTGTAAAATGAGCATATTTTCTAAACCAAGTACTGTAAAGTGAGTATATTTTCTCACCCAACCTCAGCTCCTTTGAACCTATGTTCTGTCTTCGTTTACTTTGCTGAAGTTAAATTGACTCTCAGAAGAAAATCCAGTGCCTGACCAGTGCATGCCAATGCCAGTGATTTTTTTTTTAAAGCACTACTCAACACACTGCCCAATTCAAGTTGCATTCAGGAGCTTTTATTTTATGAAAAAGAAATTCTGGGTTATATGGGGTAGATTAGAATAGAAGGTGGAGGTACCTCGGTATTGGTAGAACTTTTAATTCAAGAAAATGGAAGTGTTGAGGAAGCTGTGGATAGGCAGGAAATCAGAGTTTCATAAATTTAAATTGCTTTAATATTAATTCAGAATTTTTGAAACAAATACCATATCCTGGATGATAATATACTGGTGTTACCCTTGAAACGTTTTTATCACAAAACATTAACATGTAGAGGATGCTCCTTACTGGTAAATATATTATATTGTGACAGAGGCTGAGAGAGCTGATATTAGAGTAGTACTGCAGACTTCACAAAGAAAGGATCTGGAATTGGGATCGTTCAACAAGTGATAGAACATGAAAATCTGAAGTCGTTCAGAATTGTCAGAGTCCTTATATAGTTGTGGTTATTTATTCCTCAGATGATTAGGAAATCCAGCAACTCCCAATATCCTATTTTTTTACATACTTGAAAATACTTCCTCTGAGGTTGGAGTTTTATTTATCTAGACTGCCTGTGTCACATTTCCCCTGGTTTGACAAGAGATGGATAGAGCATCTCTAGCAGCAGGAAAGTGGCTGCATAGTCATTTTCATCCATATTAATGTATACTTGCTTCTGTAAGCCATGTTTACACACTTGATCACTTTGTTATTTTGCTGAAAATGAGAGCTTCTTGTCAATGAAAATAAGAGAGGGAAATGAAAAAATATAATCCAGTGAATTGTTTTGATGATCACAAATGCTTATGTCTTAAACTTGTTATATTAGTTAAAAAAAAAAAGCATTGTTGCTTAGCATGGAAGGGGTGATGAGCTTACCTGTTTTCTTATGTAAGAAAGAAAAGAAGGAAGATCAGAGGCAGGAGGGGGTGAGAGAATAAAATAAATACATGAAGCACCTTTAAATATGATGCATTTTTTAAGGCTTATGCATCTTACTGCAATAAAGAACTTGAAACTAAAATGAGACCATTCTGTATAATCTGAGTCTATTTAAACCTGCTTTAGGAATTCTACTAATAGCATTTCTGAATTTTTCTTTGCTGGTTTTTTCTAATTTAGTCTTATCAGACTCTCAGGCAAAAAAATAAATAAATAAATAAAAACAAGTGGTTTTTGAAGAAATTCTTTTTTATTGACTTACTGGTGTATTTTTTGAGCCCCCAACTAAGCACATGCCCCCATAGAATGAATTAAGTCCAGTCTGTTCTAACCTAGGAGATTGTGTTTAACTTATTGCTTATATTATAAAATTTTTTTACCTTTGAATCAGAATTCATACTTTAATTTTATTTTCTGAAATTCTTTTCCTCTTTCCAATTTTTTATATTTTACTTTTAGTGACAGTGTCAAGAGCAGTGTGATTTTTTTTCTCTCCCACAGGATATTGGAAATACCAAACAGTATTTATGTTATTTTAGACATGTATTATTCTTCGCTCATCATGGTAGTGTACATTTACATATTTATGGTTTATGTGACTTCAATAGCTCTCATAATTATTTTAACAAACAGTTCTAGTTAGCGGGAACATTTTTTATAAAAGCTATATACTCTGTTCTATGAAAAGTGAGATACAGTCACTACAGAAGCCTTTTTCTAAGTTGAAATGTCATCAAAATTATTTTATTGCCAGTAATATTTTATAAAAAGTAGATAAAAATTTAAATATACTTAAAAGTCTTCAGCTATTAGAATATAATAATTATTCTTTTGATTACCTCATGAGAAATTCAGAAGGGTATTAGGTTGTGATTCAGACAGGTGTGTCACTTTCTCTACCTGCCTCAAAAATAATTATTATTTTCCCAGGAAAAATTGCTGTTATAGTTGGTATTACCCTGTGCTTACTTTTGCTTACATGATATCACATTTTAACTTATGATCTATCCTTGTCCTTGGAAAATATCATTCACTTAAAAGCATACTTACTACATGCTTAATCTGTCCTTAAGCATAGTCAACACTTAGAGTGTCTTTTATCTCTGTCTCTCTAGCAGATCATAAACTTGGTATATAACAGATGTTTAGTAATTGCAATGACTGAAGGTGAAAAAGGCTTTTTATGCAATTTGAATTTTTTTTTTTCTTTGAGACGGAGTCTCACTCTGTCGCCCAGACTGGAGTGCCATGGCGCAATTTCGGCTCACTGCAACCTCCCCCTCCCGGGTTTAAGCAATTCTCATGCCTCAGCCTCCCAAGTAGCTGGCATTACAGGTGCCCGCTACCATGCCCGGCTAATTTTTGTATTTTTACTAGAGACGGAGTTTCACCATGTTGGCCAAGCTGATTTCAAACTCCTGACCTCAAGTGATCCACCCTCCTTGGCCTCCCAAAGTGCTGGGATTACAGGCATGAGCCACCGTGCCTGGCCTGAAATTTGATTTTAAAGTATTTTTACCTTTTTTGTGTAAATATGATACTGCATTTTTAAACAGTTCCATCAGGGAGCTCTTACTTTTGCTCTGAGTAAAATCCAAGAAGGCAGAAACCTACAACTAACTGTCCCAGCATTAGACTTTTCTTTGATGATTGCTTGCTAACTTCCATTTTACTATTACTGCTACTAGCCTGCTTATTGATTAATTTTTGATTTTTACATTATCTGACAGAACATTATCTGCCAATAAAATATATATATAAGTATTTCCAACTTGAAGCTAGAAAGAAATTTATAAATATAAAAAATGACTGAAAACACAATTGTCCTATTCTTGAATAGATATGTTTCAAACTGTACCCATAATGTCAGCAGGGTTAATTTTCATTGTGGCTCCAATTTTTTTCAAGGTACAGTTTTATTTCATCTCTATTTCTGTGAATGTATCTTCTTAATGGATTTATTAGGATGTGGTGGAGTCTTGAAGGATCATTGGCTCCACTTTCTTAGATCCAGGTACTGTTAACTGAGGGGTAGGTCAGTCAGGCAAGAATAAAGCTTGCATAGGCCCCACTCTGTACAGATAATGCTTACATGTTTCACTCAATGTGGCTCAAAGAGAGCAAATTTAAGTTCTCAGTGGTAATTAAAGTACCCATCCTTAGCAATCTTCAAGAATCTCCTTTTACCTCAGTACTCTACAAAGATATTAGAAGCATAATTTGAGAAACTCATGGAATAAATCTGTTGTAGATTAGCTATAATTAGTATTTATGCATATATGTTTAGATCTGCGTCATAACTTTGCATCATATGCAGTCTTCACTACAGTGGAGTTCTAGTATTAACTATCAAAACTACAAATTATGTTTTATTAAGGTATAGGTTAAATCACTAGTTTTTGAACTTTAAAACAATATTACATACTTAACTCCAAAATTTATGACCTCAATAATGTTTTTTTGAAGTTCCAAAATATAATTGATTTTGCTCCACATTAAATTAAGGCAGTGGGACAGAGCATTCCTTTATTTCCTCCTTTGAACAATCATTGAATTAAATTTTGAACTAGGATTACTTAAGGATAATATCTCTGTCCTGGTTTATATCTTACTATCTATTCTACCTAAAATTTCATTTTTAAATTCCCATGCCTGTCTGGTTTTATGTTTATTAGTCTACAAATTAATACATTCATTCAACAAATATTTATTGTGTGCCTACTATGTGCGAGGGAGTATTCTAGGTTCATAGGATTAATACATAAAACAGACAAACATCCATGTCCTTGTGGAGTTTAAACTGCTTTAATCAAAGTGGGATGGTAATTATAGTGGGCACTGTGTATCTCTGGTGGCAGTCTTACAGTATTTAGCCTTTGCAGAAGTAGCTTTTAAACATTTTGGCTATTTCTTTTTTTTTTTCTGTTTGCAACATCTGTACAAATGATAGTAAAATGATGTTTCTCTCATGCTAATACAAAAAAGAAAATGCCTGCTACATAGTGCCTTCAGCGCTCTTTGTAAATTTTGGTAGGAATAATGTAGGCACTGCTGCCTCCTGAGAAATCTTACTATGTTCCTCAGAAGCCTATGATTACTTTTTAAAAATTCCGTTAGCATACATCACCATTACCAAACAGTTAAATTTGTTGTTAATTTGTGAATTAAACTTGTGAGTTTGTTGCCTTGAAAGAATTTGGTTGTTGATTTTCTGTTCACTGAAATGTTGGTTATAATATCAGCCTTCATAGCCGATCAACAATTATCTACTTTCTCTTCTTTGGCTATAGTTAACTACCCTGTTTTGAGAAAATAAAATAATCCTTAGTTCTCACCATTATTCAGGAAGCCATGTGCTATACAATATTAAAACAGCATTTAAAATGTTAGTATACTTTTTCTGTTGAACATCAGTTACACATCAGGACCTATATAACACATGTATTTTATTTCTTTACTCCTAATTTATAATATATTCTTCCAAATCATGAAATTCACCAGGCTAAGGATCTTGTATTATGATATTCAGCAGTAGAATTCAAAAGACACTTGTTTTATCCTTAAGCTTTATATGATGTAATGTTTTCCTTTTCATTTAGAAAACAATTAAATGGTAGTATTTCTTTTAGGATTCATCTTCATTTTTATTAATTAGAAGACAATAGAGTAGAAAATATTAACAAAGAGTTCCAAGTAGCTGATTAGAAGACTAAATCTCTTTTCTATAAATAAATTACTAGAAAAAAATAAAAATTAAACAAAAATAAATCACCTAGGCTGGGTGTAGTTGGCTTATGCCTGCAATCCCAGCACTTTGGGAGGCTAATATGAGAGGATTGCTTGAGCCCAGGAGGTCGAAAACAGCTTGGGCAACATAGGAAGACTCTGACTCTACAAAAAGTGAAAAAATTACCCAGGTGTGTGGCTCACACCTGGAGTCCCAGCTACTTGTGGGGGCTGAGGTGGGAGAATAGCTTGAGCCTGGGAATTGGAGACTGCAATGAGCTACAATCGCACCACTGCACTCTAACCTTGGTGACTGAGCAAGACTCTATCTAAAAAGAAGAGCAAAACAAAACAAAACACATAAAAAAACTAATAAATCTTCTACTAATTATTCATTTTATCTAATATAATTCCTTACAGAAGATAGGTCAAATGGTCTGGGAATGTCTGAGTGATGTTCTTCTGCCTGCCACAGCATACCTCAACAAATTTGTAATCCAATTTAAAAGGCTAGAAGAAATTAGAAACGGAAATGTTTCTATACGTGAATGGCACACAGATCCTTTCACTCAGGCAGAGTTATTTGACTGCCTAAGCTTCAACTGGGTGCTGCTCCTGTATATACCCTGTTTCTCAGCACATTGTTTAAAAAAAAAAAGCCCATCCGTTACATATTCCTAATCATATTGCATATTCCATAAGAGCAGAGTTGTGGTTTTAACCCAGAACCAGGACAGTGTGTGACATATAGTTGCAACAAATAATGTGTGTGAATGTGTGTGTATAAGAGAACTCTAGTTAGCCTCTCTAGCTCAGGTTCTGTCTCCTTCAAATTATCTTATTTTCTTTTTATGGCTTTAGGTTTCTAAAATAAGAGTTTTCTATATATCATTAAGTGAACATTTGGTTCTGATTATTATGATCACTGTGCACCATAATCTATGCTATGGAAAAAAAGGAATGCTTATACATTGTTGGTGGAAGTGTAAATTAGTTCAACCATTATAGAAAACTGTGGCTATTCTGTAAAGACTTAAAAACAGAACTACCATTTAACACAGCAATCCTGTTACTGGGTATATACCCAAAGGAATATAAATTGTTCTGTCGTAAAGACACATGAACACATATGTTCCTTGTAGCACTATTCACAATAGCAAAACATGGAGTCAACCTAAACGCTCATCAATGGTAGACCATGGAATACTACACAGTCATAAAAAGAAATGAGGTGATATCCTTTGCAGGAACATGGATGGAACTGGAGGACATTATCCTTAGCAAACTAATGCAGGAACAGAAAAGCAAATACTGCATATTTACACTTACAAGTGGAAGTTAAATGATGAGAACACATAGACACATAAAGGGAACAACAGATTCTGCGGCCTACCAAAGGGTTGAGGGTGGGAGGAGGTGGAGGATTAGAAAAAATAACTAATGTGTACTAGGCTTAATGCCTGTGTGACAAAATAGTCTGTATAAGAAATCCCTGTGGCATGAGATTACCTGCACTGTACCCCTGAACTTAAAGTTTAAAAAATAAATAATAAAATTAGTTTTTTGGATTTTTTTGGTATTTGACTTTCTTCAAGAAATACAGGCATAGAGTTAAAAAATCAAATGGAATGTAGGGATTATTAAAATGAAAAATGGCAGCCCTCTGCCTTGTATTTTCTCACTACCTGCCTCAGCTACACAGTGGCAATGTGCTTCTGGTATTTACTTCTATTATCTAAATAATATGCTTATTGCTATTTCTTCATTTATCAGTTTCAACAGGAGTTTTGAGTAAAGAAAATGGAGAAGCTTGTGGGAGAGAAAGGTATGTAAACAAGAACATGACATGAGATTTAAGCTAATATATTTTACAGTAGAGGTGCCCATAGGGTGCTTTGAGAGCATAAAGAACATAGACATGTTAGGTCTTCCAAATTGCTTTAAAGAATAACTTTATAATTTATGCTTTTGTTAGCAGTAAACAAGAGTTCCCATCTTTCTATATTCTTATCAACACTGTGCAGAATTCATTCAAATTCATGCTCTTCTGATGACATAAAGTGGTATCTCATTGGTTTTTTAATTTGTATCTTCCTGATTACTAGTGATTTTATGAGTTTTAAACAGTATGGGCTTCTCCTTCTGAACACTTCCTTTTCAAGGTTCTTTGCTTATTTTTCTATTGGTTTCCTCTGAATATATAAGTATATGTTAACCAGTATTAATTCCTCATTGGTTTTAGGTGTTCTCTCAGTTTACCTATGAAATTATCTATGGTATCCTTCACTGAAAATTTTCATTTTTTTAGCAAAATCAATTAATTTTATATCTTATCATTTATGCTTTTTAGGCCATGTTTCAGAAAGTTTTTTACATGTGTGTCTCAAAAATATTTGCCTAATTTTTTTTCTTAATAACTTTGAAAAGGTAAAGTTTACATTTAACTCTCTAATCTCTCAGGAATTCAAATTTCTATATGGTGTGATAAGGTGCCCACTTTACTTTCTGCCCGATTCTTAGATCAGTTTTTGCTCTATACAGTAAGCCAACACCAGTATTTTGTTTTACTTTGTGATGTTATTATATATAACACTCTCATGTATGTATGAGCTGTTTTACATATATATATATATACATATGTGTATATATATATACACACATATGTATATATACACATATGTATATATATATATATGAACTTTATGTGCCTGCAGCTGTACTGGGCTTTTTAGTACATGTTAATATTTTATAGAGTAGGTTTTCTCTCTTTGCCCTTCATTTTTGAATTTTACTTTGATATTAATAGACCTTTTATAACATATGCTTTTAAATGGGCTTAAAAATGGGTTTGTGGATTTTGTTTTAAAAATCTAGAATTTATAGACTGATTTAGAAAAAGTTGGAGAAGTTTCCCTATGAATATTGTCAAGGGAAAAGAAGTCAATATAAAATTGTGAAATAATTTAGACTTATACTAAAGAAATCCACTTCTTTTGGTGGAATATATTAGGCAGAATATAATTATGGAAGAAAAATTAACACAAGGAAAGCCAAGAGTGGGGCCTGCTAATGTAGAAAATTTTATTGTTAAGAGAAATGTGGACAACAGAACCAATAGAGAAAGAATAAAAGGAATATGAAGAACAAGAATTCCAATTACCTTAATGTTTATGACTTTGAGTTACCTTAATACTTATAATTCACTAAACAGTGGTTTCATATTATGCTGTAGAATACCTAATGCTTTGTGAACACCAAAAGTACCCAAGGAAAGGAGTAATGGTGGCACTGAGTATTTGGAGGTGCGATTCAACCAGAATACGTGATTATTAATTGGCCCTGGACTAAGGTTTTATTGCAAGAAAGGGTTCTTTAGCTTAAAAGTATTTAGAAATGATTTCAACACAATTAGTGAAATGTCTAAATGTTCAACAAAGATGGCAAGTGATGCCAGTCATCCTTTTCAATGCCTATGGCAGACAATGGTAACTGAACAAAGAACTTCCTGCTGAAGATTGAGATTTACTCTCCATACAGCTCTCCATTTAGTCACTACCGATCAGAGTGTTGTGTGAGTCAAAACCCATTTACTATCTATAACAGGTGTATCCAAACTTTTGGCTTCCCTGGGCCACATTGGAAGAAGAAGAATTGTCTTGGGCCACACAAAATACACTAACACTAATGATAGCCGATGAACTAAAAAAGAAAAAAATATTGCAAAAAGTCTCATAATGTTTTAAGAAACTTTACAAATTTGTGTTGGGCTGCATTCAAAGCCGTCCTGGCCATGAGTTGGACAAGCCTGATCTATATAGTACTAAGTTCTATAATTTTAGTGGACCTTCAATACACTTAACATATTTTAGTCTAAGAAAGGTGTGAGCTAAATCTGTCAGATTAAAGAAGGAAGAAACTAGAAAAAGAGAGTAGTTGAATCGGAAATGGATCTGGGAAATACAAACTTAAATAAGCATTTAAATAATGATCCTTACATTGTGATTATGAGGAGTAAATGCTTACTACCAAGTTGTTAATTGTGGAAAATCCTACAAAGCTCATTAAGTATGTGTTGAAGAGGCAATTGAAATCAGTTGTGTTTTCAGTTAAGAAATTAGAGACACAAATAATTTTTTCTATAAATTATAGAAGTTAATCACTGAAAAATTTAAACTTGCCAAATCAGTGAGAGTGGGAAACAAAATCTCCATCTCTTGGAAGTGCATCTTATGCTGTCTCCGTGGCCTTTGCTTTATACCAAACAATGTCTTGAAAGTTCTCTAAATTAAAATGTAGAAAAAGCATTTTTATGTGTATTTGAATATTCACAAAGTAATGCATGTTAACATTAACAATTTTTCTTTTAAAGGATGAATATGTTTTATGTTCTGTGAAGTCACTGCACTAATTGTGATGTAAATTTAAATTTAATTTTCTAAGCAGTGACTATTATTTGTCTCTATTAACAGGTCTACTCTATTGTGATGCTGGGATTGAATTTTCCTAGGACTCCGTTTCAAGGTTGATTCGAAAGTCTTGTGGAAGATCTGGAAGAAACAGGTAAGTGTCCTTTTGGTAAAAATTCTCTTTTGCTCATTGTGCTTATTTTTATTTTTCTGATGCTGATTTTACTCTTTAGTTTTTTTGGTTAAATATCTTAGCCCAAATGTTAAGAAGTTTTCAGCGGACAATTGAGACATGTTAAGTGTGGCAGTAGAAATATTTGTCACTGCTATTGGGATTCCCATTTCACTGCTTGCTGCTCTCTTTCTATTAAACTTGGTATCACTTTTTAAAACCAGTATACACTTATGGGGAATATGAATTTGGTTTGAAATATTAAAAGTAAATTATTAGGCAAGGAAAGCACTTGGAGAATCTTGTTACCATTGTACTTGCCTTTTATTATGCTGGTCTTTTCAGTATTATTTTTTAAAAGTTCATTTGATATTGAAGTTTTGGGGGGATCTGAAATATTGAGGAAATAATGAGAATAATATACCAGTAATGATTTTTTTCTAGAAAATTTGATTTTTCTAATACAGTTTTTGAGATCCACTCAGCTATTTTGAAAGATTTTTCTTTTTTAATATTGCATATCTTTAAATTTCATGATAGTTTTCTTTGATATGTACAATGTTAACATATAAAGGTTCTCAATATATAATATTTATGTAAAATTGGATTTTCAGTTTCGCTGTTGAACTGTAATATCAATCAAAGGGTTTATCATGAGTATCCAAATTTAGAATAATATAATTTTAAAGGAAACCTAAAAGCAATTTTAGGCAGAGTTTGTATTTCAAAGCTTCCTAGTAGTTTATATCATTTCTTTCCCCAGTCTTTACCTCAAGAGAGAGGGAAACCAAAATACCTGGGCTTCTTCAGAATTCTTCATTAAGAGTTTCACCATGAGCATAGTATAGGCCTCAGGATCTTCACTTTCTACCTAAATTTCTCTAGCAATTTCTACAGCTCTCTCAAGATACACTCCATAATTTCTCTGAGAGATTTTTGTCAATGTTCTTTAGTTATACAGTTAAATATTTCCCAGGTATTTTACCTTCTGTTTGGCCTGTGGATTGTTTTTTGGTTCATTTCTTACCAGTTATATTATTTTACCAGATACACGTTAAAATGATCCCACATTTATCTAACATTTAAGATTTTCAAAGCCCTTTGGCAACTTTTGCTTCATTTCACTCTTAATTTATGATGTAAGTAAGGTTGACATTATTATTCTTTGATAAGTGGAGAAACAAAGACAAAGAATTAAAATGATCTGGAAAAAGTTATGTAGCTTGTTGTGATTTTATAGCTAGTAATAAACAATTAGAGATAGAACACATGTCTGCTAACACTCAGTCTTTTTTGTGGTGAGTGGGGACATTATTTGCATGTTTGCCATAAATAATGGTTATACCAACATACTCTATCTTTATACAGCCTTTTGATATATAAGTTATTACTTTTGAGTAACAGGATGTTTATTTGTATAATAGCAGATGGAGTTTAGATTTATAATAAGCAGGAATGATCTAACAATGAACCAGCAAAGAATGAATCATGGAATCATGAAAGAAACTATTTTTAAAAAGTAGAGAATTCCTAGAAGAGAATATAATTGCACTTGAAGTTAGTCCTCCAACTGATTTTGGAATGTGCTACTTAGACTTTTGGTAGTTATGTGCTTATAGTGGCAGTTTTAAAATATTTTTAAACAAACACTAACCACATATTGGTGTAATTAATGAATATGCATAATACCAAAGGTTCATCCTAATGGGAAAGTGAATTCTGAAAAAGCATTATTTTTTCTTGTAAATGTATAGAATTTTGAACCCTTGAGCTGGAAGTATGATCATAAGGGAGGAAGAAAATGTTGGAGAAGCAAAGATTTTGGGGTCAGGTTGATAGCAGTTTGCATCCTTGCTATTTTTTGGCTTTTAAAATTAACCTCTGTTAATTTTTGCTTCTCAGCTCTCAAAGAGTAAAATAGGGGACTGATAGATCTGTTTATTGTATTCTTGTAAAAATTTAGCACTTGGTACATAGCTATTTTCAAAAAATACTAGATTTTTTCTTTTTTCTTCTCTGCTCCCTTCCCCCTAGAAAATCCACTAAATGGAACTTGGTTCAAACCTCCTATTTTCAAACAATTTTTTTTTTTAGTTTTATCTCCATTTCACCTCTCAAAGACGTTAAATAACCTGCCCTACATAATACTTATAACTTGGGAACTAAAATGTTTCATACAACTTATAACTGAGATTATTTGTGTATGTGGGTAAATGCATAGTTGGGTATGTGGGTGGATGTGTTTTACTTCAAGATATTCACAGTTATTTTCAGAGTTTCCACTGCAAGACTATTAAGCTCAAATGAAATATCAGTTTTAGTTAATTCAGTAAAGTAGAAATAATTTTCATTCGTGTATTTATAGAAAATTGCTATAAATTTCATAAATAATTATTGAAGATTAGGTATCATATGAAAAATATTTGCTCTATTTTTCAAATTATTAAAAAGTAAATGGACTATGTAGGAAGCTGGTTTGGCAGATGGGGGTTGGGTCAGCAGTTCAGATAGATAGCGTACTGACATTCATTGTCAAAAGGAAACAGAGTGAGCAAGACTGCAAATAGAGAGGGTTTAGAGTGGAGCTATTGAGAATGCAAGGTTGGAAATCAGATTGCCTGGGTTTGAATGACAGTTCCAAAACAAACCTACCTTATGTGAAACCTTGAACAAGTCACCAAGGCTCTTTTACACTTAATTTGTCAATCTAGAGAATAGAGATAACAGTTCTTATTTAATAGAGTTGAATTGAGGATTAATTGTGTGAACACATATAAAGGGCATAATGAACATTTAAAAAGTCAGTATTATTTTATTTTCTATTATATTCATTTCAATCGTTGACTGTATTATTCAGGCCATATGGCAAATACCCTATATAGGATAATCTAATTTATGTCCAATCATGGGTCTTACAAGAAATGCTAAATATGAGTTAATTCTGTATCTTAATTATTTTATGCTGTTATAACAAAGTACCATAGACTGAATGGATTATAAACAGAAATTTAATTTCTCACAGTAATGGGTGCTGGAAGATTAAGTTCAGGGTGTCCGCCTCTGTTGAGGGCCTTCTTTCAGGTTATAGACTGCCATCTTCTTTCTCGTGTCCTCACATGGCAGAAAGGGGATGAGAGAACTCTCTGGGGTTCCTTTTATAAAAAGAGCACTAATCACATTCATGAGGGCTCCATCTTCATGGCCTAACTACCTACCAAAGGTTCTACCTCCTAGCACCATCACATTGCAGGGTAGGATTTTAACATAGGAATTTGGGGACAACACAAATATTCAGTGTATTGCATTATGTACCTGTGCTCTCTGTGTTTGGTTAGAATGTGTATTAGTTTTCTATTACCATATGACGAATTTTCATATATTTAGAAGCTTAAAACAACATACATGTATCATCTCACAATTTCTGTGGGTAAGGAGTCCAGGCACAGTTTAGCTTAGGGTCTTAAAAGGCTGCAATCAAAATGTCAGCCAGGTTGCATTTTCATTTAGAGCTCAGGGTCCTCTTCCAAACTCACGGGTTTTTGGCTGAATTCAGTCCGCTGCAGTTTTAGGACTGAGATCCTCAGCCTCTAAATTCCACCTACAGTTCCTCCCATGTGGCACTCTCCATACACAGTTTACAAATAGCAGTCTTGCTTCTTTAAAGCCAGCAGGAGAGCTAGCAAAATGGAACCTATATAGAATATATATATAATGTTTTATATATATATAACATTTTATTTATGTATAATATATAGATAATATATGGAATATATATTATATATATAACATTAATATGCATACACACATATGTGTGTATATATGGATGTGTGTGTATATATGTATGTGTATAATGTGTGTATGTATATTAAAGTAATCATCAGAGTGACAACCCACAACCTTTGCCGTGTTCTGTTGGCTGGAATCAAGTCACAGGTCCTGCCCACACTCAAGGGGAAGGAATTTTACAGGGCATGAACATGGGGGCCACCCTGGAAACTGTCTGCCAAAGCATGTTAAACTTAAAATTCATGAAATATGTTACTTTAACGTTTTATAATTGTGTTATAGTTAATAATAAGAATATTGTTGAAACATGTAAAATTTTATTTTCATAGAGTTTTCTTACATTATAATTCCCAGCAGACTATTCCTCTTTGCCTAAAATTCATCCATTGTTTCAAGCTGGCTAAAACCATCAGACTAATTACAGCCTGGTGTGGTATTTAGTACACTCCAGAATGTGGCGAAACCCAAATATCTTACCTTTTCTCTTTACTCTGATATGTATACCTTTCACTACATGTTTTACGCTTTCTTGCCTACATCTTTGTCAATGTACATCTTTCTCATTGTTTCTGTCCCATTCTCTATCTTTTTAAAGCACATTTAAATTTCTACCTTTTCCACTATATTCTTCTTATTTCTTACCTCCTTTTTAGCTAGCCTAGGACTTTTTCTGCATAGTGTCATACCCTATCATAGTCAATCAGATGTTACAGACATGTGATCATTAATCTCATTCCCCTGCTACCCATAGAGATCACAGAATGTTGCTCGTTTGTGTGTTGCTTACAATGTTGCATATAATAGTATCTTTAGAAATATTCATTGAATATGTAAAACACCTTCTTGATTTAGAACAGTGGTCTAACAGCCAGTATTCATTTTGACAGTCATATTTCAGAAGGTGTTCTTTATAAGTTATTCATTCTTACATTGGCTCAGTAATTTGAAATATATACCTCAAATAACCCTTAAGTTACTTGTGAGAATCCATTACAGCTTACACCTTTGAAATCAATTACACATGGGAAAAACATGAATCACTGGAGTCCAGAGGGATAGCTGTGGTAGGCAGCCTCTAAGATGGTCCCCATTTTCTGGTTTTCACCCCATTATATTTTTTCCGCCCATATTTACCAGGGTTGGCCTATGTGATCAATAGAATATGGCTCAAGTTCTGTTTGCTGGTATGTTGCTTTTCTGATTACGTTATGCATGATATTAAGACATATGTTTTGAGTTTCCTTTCTTTCTCTCTCTGTCTTGCCTCTATCTCTCTCTGTTTCTGTCTCTTATCTTTGTCTCTGTTTCTGTCTCTCCCATTCTTTGAAATGACTTGCTCTGGGGGAGGCTGGCTGCCATGGAGAGGTATTCATAGTGAGGAACTAAGCCCTTTAGCAAACAGCCAGGAAGGAGCCCACAAACAATTTGCAACTTCCTGAAAGACTCTGAGTCTAAGCTACCCAGCTAAACCACCCCTTGATTCCTGAGCCTCAGTGTGACTATTTGAGATATGATATAATTTGGCTGTGTCAGCACCCAGACCTCATCTTGAATTGTAGTTTTCATAATCCCCACTTGTTGTGGGAGGGACCAGGTGGAGATAAGTGAATCATGGGGCGGTTCCCCCATCCTGTTCTTGTGATAGTGAGTTCTCAGGAGATCTGGCGGCTGTATGGGGGGCTTCCCCCTTCACTGGGCACTCATTCTCTCTCCTACCACCCTGTCTTCAGAAGAAGTGCCTTCTGCCACTATTGTAAGTTTCCTCAGGCCTCCCCAGCCATGTGGAACTGTGAATCAGTTAAACCTGTTTCCTTTATAAATTACCCAGTTTGAGGTATTTCTTCATAGGAGCGTGAAAGCAGACTAATACAAGATAATAAATGGTTTTGTTCTAAACTGCTAAGTTTGGGTGGTAATTTTTATGTACTCATAGATAATTAATACATTATATAATATTTCAACCCTAAAATTATATGCACAAATTTCAGCACTGCCCTTGACTTTGAGGGGAATATAAAGATTAACAGTCTATGAAATATGATGTCTGTCAGGCATATGTAATAGAAGAGATAGGTATGTATATTTACAAGATAGCCAAATGGAAAGAAAATGTGAAATGTTTAGATTCACCTGGAATACTGATTTCGCAACATGCAGAAGCTGCTTTTAATATCTTGCCCATTGATCATATCAATGTTGGAGAGTCGTGCTTACTCATGACTGCGTACGTCTGTGTGCTGGTCTGATACTCATTCTTTGTAGAAGAGCTGCTTGGAATAAATACCCATATGCTAACAGCATCTGGGCTTGCAGTGTCTCTTCTACTAATCTATCCTGATAGTTTCCTGCTATCTTTTAATGTCCTTTATGGAGGTGTAAATACTGGAGTCACACGGAAGTATCTAGATATGTGTACACGTATTTGGAGTGCTGTACTTTGAAGCATTGAGCTCACTAGAAAAATAACACATTTGGTTTCCAGAAAAGTGAATTGAAAAGTATGTATCAGCAAGTAATAGAACAACATTTAAAAAAAATAAATTCTCAGCTGGGTGTGGTGGCTCACACCTGTAATCCCATCACTTTCAGAGGCTGAGGCAGGGGGATCACCTGAGGTCAGGAGTTAGAGACCAGCCTGACCAACATGGTGAAACCCTGTCTTTACTGAAAATACAAAAATCAGCTGGGCATGGTGGTGGGCGCCTGTAATCCCAGCTACTCAGGAGGATGAGGCAGGAGAATCACTTGAACCTGGGAGGCGAAGGTTGCAGTGAGCTGGGATTGTGCTACTGCATTCCAGCCTGGGCAACAGAAGGAGACACTGCCTCAAAATAAATAAATACATACATACATACATACATACATATATACATACATACATACATAAATTCTCATTAAACCATAATTCCAAATTTCATTCCTATTGATGTGATGATAGAATTTGGACAAACATAATGCACTATATTAAAAAAAGAGAAAACGAAAACTTGTTCATTTTTGTAAATGAGAGTTTATGTTTATAGTTTTAAATTTGTGGCTTGGAACTATCTGCTAGTAAAATTTTTGATATCATTATACAAAATAGAAAATATGGATTTTAACTGGCCTGCTTTTCAATTCAACTGAACATTAAGTACCCTTTTAATGGTCTTATTTGCTGGGAAGTGCACCATTACAATAATCTGCTTTTTACAGCCCATATCAAATATGAACCAGCATCACTTATTACAAAGTTTGTGCTTTGGGAGACATTTTCATGGCATCTAACAGTACTACCCCACATTTCTTGGAATTAGTCTTTAATGATATCATTTTCCCAAATGAGTTGTTGCTCAAACTTACTGATTGTTTTGTGGTTAAAATCTAATCCAGTAGCTATATTTAAAATGTCATACAAATTTGTAAGGAAAGGTTCACTGAAACTACTGTTACATTAGTAATTGTATGAAAATGCTATAGAAGAGATACCATGCAGCTTGAATGTTTTCGTTTTTTTCCCCTATATGATATCCAAGGGATGACTATGAAACCTCATTTTAAACTGTTGGCAATTTGAGTTTTTACTATTGTCTGCCAGAGAACAGAGGACTATTACTGTAGGTGTCATGTAAAATGAAGTTATAGTCTGAAGCCTCCTTTTAGCTGTCAGCCTTATTAAGGAGCTCTTCATGTGTTGAACCTGGCACCTGGTATTGTATAAGCAATGCATGTGAGAGCCTGGGGAGAGCTTTCTTTCTCTTTTCTGTGGCCTTTATTAGGCTTGGCTCACATTTTCACTGTTGGCTTTGCCTTATTCCAACTTTTTAGCTGCACCTCACAGCACAGTAGGTCTGATGTAGATTGACTCCTTTGCCTGAAGACTGATTGAAACTTGTGTCTCGGAGTTGCTAATGCTCACTGAACCATTTTATTGAAGATAAAGTAAATAAGATAGATTGCCATATGAGAATTCTCTGAAATCAAATGGAATAATTTGCCAGCTTTAAGCCCATAAAGAAAGCAAAGCAGTGAAACAGAATACTTTTTATGTTCAGTATATTAAGGGGTAAATATTCTTGATATATTAGACCTAAAATACTTAGGTTTTTCAGTACAATTAAATGTTAAATATAATTCTCAACTGCCGTGTTATTTTTGGTGTTAAACAATGGGTTCTCTCCAAGAGAGTAATATGAATAAAAACTTTTGGGACCACAATATTGTGATGATTTTTTTTCTTTCTCTTTTTGTGACACTTAAGTGTATGGATCAGTAGTCTCAGATAATTTAATAAACAACACAAATGAATGGATTTGCCAGAGTACACTTTAGAATCCTAAGTTCAGAAAATAGCAGTAAACCTTAGCTTACCCAAAGATAATATTAATTTTGAGCATTTTATTCATTAATCAAGATTATGTGTTCACATAAGAACAACCTTTTATGAAAAGTATCCTGTGGAGTTTTTTTTTTTCTTTTTGAATAGGACTGTTAGGTTTATTCAAATAATAATTACAATATATGTGTTTTACATATCATGTGAAATAATTAGGGGAAGGAAGAAAAATGTTAGAGTGACCTTAGCATCTTGAATCCTGTGAACTTACAATAGCATATAATGCCACAATAACATATATTGACACATTTGATTTGTGAAATATAAAGATCTGAGCCCTTGCATGAAGATACTTTGAACATCTGATGCAGAGAAATGAAGATATCTTATATGATTGCTAGGTCAGATGAAAAGTAAACATTTATAGAGGACAGATCAATAAAAGAATTTTGTAAGAAAATTTCTAAACTTGCTGATTAAAGGCAGTGTCTCTCTTCAACCTTATAAAGATTCTGTCACATTAATCTTTCTCTTATAATTATCTTGTGGTTTCTCCAAATTTAAGATAATTTCCATATGTGCCCCTCTTAAATGTGTATAGTTAATTTTTTTAAAATTTTGCTAAAACATTTCATTTGTTTCACAGGTGATGATTTGTGCTTACTTTTTAGTTATATCCACTATATGCTTTTTTTTTTTCCTGTCAAGCTGCTCTTTATTTCAGGGAGAGGGCAGGGCAGGGGGCTCAGTCTTTCTTGGCAGCGACTTTCCTCATGGCGCCCAGAACGTTTCTCAGCTCCTCCTGCTTCCTCTTGGCGCGGATGTGTCCCCACCCTTTTCTCGATGAAACCTGAGGGCCCGTTTGTCCTTGGAGACCTTCAGTGGCTCCATGGCGCGCAGCTCCTATGGGGCGAACCCACACACCTCTGAATCATGTCCCGCACAAACTTGGTGTGCTTGGTCAGGCGCCCGTGGTGGCGGCTGTGCCTGGGCTTGCTCACGTTCTTGGTCACCTTGTGGCCCTTTTTGAGGCCCACTGTCATAGGGGTAGCCCAGATCCATGACTGCTGCTCTTCAATGGTGGCCGTAGCGGAAGCGCTATATACATTTTTTGCCTCTAAGTGCCCAATAGTCCATCAGTTCGCACAACTATTAACTATTTTTTATAATGATTTCCACTAACCCTGTCACAGTTAGGCATAAAGGATACATTACATTCTCATAAGAACAATAAGCCATCTGAAAGAAATCCTTGACACTTTTTTGCCTTTTAAAGTAACGTTGTCAGTTAAGAGCTGCTTTAGTTCTTGACCATAACTTTGACTATTTTTCCTCCATGGCATTCAGTCAGTTTTGAGGTTCAGTCAGTTTCAGGGTTCGGGTTGTCTCCAAAAGTATGTGAGGCTGAATAAAAATAAACATGCTCCATGTTCCCTTGTGAGTGAACTGACTGAGAAGTTGTCACACTGCAGTTTTTCCTCATATAGTGGGGCTGAAAGTATAATTAGTTACCCAATATTTTTAAAATAATGCTGTATTTTTAGTGTTCCAGTGCCGTTATATTGTATACTTATCTTCATTATTATATTCTATACTTATTTCCTTCTGATTGATCAGTAAGTGTTAAAGTCTATTCCTTTATCTAGAAGTACATGTTATTTGTTATGGACTCCAACCATTTATTTCTTTTGAGATTTTGGTTTTGAGTGTGAACTTGCCCTCAGGAAATAGTGTGTCAAGAAAAGTTTTCTCAAAATGGGGAGAGCATTACATGGAAATCTGACAAGGCTTAGTTCCTTTAACAATATATTTTAAACTTGTAGCAACATGCCAAACTGCAGATCAGTGAACTTGTAGCAGAAGAGCTGCATTTGTTGAGTCATTTCCTGTGCTCACCCTTGACTTCTCTTGTCTCTCTGTTCACCACTTGTTTCTGCTTTGTCTTTATGCTTCATTCTCCTTTTCAAAATACTTCATTGTCTCCTTTATATTATTAGTATTAAGTAGTGTATGTTCTTTGATGTTACTATCTGGTCTCTCAGTCAGCACGCTGAGCTTCAAATAATAACAACAATAATAGTAATAACAATAATAATACTATCCAACATGTTGTAATATCAGGTATTCTTCTCAGTTATCCACCAGCATTAGCTCATTTAATATTCACAATCTAATAGTTACGTACTTGTGAGGTAGAAGGCAATATAATCTTCATTTAACAGATGAAGGTATGGGGCTCAGAAAAGTTAAATAATTTGCCCTGTGTTACCTAGTTACTGTGTGACAGAACTAAGACTTTTGAACTAAGGCAGTTTAGCTTCAAAGCTCTCTGGTACTCTATTGCCCAGGACAATTGAAAAACTTCTCTTCTCATGTGGTTTCACTCGTGGCCTAAAACACAGCATGTATTTAAGCATAAAAAGGTTTATGATGCAGTTCCACACCTGTATATTAAATTTTTGGAAGCTAGCATAGTCGAAATCAGTTAACTTCTGAATTATAGAATGTATTTTAAATAAATCACTTTACTTTCAAATAGAGACACGTGGACTAAGGTATGAAAATATTAGTAAAAACTCATGAACCATACGTACAAAATTAGAAAGAATGACTTGTATTTAGTGTTTCAGTCAACTGAAAGGGATTGTTTCATATACTTTAAAATTTTAGTAGGCTGACTTGCATTCTGAAACTTTATTTTTATTTTCATTATATGTTTAATTATCTTACATAATTATAACAAAAATATACAAAAACTTAATTTTGCAATCTTAAAAATATACTGCTAAAGGTAAATAACTATACAATATATCATTCAAGATGCTTTTGTGAGTAAAAAGGATTCTGTTAGTATTTACCCCAAGCAATAGGTATATATTGGGACTATCTTGGGTGAACATGTATGGACACCCTACTTGAAGCAGAAGCTGTTAGTTGTCATTCCAACATCCTTTCTTCTTTTTTTTCTTTGCTAACGGAACCCTGATGTTATTAAGACATACTTTATTACTATACATAGCATATACTTCATGGGAAACTGACCCCATATCTAGTTCCAAGAGGTGGATCCTGACTAGGTAAAACCAATTATGATAATCCTATTCTTTTGCCAGTATGGCTTATTTATATTTTATTATTAATTTAATAAATATTAAATAATGTTAAGTAACTTCTCTAAAGTTATATAAATAAATAAATTTAGTGTTTAATTTATTAAACATGAAGGCCTTTCTACCTCTTGATCAACTGAGAGAGTAACTTTCTATTTAATATATTTTGATTTAGAATTTTTGTCACTTAAAGCTATAAATATTCTAAATAATATACTCATTTTAATCATTATTTGAGGAGTTGGACCCTCACCAGACTTTCACATTACAGGGATTTCTATTTGCATAATGCAGGGTGGGTTTAGGGAAGAGGATTGAGGAGCTTAATAGGGAAAACAGGGATGGAAGTTTATCTCCCAAGAGTTCAGAAAGGTTATTAAAATGAATCGAAAAGTAGTTTCTTTGTCTTTTGTCTTCTGAAAATGATTTAAGGAAATTGAAGGATTACACAG
The DNA here is from genome assembly GCF_028885655.2 of Pongo abelii. Lineage (NCBI taxonomy): Eukaryota > Metazoa > Chordata > Mammalia > Primates > Hominidae > Pongo > Pongo abelii. The sequence continues at coordinate 111,395,492 of NC_071991.2, forward strand.
TACTCATTTACACTTTCAGGTTGACATAGATATTCCTTGCAATTTCTGTGACATTTTCTTACAGGAAGGCTTATTCCAATTCTTCCAGCAGCTACCCTTACACACACTCACACACACACACATACAGACACACACACACACACACAACTTTACTTTTGGTGGGATTTTTGATAGGAAATGGAAAAGAGATTTAAGCTACTAGCTTTTTCTTATCTGAAGATGGCTGCTTCTCTGTTTCTTATTGTTATACCTTAGGCAATTAGATACATAGATTCTATATTTCCTTACATCACAGATGACGATTCAATCTGTATAACCATAGGAAAGGGAACTGGTTAAGTTAGAGTATATAAAACAATAGAATAACAAATAATATTTAGATAAATGAATAATGCAGGTGTGAAGCACTATTTAAATAACATATTTTCCTTAAAATATGTATTTATTTATTGGAAAATTATTATATGCAAAAATATCAGTGATTATTTCTGGGAGATAGAGGTATATAAAAGATTTTCATTTTCCTATTTATACATCTAATGATTTTCTATATTATTTCAACTTTGTTCATCAAACACATTTTTTTCCTGAAACAAGAAAAATTATTAAAATAAAATAGAAAAAGTTCTTATTCTCAACTGGTTGCAATTCTCTGAGTAGTACACTACTATAGGTATAATTAACCAGATGCCTCATTGCTCAAGCATTCTTAGTAATAAAGATTTAACATATCTTTTCTTGTGTTTCTGCTCAGAATTTTAATACCTGTAAAGACAATGTTGTGAATCACAACATCATTAGAAACTGGAATTTTCACCTGGAGAGTTTTTTTTCATTGGTCTCTGAACACTTTTGAAAACATGTAAATGTTAGCTACTAAATGGCTTATCTTTAAAACTGTCTTTCATAAAATCCGAAAAGCACTCCTTTTCATTGTGAGAGATAATTTAGAATTAATCCTAAGATGGAACTGACTAGGCCAAGTGATTCTTAGCCCCATGAGACAATGAGATACAAATTCCCTTTTACACAACCATGTTTTAATTCTCCCTTTACTAATATGAAAGGTAAACTTTTAGATATATATTTGAGATATATTATTTCAAAAATCAATATAATGTAAATGATTGATAGGCTCAAATTAGAATTTATGTTCCCTATCTTAACGAAATAGTCATATAAATGCCCTACTTGCAGAATAGCCTTAATTTTGACAGCCAAAAAGAGTGATACATAGACCATCATTAGTGCTGTTTTTCAAAATACTGAAAACCGGACAAGTTAGAAACAAAACAAATACTACTTTGATATAAGCATCATTGAACTCCTGGAAAGTTCATTCTATATTAAGAATATAAAAATACCTTTATTTCATACATAAAATAAGGTTAGGTCTAGCCACAAGTTTTTTGGTTTCATAAATACTTGGAGAAAGTCTTGAAAGATGCAATAGCATTCCTCATTATTGTGGATGACTACCAAACATAACTCCTGTCCACACATGTTAACAGTGTCTCAAATTGTTGTTACATTAAAAAATTCTCCCCATAATTTTCAAAACTCCTGTTAAATAGTGGTATGCCCCTCACTGAGGAGCTTTGGTTTTGGTACCGGGAGATCTAAGTTCTTCATCTCTGCTACCATCTGTAAAGTTGGACAAGTGCGTTTATCTCTCTGAAGTTCAGATCTGTGATTTATTGATGGAAAATGATATAAATAAAAAGGGCATTTTGCACTGGGTGTCTGTGATCTCTTTTAAGTATAACATTTTGTAATTCTGTAAAATAAAGTCTCCTATCTTATCAGCATAACTTGGAGGAATCCTCTAAGAATGTTTGTTTAGAAAGATTAACTTTCTAAAATGATTCCCTTGCATCTCAAGAGCTGGTCAACATCTTAAACAATGTGTATTTTCCCTGACTTCCAGTACTTGGCATTTGTGTAAATTCTCTGTGGCTTTCTGCCATACTTTTTAGGCAGCTCATTGAAGGTAATTAAAATGGTAGACATATCACCCATTACTATATAACAACATTTGACAAGTTCAGCATTAGTGATTTGTATAAAAAGCAGAAGTGATTAATGATAAAAAGTGGAAGTAAATCTCTGAGGCTGTTGATTAGTAGAAGTCAACCCATAATTTACTCTTATTGAATTTTAACTTCTAGATTGTAATTATCATGATTATTTAACAATATTTATTGACTTCTGTCTTACATGTAATTCCGTATTTTGATCTTTGTTAACTAATTCAAATGTTTTTTAGGAATCTCCAGGTTATAACAGTGGTTGGTAGAGCATGCACTCACACATGTGCAAATATGATTCATTCAGAGAAATTACCATATACACCTTTATAGTTACAGCATATGAACTTTTGATGGTAAAACCACTGGGTTTTAGAAATTTATATATATGTACAAATATTCATGTATTAATGAAAACCTATATGGAAGTTCCTACTTGCTTCATACTTCTCAGTTTGAAAGCACTTTAAAAATATTAAATCATTTAATACTCAACAACTTTAAGAGGAGGTAATACTATCATTTATTCCATTTTAAAATGAAACATAATTTGAAGTTAGTAAGAATAGAGACAGTATTTAAACTTAAAGCAGTTTGGTTTCAGAATCTGTCATTTTAACCTATGAATTATTGTGGTGGACACACCGAAAGATAACTCTATAATGAGCCAAAGCTTTGTATAATTCCCTTCCATTGAGTAAGGGTGGAACCTGTGACTTGTTTCTAGCAACGAATATGGCACAGATGATAGAATAATCATTCCATAAATATATGAGACTCCATCTTAGCAGACTGGAGCAAGTGATTATTCTGCTGGACTTGAAGAAGCAAGCTGCCATGTTTTTGAGAAGGCTGGGAAATGGCCACATGGTAAGGAACTGTCAACAGCCTCTCAGGAGTTGAAAGGAGCCCCAGCCTAGAGCCAGAAAGAAAATGGAGATCTCGGTCCTACAAATCCAGGAATGAATTCTGCCGACAATCAAGTGAGCTTAGAAGGGGGTCCTGAGCTCACGAAAAAGAACACAGCCTGGTTTATACCTTAATTGCAATCTTGTGAGAGCCGGAGCAGATGACTCAGCTAAGCTATGCCCAGATACCTGAGTCACTGAAATTGCAGGGTAATAAATGCCTGTTCCGTTATGCATCAAGTTAGTCATAATTTGTTACACAGCAATAGGTAGCTAATACAATTTTGAATAGTTGAAATAAAACCCCATATCACTTATTGTTAAATGAGCAATTGTCACAGATAACGTGGAACTTGAAATGATTTTTGAAGGATAAAGTTGAGCTATTTGGAATTTTGACTATGTGATTGTGAAAAATCCAACACATACAAAAAAAGGTATGATTGAAGGCAATGATATTTACATTTGGGAACATTTTAAGACATGTTTGGGAAATAGGAGATATTTATTAAAGAACTTACGATGTTTTAAAGGAAATCTCAACTTATAAAGTGAATTTGAAAGTCATTGAGTGATGTTAGTAGAAGGCTTGTTTGACCACAGCACTGGAGCAGAGAATGACTTCACATCAAGCATTCATCTTTCATGCCCTCTAATAACCATTTTCCGTACCTCTTTTCTTTGTAGATTATTTTTAAACCTTTGTTTCCTAGTTAATCTCTTTTAGAACCAGAGTTTTACTCCTTCTGTGTTCTTGATCTGCTCACCTTTTTCTATTTGTTGTCTGCCTTGGAAATATGAAACTAGAGGTTTTAAAAAATCTTATTGATAATATAGTTTTAATCTCAACTTTTGGGGAAAGTTAACTCATTTCTTTACTGTTTAGTTATTGGTTGGTTGTGAACTTTGTGACTCATTGTGATGAATAATTTGTAAAATAAGTTAATTTTAAACAAAGTATATAAAGGTAGAACATTGACTATATAAACTGATGCTCTAAGAATGGAACATGAGATGTTTTATTCTCTTATTTATTATTTCACATTATATGGCTGCAGGCTTTATACCTTTATGAAATATTTCATAATTTTTAAGTATATTGATGAGAATAAGTATGGCAAATACTTAAAAGAAGGAATTCAAATGCAATTATAATTAGATAACATAGTACATTGTAGTCTATGTAGTAACAAATAAGTAAGTGGATTTACTTTAAATATTTTAAAGTTCTTACTATAGGATTATTTGCTTGTGATATTATAAGTGACCTAGTATTTGTGGCCACAGAAAGTAGCCTTTAGCAAACAAAATAAACACTCTAGCTTCTAAAGGTCTTTAATTAATATGGGTTTCCAAGTTGTACATCTTAAACTCCAGTGGCTAATCACATGAAGAATGATAAATAAGTGTGAGGAGGCTCAATGCTAGACTGCAGAATAAATAAAATTTGTTAATAAAAAGTTATATCATTCATTTTCATCCTTCATTTTTATATTGTTAAAATAGAGGCTGGGCATGGTGACTCATGCCTGTAATTCCAACACTTTGGGAGGCCGAGGTGGGCAGATCACTTGAGGCCAGGAGTTCAACACCAGCCTGGCCAATGTGACGAAATTGTCTCTGCTAAAAATACAAAAATTAGCCAGAAGTGGTGGTGCGTGCCTGTAGTCCTAGCTACTCGGGAGGCTGAGACATGAGAATTGCTTGAACCTAGGATATGGAGGTTGCAGTGAGCCAAGATGGTGCAACTGCACTCCATCCTAGGTGACAGAGTGAGACTCTGTCTCAAAAAAAAAAAAAAAAATAGAGTGTGCATGTGGAAATTTCATAAATTGAAGTTCAGATGATTTGTTTCTCTATAATCCATGTTCTCTTAATGATACTTTGTCTTTACTGTTAATAGTTAACTATTTCCCACGTTCTCCTTTGCACATCCACAAAAATGGTTTGAACTGTTTCTGAAACAACATTAAAGGTATTTAAGAATAGAATAGAACATTTAAGAACAGAAAGCAATTCTGTGTGCTGAAAAGACATTAACTGCACAAATAGTAAGCTAGATATATCATATATTTTGTCATTAAATATTTTATAAAATTTTTACTATGCTGTATTATTCTAGATATTTTTAAAAGATTGTCATTTTTATGATTAATATAAGAATGATAAAATACAATATGCTTGACCTCATTTGACTTTCTGACGTTGAATCATTTAAAAGGTTTGTAAGATGTTTAATTAACAAAAGATATGATCATTATTCATCTCATCATTTGATATTTAACGTCAACTGAATTGCCTCGCTGGAGTGCACTGTGTTTCACAGATCAATAGATTTACCAAGAGCTTGAAGGAGAGCTTTAAACGTTCATTGAAAAGAAGGAAAAATATATCCCTCTTGTAAAATGGCTTACATATTCATTTCATCAGCTTTATAATTATTTTATTTACTTCTATGAATAAGTCTCCTTGTAACAGTAGTTTTGGAGTATTACATCTCCTTTAAGTAAATTAAATTATAGTGTTAATCAGATTTGTTTTACTCAAATGCACTGAAAATTCTGTAACAGAGAAATACAGAGGTAGATTTCTTGAATAAATTCTGCTTTTGAGAACTATCTTAAATGACTCTTATTTAAAATATGATTCTCAATATTTAGTACAACTCCTGTAAAATGATTCTTATAAAACCATTATTTTATATTCCATCCAGTCCTTACACATTTATGAGGAAATTGTACAGTAAGAAGTTTAGAACTGGAAGAGGAATTGTTCCTTCTTTCCCACTTGCTCCTTGGATGCTCCCTAGTTCTGATGTAATATCATTGAAATGCAGTTAATGAAAACACTTAAAGTGTACTGTGTTTGCTCTGTGCCAGGTCTTCTAATCACTTTACGCATATTAACTCATTTAATGTTTCACCAGCCTTATAATATAGGTACTGCTATTCCCATTTTTGCAGTTATGTAACTTGCCCAAGGTCACATGGCTAATAAATAGAAGAACCAGACTTGGGCCCTTCTAAGTGGGTCTTAACCACTTATAAATACTGTCCCTTGGGCACAAGGGGAGAGTCATAAAAAAAGCAATTGGGCTTTTTGTTTTTTACACTTTAGCCAAACTAATGTTAATCTTCATGAAAAATAATCTAAGCCATCACTTTCTGTGCTACCCCTAATCTGTGGTGGTTTGGAGAACGGCAATTATATATATTAAAATAATAGGATTCTCAATGTGTTATTAGATTAGCCAGAGAGTACCAGGTCTGGTATTTGATTTTACCCTACTTACATGTAATAAGTCAACTTGTTACTGTTTGGTGGATTCTAGCGGAAGACATGAAACTCTTAGAGCGAAAGGACTGTATTAATTACGGCACAGCAAGCCACATGAACATTAGTTTCCTTTGCTCCCAAGTGCTGCAGGGGTGATACGATATGGCCCAAATGGATCCTGTGCACACACAGGGTATTCATTACAGCTGAGGAACACTCAGCTAGGGATATCTGCTACTTTTATAGAAAACAATAAGCAAGCCTGCTCTTTGTCCCAGATACAATACCTTATCCCTTAAGGTTATTCACTGCAAACACAACCCTAAGAAATACACCAGGTAAAAACTGCATAGAATCTGTATTCTTGGTGCATCTGGCAAAAGGTATAGGAGGGCCAGAAGCTCATGGAGAATGTCTTTTTCAAGTCTGAACCCTGAACTACATTAGTTTCTTATGGCTGCTCTAATAAATTACTGCAAACTTAGTGGTTTAAGACAACATAAACTTATTATCTTATAGTTCTGGAAGTCAGAAGTATAACACAGATTTCACTGGTCTAAAGTAAAGGTGTCAGGAAGGCCATGTTTTTTTTCTGGAGGTACAAGGGAAGAATCTGATTTCTAGCCTTTTCCAGCTTCTAGAGACTGCCTACATTTCTTGGCTTGGAGGCTCCTTCCATCTTCAAAGCCAGCAATGACTGGTTGAGCCTTTCTAACTTGCATAACTCTGACATTGGCCTCCTCTGCCTACCTCTTCCACATTTAGTTCTCTTGTAATTACAGTGGTTCCACTGGCTAATTCCAGATAATATCCCTATTTTAGGATCAGCTGATTAATAATCTTCATTCCATCTACAATCTTAATTCCTTTTTGCTATGTAACATAATATTTTCAAAGGTTCTGGGGATTCAGATGTGGACATCTTTGGGAAGCCATTATTCTGCCTACCAAATATACTGTCTTGGTTTTTGGTGAATTTTCATGAGTTGGTGACGTTGTTGGCCACTCTGATTAATTTGACTGACAGGGGTTAGGATTAAATCATTCAATTTGTCTCATAAAGCATTTAACTAAGGCTACTATTAGTAGGATTTCAAGCAGCAGGATTAAGGCCACCTGTAAATATTGACTGCATTTATGTCCCCCCCCCACGAGTCCTGGACTCTGCCAGTTTTGAACAACTAGCCAGGACAGACTAGTAGGTCTTATTTTAGCCAGACAAGATGTAGTCCAAGACCAGTTAATGACCTGCACAATGGACTTTAGACAGATACACTGATATTTAGTGTCATTACCAATAATTGCAGGGGGAAACAGGTGGACCAAAAAAGAACCCCCACATATATGCATTCTGTGGCCCTTTCTCCCTTATATACAAACATGTAACTCAAAGGGGCACACCAGTTCTCTTCAAGATGCATTACCAAACTTTATTTGGATCATCTTTATACTTTAGTATGGTTAAGTGACAGGCAGATTCACTGAATAGCTGCAGCTATGATTGCCATACATTTCATAACCCAAAGCCAATTGGGCATCAGGAGGAATGTGAATTCATTTAGGTGTATTTAAATAAGGTTGGATTAGTTTATGTGTTTGAATACATATTGGCATTGGGGGTGGGGAGAGGATGTTTAGGAGTTGCCAAAGACGGCATCAGGCACAACAAAGTAGTTTAGGTCTCATGATGTTCACATGAACTTGTCTGTTTTTGTAGCCTGTGGATGGGGATGATAAACTGAGCAACAGGGCACATTACCAGCTGCAGGAGCTGCTTTACTTAAATGGACCATATGATTATTTTGCTGGGCTGTGGCACTAGATCTGGGAGGGAAGGAGCATTAATTGTTCCTCACCTCTCACTTTCCAGGGTCTAAGGTGTTTTCACTTAGTGCCGGGATTGTTGCTTTCACTCCATAGCCACAAATTTGACCTACCACATTCCAGTAGCTATAATTTCATCTTTTTTCCAGATATCCTCTAGTTTCATCTCCATCTTTCTTCTTAAAGGGCAAGATGGGAATAGAAGAAGAGCTTTTGTACAAAATAGAAACCTATAATAAACCCACCATGGTCCTCATAAGCCACTCGGGGGGACTCAGTGAACAATATACTCAACTAATTAGTCATTATACTAATGACCTAGGATTATATTAATCCAACCAAAGTATACAAGGGACTGAACTACTATTAGTTTGAACTCCCTAGGTCTCCTCATAAGTGAGTTGCCACCTGGAAGGTATACCAACCAGGCTGGCTGAGGATTACTGTGGATAAAGTAAAGTGCATCATATCTAGAAATGGTCAGAGTAGAATCCTAAATTTTCAAAACAGGTCTATATAACCATCACCCTTTTCATCCTGGTCATTATCCAGGAGATGGTCAAAGGAGATAAACCCTTTTAAGGGACAGCTGCATTTAGTGACCAAATTGTCCTGCTAAAGAGTGTAGACCAAAAAGAGATGAGAGATAAAGGACCAGAAATATTTCTGAATTGCTTTTTGAGGATACTGTTACCAGTCTTCTACAGTCCAGATGCCTGTGGAAGGTAGAAGCATGGACTGTTCATCAATTACCTTGGCTTGCAGTCTATTGTAGGGTGATCTTTGCAATAAAAGATGTAGAATTGTCCATCCGTTGGTGGTCCATAAAGCTGAAAATATGACATAGTTAAGTTTCAGGGCCACAATATCATGGCCAGAGTTGGCTGATTAGACTGAAACGGTGTCATTGTAATCCAAAAACAGTCTCAACAACAGTGAAGCATCAACAGTAGTATCCCTGGGAGGGAGACAAAAGACCGATATAGTCAATTTGCCAGGGGCAGATGGAGTCAATGCTGTTGAGAGGTATTTCTCCATGATTTTCTCAAATTTCTACATATCTTATAAGCAGAAGTACTACCTAATCTTTTCAGAATGTATTTTTAAGAGTGTATAGCAAACAGTTTTGGAAGATAGAGATATAGCTTTTATTTGCAGCAGAGAGCAGGTTTGTTCACTTTTTGTTGTAATAAAGACAATGTATCCTTCTGAGATAAAGATTAGACAAATGTATCGCCCATAATAAAATATACCGGTTTCCTAAGATAAGTGATCCTTTTTGTGTGCAGTTGTCACTTGGCTCTCTTCTCGTCACTCTGTGGAAACTGAAGCTCAGGAAACTGGTTTCTTGTTATCTAGAATGTTAGACCCTTTCTCAGTTCTTGACAATCACCATACAAAGTGTGGCTTCCTGTACCACTATACCAGTGTATCAGTTTATAGCAGGTGCTGTAAGTCTGGCATGCAGTGGTAGCTTCTGCATCAGAAACATAGAACTCTGAATTGTGTGTCCAGTTTATGATGGTGGGTCCACAGTCATGACTGGTATGATGATGGATAGAGGTAGCAATAGTGGTAGTCTGGCTGGGACAGGCTTGATCAGCATCTTAATTCTAATTGATCTCATCAGAGAACAGGCTTTTAATGTGGGCACCTTTAGGAATGACTCAAGATTGTCTGATCAGCAGCTACATTTTTTCCCCATAGTTCTCAGCTCTAAAGGGAGTTATATTTTTTTTTCTTTGAGACAGAGTCTCACTTTGTTGCCCAGGCTAGAGTGCAGTGGTGTGATCATAGCTCACTGCAGCTTCTGACTCTTGGGCTCTTGTGATCCTCCAGCTACAGCCTCCTAAAGACTGAGACTACAGCCACATGCCACCACACTCAACTCTTTTTTTTTTTTTTTTTAGATATGGGGTCTTGCTATATTGCCCAGGCTTGTCTTGAACTCCTGGCCTCAAATGGTCTTCCCACCTTGGCCTCCCAAAGTGCTGGGATTACAGGCATGAGCCACTGCACCTGGTGGAAGGTGTCTTTAATCTGCCAGTCCCTGCTTTTCTAAGTGGTAGACCAAACATCTGGGATATTGTCAACAGTCCAATATATAGTAAAAATGTGACAAAGCTCATAAAGTGGAGTTTTGGTTACTGCTACCTTGAGTTTTGCCCATCGAGCTGAGTAAGTAAGCAGCAGCAGTATAGGAAACGTCATGAAGTTTCAGCTTAGCCAGAGTATCAGGGAAGCAGGTCCAGGCATTTAGGGAAAGTCTATAAATTGAGGGACCAGTTGAGATAGCAGCTTTACCTTGAGTGGTGTAGTTAGGGTGAATGTCTCCCCCAGAGGGGTAGTTGCCACTTGTTCACATAAAATTGAGATGCCACTAGCTCTAGGCTAGCTGGCTCTTGAATGTACCATTTCCGTTTGACTACAGAAGCCTATCAAGGCCCTTCCTAGCTTAATAGTCATCATGTCCAAGTTGACCCTACCCTCAAATGGGAATGTCAGGCCTGAGGGTCACAAGAGTCCTCCATATGTCAAGTGTTAGGAAAGCATAGTAGCAGATTAGCTGCCTTTTTTTTTTTTTTTTAAGTGGGTGTACAGTGGCTGTTTCAGGCAGGTGGCACTATTTTACTGGAAATGGTCTTTCTGAGTACTCTGGCAGGCACCTGAGTTTCTAGTTGAAGCTGTGGTTTTCCTTTCTCCTCTTTAGATTCTGTGTTTGTTGCTGTTGTTGTTGTTGGACAACCTGGGAGAAGTTAGGGAGGTGGAATGGGGGACAAAGGGGTGAAATTACACAGCTCTCTATTGCCTGTCTTCATATGGCCATTGCTGAATAAGAGAATTTCTTCTGACATTTAAGAGACACTTTTTTAAGAGCAGGAGTGAAAGTTTATTAAAAAGCTCTCTAGCAGAAATGAAAGGAAGTAAAGTACACTTGGAAGAGGGACAAGTGGGTGACTTGAGAGATCAAGTGTGCAGCTCAACCTTTTGACTTGGGGCTTTATATGTTGACATACTTCCAGGGTCTTGTGTTACTTCTCCCCGATTCTTCCCTTGGGGTGGGCTGTCTGCCTGTGCATGCTTGAGTCCACTCGACCAATTTCTGAGATCTTATAGGGAAGTTGCGTATCACCAGTTTCAGGTGTTTTCTATCTATTAGGAGACTACCTTTCCCTGGCACTAGCTGTGACCAATTATTTTAGAGAGACCGTTAACAACCACCTGACCATCACTTGATGGTCACCTGACATTCCTGATATGTGTGTGTCAGGTGGGGGAGGAGCCTCTCTTTCCCTGCTCATGACTGACTGACCTATTGTAACATTTTCCCCCTCAAGAGTCCAAGACCCAGATTCTTTGGGGAAATGGATAAAGGTCAGTCTTCCATAACTGTTTCCTGCTGACAAAGGGGCAGTGGTGATGGTTCTGTGGGTCTTGGCCTCTTGCTAGCTGTCACAGCAGGAGAGTGGCTTTGTGGATTGGTGAAAGTGGTATCCAGCCAGGTCCAAGAGAGACAGGGGCAGGATTTTGCCAATGCCAAATATACTTCAGCAGTAGAAGCCACGAGATTACATTATTAAATTGTCCCAAGAGTCGCCCCAGTGCAAACCCCAGCCGAACGCCATTTAGTTATATTCTGGTGCATTTTCCTTCTGCAGGAACTCAAACCAAGGTTTCTTATGGGTGCATGAGTTGGGGGCTAGAATGACAACTGGTAGGATACTATGTCATTCCCCAGCTAGGAGAACAGAGGGGAGGGGTACATGATAGTAGGGAGTCAAGTTTACAGGGACAGTAGGAGCAGTGGGAAGGAAACTGAATTGTAGCCTTTTCTTAAAAAAAATTCTTTATTACTCTACATTTTACTTTTAATTGTTAACCTTTTGCAATGGACTTGGTGCTTTAGTTCTGGGACCCCTTTCTCTCTTGTATACCTCCTGGGCCCTGGAACCTCTTTTGTTTTTGCCCCTGTACATGCTGCTGTATTTCACATCATAGTTCTTAGTGCCTTCAGACACTTGTGCACCCAGTGTCTTATACTCCTTACTAGCCAAGCTGGGTGGGGCAGGAGGAGGTTGCAGCAGAAGCCAGATGCATGAACTTGGCCCAGTCTTTATTATTATTTGCATTTACTCTCTTTTGAGTGGCCACCTGCTGGGCACTCAACCAAATGAACTTTTATGTATTCAGTTCACCCAAATCTCCATATTGAATAGGGAGGTCCTGATTGCCAACATTATTTATTTTGGGTTTGGGGATTCCATGATTCAGTAGCCATAGTCACATTGCCTTTTGTCTATGGTTGCTGGACTTGCTGTCCTATTCTCAAGAAAACAACATATTCTTTTTGCTTTTAGAAGAGTGAGGAGCAATCAGGATATCATTTGGGCAGCTTGTTTTATTTCTACCTCTCTCTTTTTAGCCTCTAAACATTATCTTAACTCCCATTCATTAGTCCTTATTCACCCCTCATCTAATACATAGGTGAGAACATTCGTTTATGGAACCCAGAGAGCCTTTTCATTTCTTCAAACCTGACCCAGAGAACCCTTTTCCTTCCTGTTCCAGCAAACCATGTCTCTGTTAACATCTTATCCTTTGTCAAACCTGTTGGGTTTAGGGTTTGAGTTTACCTAATAGTCTAGCAATTAGTCTATTATTATTTCATGGATACTGGCAGGACACGTGAGATGTCAGGGTCAGAGTCAAATAACTGAATTATAGCACAGCAGGCAGCATAAGCAACAGCATTTTTGTGTTGGTTCCCCTTGCCTCAAGTCTTACAGCGATGTCTACAGCCCAGATGGATGCTGTGTATGCAGTGGGGCTGCAGTGAGTTTGGGAAATCCACCACTTTGTAGCAAGCAGTAAGCTAGCCTGCTCTTTGTCTTGGCGGGAAACATTACCTAATTCCTCAAAGTTGCACACTGTAAACACAACCCTGATAAATGGCCTGGGGCAAGAGCAATCAAGGGCTTCTTGGCACACCTAGCAGAATGTGGAGAAACTTGAGAGACCCATGGAGAATCCATCAAAAGGTCTTTATAGAGTTGCACTTCCTGCTTCTGCATCTTGTCTCTCGGAGTATTTTATAACCTACCATTTTTGTGAAGAGGGGGAAATACAGTGACTGAACATCTTCACAGTGCAATCACTTAGAGAGTCCAGAAATTCTCTGAAAATAAGGAAAGTTTCTAGACTCACTACATGCATAATTCAGGGAAATAAAAATGTGGGGTTACATTCTGTGTCTGAAAGTTTCCAAGCTAAAAGACACCACTATGAACATAAGTTTATAGAATAACATAGCTTTGGCTCTTCTGTGATGAATTATTTGGCTCAGTGTTAACAATTTACACATGACTTTTAGGACATTAATCTTCAAAGATACTTCCACTGATTATTTGGAACATCTTTCTGGAGAAGACAGTCTCTAAAATGGAGAATTTTTGGTAAAGATGCCACAGAATATAATCTTACATTTCCATTTTACTAAATTGTTAATCTATTAAAGGTAAAACAAAAATATTGTCATTATTTGAAATTGTATAATTTTGTATAATGTCAAAAATAACTTCAAGAAAGGATATATAATTCTAACACATATCACCTGTACGTATTATGTTTAGGATAATTATAATCCAACATTTTATCTTGAGTCTAGTTGTAACTGATCAATATTTTTTCAAACTGAAAGTCTGGCTCCATTAGTGGTTTATACATTAATTTAGTGGATTGCAACCAGCATATTTAAAAATGTAATGTAATAGAATAAATAGAACAGAACAGAAATCAGAACCAAAAGAACAGAATAAAATGGAAAATACATGCTATTATGGATTAATATCCTGTGAAACTTTTATTTATGTGTATTTGAGTTCTCAGTGCTAATTACATTTTTTTCTTGCTATGGAATATGGTCATGGTAGTTTGAAAGATTATCATAAGTAATGAAACAGCATTATATTTTATATAATATAATAATTTATATTATTTTATTGTTATATTTTATATATAATATATATAATATATGAAACTGTTTCCTTTCTGTTGACAGATATAACTGTAAAAAGCTGTGTTTGGTAAAATTTCTGGTCATTTTTCTCTGCCTCAGCTGTCTTTTGCTAAGTAAGCTGTCATAGATGCACCTTTGCTCTTTGCTTCCTTCAGACAGCATGGGTAGTGTATGGACCATAGACCTACAGTGCTCCGAATCACCTGAACAATCTCCACTGAGCAATCTTCACATAGTTCAATTGGATGAAAAAGCCTATGATATTGTATTAATATAAAGATATAGTCTTATATGAAATAACGGTGACCTTTTGACTAAAGGAAGGTTTGAGGCTAAGAAAGTTTAAGGCTATCTTATTCATCTTTGTGTTCCTAGTACCTGGCCTCATGTTGGTATGTAGTAGGTACCTAATAAGCACTTGCTGAATTAATGAGTAAACAGGTGACCACATTATAAATTTGGAAAGAAGCTATATTGGCAATTGATAAGGTATGTCTCTCAAATAAGGAGAATGATTTTCTTTGTAATGTGTTGTCTGCCTTATTATCAACAGCTGTGTGTTTTGTGAGGCATGGTCTCCATATTCCACTAAAACTATTAATAAAATGGATAAAGTAATGCTGCTTTTTGTGTCCTGTGTGCAATGATTGTATAGATGGCTATTTATTTAACATTTCTCATGCATTGCTGTTTACTTCTGAAAGAGAAAAAAAGTGGTTCTAAAACGATAAGCACCACCTTTAAGCATTCTAACACTTGCCACAAAAATCTGATAGTATTTTTGTCAGCCAGGTGCATATATTTTGCCTCCGTAACACTAAACAATGTCAATCCAGGTTCCGTCACTGTCTTTGTGTTGGCTTTTTCCCAAACTCTGTGAGGGTTAATTGTTTACATTTCCTCTCTGGGAATTTTATGGGAAGTTTCCTGGGAATTTAATAGGCAATGGAAGGAAACTAATGTTCATTAAACAAGAAAATGATTTAGGCATTGTATTAGGCACATTTTCTCATTTATCTATTATTAACAAGTACCCGTATTATAGAAGAAGAGTCTGAGGAGCATAAAGTTTAAATACTGCCAAAGCCCATACAAGTAGTAAGTGGTTCAGTTAATATTTAAATTCAGACTTATCAGGCTCCTTGGTTTCTGTTCCAGTAGACCTCTGTTATTCAATCATTTCTAATTGATAAAACCATGTTATGAATGTAAATGTCGACCATACTGTTGCATGAAATATTAAATTTTGGGCTAGATGGAGTGTTCTAGGCATCCATACCAGCTATTTTTTTGGTTTTGTTTTCTGTCCCTTGTATTATAAAAAAGAAAATCACTATACATGCACACATACACACACACACACACACATGAATACAGTCAATTCTTGTTACTTGCCATAATTATGTTCTGTGAAGTCACCACAAACACTCAGTTAGTGAACACTGAACCATTGCTCCTCAGAGGAATACAGGGAGGGCTAGGTTCCTGTAAGACTCTGGTCAGAACATTTCCATCAGTTGATCAATATATAACCTTGTTTTATGTGTATTTCTGTTTTTAAAACACTGTATTTAGTATATATTGTTGCCTCACTGTAGCCAATGTCACTATAGCTCATGCCTGAGAAAAGCTTATTTAACTAACATACATATTTTCCCCATAGGGCATATCACAACCTTTTTACACTTAGGAACAGTAGTCAACACTTCAGTACTACATTTGGGACCTATTTTAAACAGTGAAATCACCAACAAAAAGCACAGATACGGCACTAAATAGACTGTGAAAAATACGTTTGTTTACAATATGAGAACTGGAACAGGAAGGCAGAGTGTCACCTTGTCTAACTTCAGCTGGGTGTGTGCATGTCAGGCAACTCAAATTTTTTGCTGCGTACATGTCTGTGAATGACCACAAAAGTGTTGTATTGCTTTTTCAATCACAAACACATAGGTGAATTTGCAAATATGGAATCAGCAAGAAAACAGGGATCAACTGTGCATACATGTATAATTATCGAAAGTGTTTTATCAAAGTATACATTACTCTAATTCTCCAACATCATGTTCTCGACCAGTTCATTCATTCAGCATATATACTGAGCATATACAGTGTGAAAGGCACTGTTGTCGGCACTACAGATTTAGTAGTCAACAAAACAGGTATAGTCCCTACTTTCTTTGATGATACAGTATATTTTTGTAAAAGTGAGTAATATGCTAAGTGATGATATGCACCATAAAGAAAAAGCAAGAGAAAAATACAGACTGACATTGATGGAACTTTTTTACATAAAGTGGGTGAGGAAGACCTAACTCGTATGGTGGCTTTATAGTTGGGACCTGAAGGAGACAAAGGAGCGAGCCCTGTAGATATGATAGAAGAGCATTCCCAAGAGAGGAAACTGCAAATGCAAAAGCCTAGGAGAGTTTCATGTTTGAAGCATTGCTCAGAGAGGGCCAGGATTTTAGGGGATGAGGTCAGAAAGTTAGAAAGTATTATAGAGTCTTTAGGACATAAGCCCATGATACCCAAAATCTCTTTTATAAAAAACTTTCTAATGTATTTTTTTAAAATTCTTTCTCCTATAAAGAAATGAATTGCCTTGTGAATGATATAAACAAGATTTTGTTATTAACAAGTGATTGAGGTACTTAATCCTACTTCAGGGCAACTTCTGGGTCCATACGAAAACTTACCCGGAATCACCTGCTCCAGTTTAAGTTTCAATATTAGGACAAGGACTTGCAGTGTCTGCTTAAAGTTTGGTTTAACTTTTCCTGGGGAAGTGAAAGTAGGATTTTCAGCTATTTGTTTCTGATTACTTCTAAATAAAATTTTAGTTGTTTTGTTACTCCCTCCACCCACGTCCCCTGGTCCTCCATCTTTCCCAGGAATTCTGGGTACCTAGTGAGATTTCTGTGATTTTTCCCAATTCTTGCAGTTGTCCCAATGTATCACCTGTTGAGAGACAGTCATTAGAGCTATGACGCACCTTATCTTGGTATAACAGTGGATATGTTTGAATATAAGCAATAGATCGAAACCAATAACTTAGAGATGCTTTATTTTGATGAGTGGATTTGAGAGAGTAGGGATGGTAAGTGACACAGTGGAAGTCTAAAATTACAGGATAATATTTAAACCGTGCAGTGCTTTGCACATAATAAATGTTTAGTTAATGTCCTATGATCAACTAATGAATGGAAGCTCCACTAAAATATAAACACAATTTAGTTGCTTCATACTATCTCCACATCTGCCACCTTAATGCAAGCCACCATCACCTCCTGCCTAGAATTTTGCCATAGCTTCTAGTTAGTCTAAGTCTACAATTGATCTCCTGCAGTCTGTTTTTGTTCAGCACAGCAGTTAAAGAGATTCTTTTAAAATTCAGATCATGTCACGTCATAATTTAAAACCCTCCATCCCCTCCCTCCCTTTGCTTCAGGATCTACTGACATTTCCTAAAAATAGAATAAAAAATCCTTAAGATGATCTACAAAACAGTATACAATCTAATTTCAGATCTTATTACCCTCCCTGTCCTTCATTCTGGTCTTGCCACAGTAGCCTTCTTGCTGTTTCTTAAACACACTAAACACACTAAGTATGCTCCCACCTCAGGGCCTTTGCAGCAGCTGTTCCCTCTGACTGGGTTACTCTTCCTCCATTTATCTGCATGGCTGACTCCCATCAGCTCCTTGAAGTTTTTGCTTGTCACTTTCGCCATAAGGGCAGTCCTGACAATCCTAATTAAATTTGCAATTCTATACCACATCAACTAATCACTCTCATCCTAATCTAATTTTTCACATTTTTCTCATTTCTCATTAGAAGAATTTCTAATTTTTCTCATTTTCCAATTTACTGTTCTAATTTTAATAATTTTCTTCACTCACTGAAATGTGGACTGTTTGGGGAGTGATGCGGAGGCTTTAGTTAGGATTTTGTTTTTGTTTTATTTTCTCCTCTGGAAATGCTTCTCCTGGATCTAGACCCATTTAAATCCTAGCCATTCTTCAAGTTCCAATTTAGATATGCAGATGAAGAATTCTTTGTACTTCTTTGCTACAGTATGTTTTCTACTTAGCATGATGACTCTCTTTGTATTACAGTATTTTTCCATTTTCACAGAAAGCATATTTGAGCATATTTACAAAAGAAAGAGGTTTATTGGACTTACAGTTCCACATGGCTGGGGTGGCCTCACAATCATGGTGGAAGGCAAGGAGGAGCAAGTCACATTGTATGAGGATGGCAGCAGGCAAAGAGAGAGCATGTGCAGAGAACCTCCTGTTTTTAAAACTATCAGCTCTATTGAGACCCATTCGCTATCACAAGAACAACATGGGAAAGACCCATCCCCATGAATCAGTCACCTCCCACTGGGTCCCTCCCACAACACATGGGAATTATGGGAGCTACACAATGAGATTTGGATGGGGACACAGAGCCAAACCATATGAACTACCAAAATATGTGGTCATTTTAACAGGAAAATCAATAAAGAAAAATCTGGACATTTGTTATTTTGGTTGCTGGCTGCTAGTTTATTTGGATTTATAATTGGGTATTGTCATGTAGATGAGTCCAATTTGTACATTTTGAATTCTGTTTTTATAATTATTTATTTGCTAACTTACTACATTTCAGAGTCTAAAAGTGAAATCTTTAATATTCAGGTCCCTGGGAAATCTACTCATTGTTTCCATCACTGATGCAGATTTCAGATTTGGAGTCATACTGGAATTCTAGATAAAGCATCCTGTTTCTTCCTGTTCAGTAGAAGAATGAGGTGGGATCATTCCCATATATACTCATAATATATGCTTTTTAAAGCCACCATTTCCCAGCATTCTGCTTCCTTTATTTTCAGTTAGGTCACCTCTGATTTGTTGGCTGTATACTGCTTGCACTGGACTACCCATCACTTCCTGAATACATCATGCCAGTCCAAGAATATGTGTTTATTTTTGATATCCAGAAGGACTGGTCTCTTGCCTCAGTTTTCTCTTTATCACTTCAACTTTCAAAACCCTGCTTTAAAAAGCCAACTCTGTTTTGAAGTCTTCCAGATATAATTCAGCCCTACCACCTCGGTGTTCTTAAGGCGTTTTATATATTATACCTCTATCATAGAACTACTCATTGTTCAAGTTACTTAATTACGTGTTTGTTTGTTTTTTATATTTCCCTGCTCCCATGTCACTATATTGTAACTTCTTTGTTTATTTTTATATTCTGGCACCACATTCAATACTGATTCACAGAGATCTAAAACATTCTAGTTATTCAGTCACTCTGTCCTGTGTGGCAGGTAGGACTTACGTATCTTCAGAATATTTGAGGAGTCATTCTCAAGAGTCTCTCATGAGTGCTCAAATTACCTGTTCCACAAGTCTGTCTTCATAGCTGCATGTTGCATCTTCCAGTCTCTGTTCTTAAGTTACCTTGACCAATCTTGTGAGACTTACACAAAATATAAGGCCCCTCCCTGCAGAGGGACAACCTTCTCAACTCCACCCTAAGAAAACAGAACATTTCTAGCTCCTGGAAAACTTGAAGACTACCAAAGACCGAAGACCTGTGGAAGAAAGGAGGAAGGGCAAGCCCTACCTTCATCAATAAGATAAAGATTTCCACCTCCTAGAGGTTCCTGTGCTCCTAAGGCAACATTTACTTTTTTAAATATAAAATTAAAAATTCTATGGGAACTAATTTGCTTTGGATTATTTCACTGTTGTTTGAACTTTTCCAGACAAGGAAAGACGATTTTTTCTATATTTGTGTGACAAAAGGGATATTCTGACAGCCTCCTTCCCCTTCCCTCAGAAAAAGTTTTAGAAGGAGAGTTAGGTAACAAGGAGCCTTGCTATTCTGCAACCATGAATATCTAGTAACTTTTATTTATTTATTTATTTATTTATTTATTTATTTATTTATTTGTTTATGAGACAGAGTCTTGCTCTGTTGCCCAGGCTGGAGTGCAGTGGCGCTATCTCGGCTCACTGCAACAACCTCTGCCTCCTGGGTTCAAGCGATTCTCCTGCCCCAGGTTCCCGAGTAGCTGGGACTACAGGTGCCTGCCACCACGCCCGGCTAATTTTTTGTATTTTTAGTAGAGACAGGGTTTCACTGTGTTAGCCAGGATGGTCTTTTTCTCCTGACCTCCTGGTCTGCCTGCCTAGGCCTCTCAAAGTGCTGGGATTACAGGTGTGAGCCACCTGGCCTGGCCTCTAGTAACTTTTAAATAAAGTTGTCTCATTAAAAATAGTTCCCATTCTACTTTACCAGGAAATCTGCTACAAACAATTGTTTAGAGCAGCATCTCATAATCCCAGGGCATTATTCTCTACTTCCTTTTGCAGCAAAAGTGTGTATAAGGCACAGTGGATAATACAGGAATATATAATTTTATGCATTTTATAATTTTAATTCAGGATGTTTTTGCAAGCTGGTAGGGTCTCCATGACATGTACTTGAAACAGAATCAGATTTATTGAGCATCCAGTCCAGGTACATTTTTGGTTTACATTATTTCATTTTAAATTTCCAAAAACATTTTCAAAGTAAATACTTTTATTTACAGTTTGTATGTGAGAAAGCTTAGACTAAGAATTTGTCCATAGCTATTAAATAGAGAAAGCCAGGCTTAAGTTGTAGACCTTCTTATCTCCAAAGCTCATGCAATTTTTCTATGCTGTGTTGATGATTTTATTATTAGCCAAAAATAAATGACATGAGAATTTCAGAGAATTCCTTTTTTTTTGTTTGCTTGTTTGAGATAGGGTCTGGCTCTGTCACCCAGGCTGGAGTGCAGTGGGTGCCATCATAGTTCACTATAGCCTAGACCTCCTGGGCTCAAGCAATCCCCCTGCCTTAGCCTCCTGAGTAACTGGAATTACAGGTACATGCCATCATGCCCAGCTAATATTTTATTTTTTTGTAGTGATAGAGTCTCACTGTATTATTGCCCAGGCTGCTGTCACACTCCTAGACTCAAGCAGTCTTCCTGCCTTGGCCTCCCCAAGTGCTGGGATTACAGGCATGAGCCACCATACCCTGCCAGATAATTGCTTTATATGAAAGCTCATTTAAAAAATTTTACATTTAAGCTGGGTGTGGTGGCTCATGCTTGCAATCCCTGCACTTTGGGAGGCCAAGGCAGGGGGACTGCTTGAGGCCAGCCTGGGCAACATAGTGAGACTTTATCTCTACAAAACATTAATATAAATAAAACAAATATTTACATTTGATTTTCCCCTGCCATATACAGATGCACAGCATTAAAGCACATATAGTTCCATTAAATCTTAACAATTACTGTAGTAGACATTTTTTTCAATTTTGCAGACAAGGAAACTGAGATAGAGAGGTTAAATAAAATGTACACATTTTAACTGGTGAAGCACGTATTTGAAACCAGATTTTTCTAAGGCTAGAGTCCATACTCTAAAAAAATGTGGTACTTTATCTCATACAAACCTAGTATTCACATTTGTTAGTGTCAAATGTAGTGTTTACTGTAAATTAAGTTGTGTTGTGACATTTTGTATACCAAATTGATTTTGTGTTTATATACACGTATTTTGTTGTTTGATATTTATGTGTGTTTGTGTGTGAGGGAGATTTACGTTTTGTATGGCTGCTTCTCATTTGATTTTATATTTAAGCAAAATTAATTTTATTGTCATCAATGTCACAGAGAACTTGTGTGTATTGAAAGGCATGAGTTCTTTAGCAGATTTATATCTAACTCATTAATATTCTTAGTTCCATATTTTATATTCAAATTTACTTCTGCATACATTAGTTTACATAGGGTATTTGTATATATCAAGGCATGTTTATGTATGTGATTTTTTGACATGTTTTCTACCATCTATGGGTATACGCCCCGTACAAACACATCAGAGCCTCTCTTTATACAATGACAATCCGTTATCTATTTTAATTTTACAACAAATATTTTCAAAATGGGATAGTTCCTATTACCGGAGGTTAAACTGTAATTTGAGTTTATCTGCCCCAGACTAAAATCAGCACAGCAGTACATTGCCTTTGTCATACTGTTAAACATTGTGAAATTGTCTTTCTCATTGGTTTTATGCAAAGAGAAATCCATTCGTTGTACAAGTACAGAAAAATGAATTTAATATCTATTATTTTAAATATGAGAGAGGGAGGATGCATTAATAGATTTATGTATAACACATATATATCCAAAAAGAGTGAGTTGCTGAAAAGACTTCTCACTAGGAAAAGGTAATCATTCTAAGTCAGAGTTACAATGATTTATCCCCCCAAAAATACGATATTGGAAAAGGAGATACTTTCCAATTTGTCATTCGATTCAGTTACTCATTTTTAAAAGAAATAATTGTTTTCCTATAGATTAGCCATTTGAAAAGAATTGCATTTAAGTATTCTTGTAAGTTGGTTTTATTTAAACAATATGAAATACCATCAGAGCACTTATAATTTTCCTCCCAGGAACAAGTACAGTCTAAAAACACTTACACTGTTGTTACTTTTAGATTTTGTCTTTAGCATTTTATTGTCTCAAGTGGCTTCACAGCCATTACAACTAAAATGTAGAGACCAAAGTTTTATCGCTTTTCTAGATTCAAACTAGAAGTTCTATGTTAGAGCTGGAGTTATTCTTCAAGATGAGGAACTCTTACTCTTTTTTATTTTAAAGATTCTGTCAATCCATATGCCTATCAATATTTTGGAACTAAGATTCTTTCTGTGTCACCATATGTTTGACTTTTAAAGCAAGAGATTGTGATTCTGGCCTCATCACAGTCTTTACACATAGAATCTGTTGTTGGAATTTTCTGTCACTAGGACCTTTTTTTCTTCAAATTCAGCATTGTAAATCCTCCTATTCTCCCAGTACAATGTCTTGCTTTTATTTTTAAAAAATATTTCTTTCAAATGTGTTTCTTTTGTTCACTTCTTTGGCCATATCCCAGTCTTTTTTTATGTACAGATACCATGTTATTAGCTAAAAAATAAATGCCAAAAGAATTTCAGATAACTACTCTGTAGAAAATCTCATTTTAAAAACTTACATTTAATTTTCCTCTACTATATACTGACAGTTCCCTTTGAGCTAGCCTGTTTATTTATCTGGTCTTGTTGCACATTTGAAACTTTCTCACTTTAACTTCTTCAAGGAAATTTGTGTTTACATTTTGTCAGGCCTCCATCTTCTATACTTTTTGCTAGATTATTGCTTGCTGATATTGAGGTTTTTTTCTTTTTAACCTCAGATATAGTTTTCCATTCTTTCCTTTTTCTCTAGTTGCATATGACATGTGCCTGTCTTCAACATATTGCCTATTCCCAATAATTATTCCCAATAATTGGCGACTGTTATCTATCTATGAATGGGATTTAATAACCAATCTCATTACAGAAATGGTATTATTATATCATCATTTTACCTTTATACTCTATCAAAATATTTGCTTAGGAACATTTTAATATTTATTACGTTTTAAAAAATTGACCCTTTGCTATTTATCAGTGCTAGTAATTATTTTGTCATAAGTTATAAAATTCATGAGCAAAAACGGATTTATAAGTTTTGTTTTCTTTTTAAAAAATCCAGTTCCTTTGGGAGATAAATGTTCTTTTTAATTTTTGTGGGCACATAGTAGGTGTATGTATTAATATTTATG
This sequence comes from Pongo abelii, assembly GCF_028885655.2. NCBI lineage: Eukaryota > Metazoa > Chordata > Mammalia > Primates > Hominidae > Pongo > Pongo abelii. The sequence continues at coordinate 111,419,235 of NC_071991.2, forward strand.
GAGTACATGAGATGTTTTGATACAGGCATGCAATGAGAAATAATCATATCATGGAGAATGAGGTATTCATCTCCTCAAGCATTTATCCTTTATGTTACAAGTAGATTTATGTTCTTACATTAAACTTTTAAGTATTCAGTACTGTTGTACAGGTAAATTTAATTCTTTAAAAAATGTATTATTGGTGCAAATAATAGTCTATAAAGATTTCCAACTTAATATGATGTTGTTTTACATAATGTAGGAGGATCAAAACACTGGACAATGGGGAAGTTAGATGTCTCTGATTGTTTTTGCTTCTGAACCATATACCCAGACTATCCAGAATGTAAGTTTATATGACTAGTAGTATTTGAAATTCCATATAGTCTTCCATTTTTTTCCATGTTATTCTCTTGTATCCTTTCTTTCAAATAAGATTAAACATTTTTTCTCTAAAAAATGTACAAAATATAAGCAAAAATGACATATTTTATCCTGGATCACATGGTAAATTTCAGAACATAGTAGGATATATGAAGTTAAAATACAAATAATCATGACTGATAATTTTTTTAAATCCTTGCATTTTGGAAAATCTAATTTTCTCTGTATATATCTGTAAACATTAAATTTATCTGTTCTATCTTAAAGAATTATAGGATTTTGTATATTCCATCATTTCAGAAAGATTTTAGTCAATTTGCTGCCATTATAATAAACAATGGATCTAGTCAAAGTTAGAGGAAATATATGGAGGAAAATAATAAAGCTAGAATAGGAATGGATCACAGAAATATTTTCTGTTTAGACCTGTTCGGTTGCTGAGATGGGTTTCCATCTATCTTTGATCTACTTAGCAGCTAAATTAAAGGAGGCAACATACTCAGTTATAAGATGAATGCTGTGTATAAAAAAAATTTAAGCAGCTGCTAGGTGGAATCATAGTTTTTCCAGATGCTTAGACCTACAATAATTTCGTCTAGTTCTCATGAAGACACACTGTGTAATATAGTGTATAAGCAGTAACCCCGTAATAGATACAACAAAGCTATTTCTTATGATAATAGTCAGTGTGTGACAAGTAGGTAACTCCAATGTGAAGTTCAGTAAAATCAATGTAAGAGGTGCTAACACGTTGCATTTGTCGTTAGAATTAGTTCATTCATGGTCTGATCAGATTGAGATGTAAAATGCAGACTATCTGGCCTGAGTAACACATGCTCTGTATGTCATTTAGGCAATCCTCCATAAATATTATTTCTTTCAACTAGAATTTTGATAAGGATTAGATAGCAAAGAGTACAAAGTTTGTACTCTTCAGCAAGAACATAAGGTTCAGAAATCTTACCTGGCTTAGCTGGATTATCTAAGGAGAATATAAAGTTGAAGAGTCTATAAATTAAGGACCCTAAACCAGAACCTTGTCTGAATAAATGGGCCCCAGTTTCACCTACTCATGGGAATGGGTTTAGAAAAAGTGAATGGGAAGAGCGAAAATCATGTGCAAAAACATTTCAGAATTCATTCCAAAGTACATGATTAGGAATGTAAAGTCCTAAAATTTATCTATAGGATATGATCTGTGGCTCCTAATGGGATGCCTAGTACTTGTTTGGGGGCACAGGGACTCTGCTTTCATTGCAAGGGGTAAACCAAACATTTATTCTGTAATATCTTTTGATAAATAATAAATCCAAAGTAAAGATTAGCATATTGGAATGCATTCTTCTGTACAGTATTTACCAGATACTGATAGACTATGCATTTTTCTCTGAGCATGGCCAAGATAATAATTTCACTCAAGAAAATATTCAAAGTAGTTGCTTTTAATTACCTACCATAGTCACAGGTAAAACTTGAGGAAATATTCAAATAAAGTTTACTTTTAAGAAATTTAGCTTCCTACTGAATAGGATACATATCTTCAAAGAATAAAAATATTTTAGGGATAATATAGTCAGTAGTTTTTATTAACCTGTATTGGACGTCCTTCAAATGACCTACATTTATTTTCTTTCTCATGGGCTTTACATAGGATAGATTACTCTCTCCTGCACCTCACACCTGCTTTGTTAATGACCTTTCATCCTTTGGCACAGAGCACAGAAATTCACTTCCTCTAGGAAGGCTTCTGAATTGCAGACCTGATTAAGTCCAGCTGATATTTGATCTCATTGCATCTTGTACTTTCCCTTCGTATCAGTGATCACAGTTTGCTATTATATATTTGTATGATTACTAATTTTTGTCTTCATACCCTGAGGAACTGACTGTGTACTTTCTTCTCCTTCTGTTAGCCAGGTACTTAGCAGTAGGTGGAACACATTTATTCAGATCTTTGTTGAATGAGTACTTGAATGAATGAATGAATGAATGAATGAATGAATGAACAAGTGAAGTAGCATTAAAATTCCTATCTGGTCTATCAAACTGAAATTTAATTTAGTCACCATTTAATAAATGTTTTGCCTCTTGAAGTTATTACACCAAAAAAGCACTATTAAATATTTCCTGATACTATGTAGGTCATACTACATTTTTTAACAGTTATTTTACTTTGTGTTTTCTTTTTTTTTCAAGATGGAGTCTTGCTCTGTTGCCCAGGCTGGAGTGCAGTGTTGTGATCTTGGCTCACCACAACCTCTGCCTCCTGGGTTCAAGATATTCTCCTGCCTCAGCCTCCCGAATAGCTGGGACTAGAGGCATGCACCATCATGCCCAGCTAATTTTTGTATTTTTAGTAGAGACAGGGTTTGACTATGTTGGCCAGGCTGGTCTCAAACTCCTGACCTCGTGATCTGCCTGCCTCAGCCTCCCAAAGTGCTGGGATTACAGGCGTGAGCCACTGTGCCTGGCCTCTTCTGTTTTGTTTTGTCTTGTCTTGTCTTTTTTCTTTTTTTTTCATGATACCATACCATTTTTCACTATGTAAGTTTTATTTATTTATTTTTATTTACTTATTTTTTCTTTTCTTTTCTATTTTATTTTTTGGTAGAGCCTCACTCTGTCACCCAGCTTGGAGTCCAGTGGCACTATCATAGCTCACTGCAGCCTCAACTTTCTGGGCTCCAGCAATCTCCCCACCTCAGCCTCCCTAGTAGCTGGGCCTAAAGGTGCATACCACCATATTTGGCTAATTTTTTTTTTTTTCTTGTAGAGATGGGGTTTTGCCATGTTTCCCAGGCTAGCCTCAACTCTTAGGCTCAAATGATCCTCCTATCCCAGCCTCCCAAAGTGCTGAGATTACAGGTGTGAGCCACTGCCCTCAGCCCTTTCTTTTTTTTTTTTTTTTTTTTTTTGTGACAGAGTCTCACTCTGTCACCCAGGCTGGAGTCCCGTGGCGCGATCTCGGCTCACTGCAAACTCTGCCTCCTGGATTCACGCCATTCTCCTGCCTCAGCCTCCCGAGTAGCTGGGACTACAGGCGCCTGCCACCAAGCCCGGCTAATTTTTTGTATTTTTAGTAGAGACAGGGTTTCACCGTGTTAGCCAGGATGGTCTTTTTCTCCTGACCTCGTGATCCTCCTGCCTCGGCCTCCCAGAGTGCTGGGATTACAGGCGTCAGCCACCGCGCCCTGCCTCAGCCCTTTCTTTTCATAATATTCTGACTTAGATGGACATGCAGTAACAATAATAATCCTTATAATGGATATTAAAATTTAAGACACTTCAACTAATTAGAATAAAGCTATGGAGTCAGAAGTAAGCAAGCAAACAAAAATATAAAGAGTCTCTAATTCGTGTCTTACCTTCTATTACCTTTATACTGAAATACATGCCCTTTACTTGTTATTGCTCCTAGTTTACCTGACTTCCTAGGCCACTGCCCACTGAAGTCCATATTTTTGATGGGGAATCAAAAGGAATAGCCTCATATAGAAGAAAATAGCATTTTTAGAATCCTTTGAAATAATGCACATACTAACCATGATATACTCTCTGGATTCATTCAGTGAATGTGCAATCACTCTTAGTACATTATGCTGATAACCATGAAATAGAAGGAAGAGACCAAGTTATCTTTTTTTGTGTACACCTTGAGATGGGGAAGGAACTATACAGCAATAAACTATTTTGAAATCACAGACTTCAATTTGATTTAAAAATCCTACTGAACAAAGACATTTATTTTTGGTCTACTTAAAAAATGGATCGAGTATTGATTGAATGCTGTTTGCCTTTAGTTATTTTGAAAGATTAATAATTTGTAGCACTTAATTCCCCATGATGATGAGTAAATAAAAACATTATTATGGTTAGGCCAAAAAATTGTGTTATCTGGCCGGGCAGGTGGCTCACGCCTGTAATCCCAGCACTTTGGGAGGCTGAGGCAGGCGGATCACCTGAGGTCAGGAGTTCAAGACCAGCCTGGCCAACATGGTGAAACCTGGTCTTTACTAAAAATAGAAAAAATTCGCTGGGCGTAGTGGTGGGTGCCTGTAATCCCAACTACTCAGGAGGCTGAGACAAGAGAATCTCTTGAACCCAGGAGGCAGAGGTTGCAGTGAGCCAAGATCGTGCCATTGCACTCCAGCCTGGGTGACAAGAGTGAAACTCCGTCTCAAAAAAAAAAAAAAAAAGAAAAGAAAAAAGAAAAGGAAATTGTGTTATCTGAGAAAACATATTTGATGAGCATAGGCTTTTGCCTTAATATGAACATATAATAGAGATACCATGCCATTTTTCACTATGTAAGTTTTATTTATTTATTTATTTATTTATTTTATGAGATGAAGTCTTGCTGTGTCACCCAGGCTGGAGGGCAGTGGCACGATATCGGCTCACTGCAACCCCCGCCTCCCATGCTCAAGGAGTTCTCCTGCCTCAGCCTCCCAAGTAGCTGGGATTACAGGCGTGTGCCACCATACCTGGCTAATTTTTGTATTTTTAGTAGAGAAGGGGTTTCACCATATTGGCCAGGCTAGTCTCAAATTCCTGACCTCGAGATCCGCCCACCTCGGCCTCCCAAAGTGCTGGGATTACAGGTGTAAGCCACTGCGCACAGCCCATTACTTCAGTTTTTCTTTTAGTTATTATAGTTACATATGATAACTGTTTATCATTTTCAGTTTACCTAATTTAGATTGATTTAATTGTTCATCACAATGAGTAATTCTTGTTGCCCTTGATTCAAGTCTGTGGATTTTTTCCTCTAATAAGGTTTTAATCGACATTATCCCTATGACATGCTGTGTATGCTTTCATTTACTTATTTTAAAATATTAGTAGATTTGAAGTTTAATATAGAATGGCTATTTGTGCGTCTACTTCTTTGCCTAGCAACTTGCATTCTATCATTAAAAAGTTTAATTTCTGACTTATGAGGCATATATGAAATATGGCAAAGATAAAGTTCATAACTGAAGGAGAAATATTATGTGAGGCTGGGTACGGTGGCTCACACCTATAATCCTAGCACTTTGGGTGGCTGAAGCAGGAGGATCCCTTGAGCTCAGGAGTTTGAGGACAGCCTGGGCAACATAGGGAGACCTTGTCTCTAAAAAAAAAAAAATTATATATATATATATATATATATACACACATAATTTTTATATATACATAATATATATAATGTGAATATACATCTATTTGTATGAGTATTGTTGCATGATGTCTTGCCAGAATAGTAGAAGGAAATGTTTTGCAACTCTGGAGAAACTTATATGAATCATAAACGTAAAGTAACTTGTAAGAAGAGGACAAACTATCAGAAGTCCCCTAATTAGCTTTGAAGAAAGTCATTCATATTAGTTATTTAGTCTCAATAAAGGTGTATGTTTTTATATAAGGAAAAAACAATAAATCTGACAATAATATCTGTTGATAGTTTCGATGCCACACCCCACAAAAATAATAAGCTGAGATAGCTGAAGAGGCAAAGGTGTAGCACTGTTATAACAACAACTGGGGATCCCTTCCTTCAAACCCAGACTCCTTCTGTAGCTATGAAGTATGAATTACCTAAATCTAACAAAAAATTTACAAATATCTATTCTAATTTGTAGTTGAAGGAGACCTGTCTTTGCTTCCTTTATTCTTATGAAGCCTTTGTGTTTGGCACCAAGTGAAGTCCATGATGAAGTTTCTTTATTATATCTTTATTAAATTCTCATCCATTGTTATTTAAATAGTTGGAGTACAAATCTGAGCAAAACAACCTTATAAAATACCTTTGATAAATAAGACAAATAAATCTAAAGAATAAAACTATTTGTAAACTGTAAACATGTTCATTTGAATTAAAATTTAGTTTTATAATTAATACGAAATACACTACCTGAGCCTGTAATAAAGTCCTGTTATAAAGAGTTTTAAAATTCCTTTATTGGAAAAGTCTCAGGTTAATGTGATAGCAATAATGGTTAAAATAGGAAAAGATATCATAGTGATCAAATGTAAAGGAATTCTTTTAATATCAATATATAACCTTAGAAGACATTAAGATTGTGTTAGCAATAATAGCTAAGATTAAGCACTAAGATGAAGCTTAATGTATAAAATTTAATATTCTTGGCTAGTGTGCCAAAAAATATGTAAACTGGTCATTGGATTGGCTGTGGAGGAAAACGTGTCAGCTTCTTCTCAGGCTAGGAAGTCTTTGTTAAATTTCTCCAAGGAATAACATTACTTTCATATCTTAACTAGAATAAGTGCATGAAGTCTTTTTCTGACATTTTCTTTTTTTTTTTTTCTTTTGTTTTTAGAGACAGAGTCTCGCTCTGTTGCCCAGGCTGGAGTGCAGTGGCCCAATCTTGGCTTACTGCAGCTTCTGCCTCCCGGGTTCAAGTGATTTTCTTGCATTACAGGCACGCGCCATCATACCTGGCTAATTTTTGTATTTTTACTAGAGATGGGGTTTTCGCCATGTTCGCCAGGATGGTCTCAAACTCCTGACCTCAAGTGATCCACCCACTTCAGCCTCCCAAAATGCTAGGATTACAGGTGTGAGCCACTGCACCTGGGCTTCTGACATTTTCAATAGTTGCATATCAGATGTGCAACAAATGACAACTCTGTATTAATTAACGAAAAAGCATACCCGCTTACTAAATTACTAACATACTATGATTAGTCCAAGTGAACCCCATCAAGTTGTTTGCTGTCTGTACCTCTGTGTGTGGGCATATGAACGTGTGTGTGTGTGTGTGTGTGTGTGCGCGCGCACGCATGAGTAGGGGCTAATGTTTTGAGACTATTGCCAATGATGGCAGTAAAAGTTGTTTAATGAACTAAATACGGACACGTGCAGGTTTTATTGTTATTTAAATAATTTAGTTGACAAAGTTATTTATTTTTACTTTCTGGAAGAGTAAAATATCTCACTTGAGCTAAGCATAATTCAGTTGTTTTCTTCCTTCATGAAATGGGTTTATAATTGTGTAACAAACCGTGGTGATTTGGACAATCAGTAATGCATTGTTGCTGCATGAGGAGGGTTTTATCTCTTATTTTTCAGGTGGAGGGATTGCTCTTACTGTTTAAAGACAAAACTATATAATATATACATTATATCTTGATTTCTAATTTTCAGCTATCGGAATGTCTGAGCATATTGAAGGATGACTAGAATTTACTGCTTCACAAACAAGCATTTTTCACATACTGTATTTTATTTGTCTTTTTCTGAGCATCTCTTTTTTATTTTCCTTCTCCTGACTACAAATACTGCTACTGTAGAAGAAGGAAAAGTTAAGACTCAAATATAGTGTTAAAAATAAGGGTGGTTTGGGGTGAGAAATTTGTTGCCCCCATTCATTGTTCTGTCGATGCTGTCTTGTAGAGTTCTGGGATTTGTTAAACATCAATCAGGAATAAGTTTAAAAGAGTTGGTGATGCTGGCTCTGCTTCTACCACGGAAAATGTAGAAATGTCAATGATAAATCTTATCCTAGGAGGAAAAACATGCTACATTATTGAAAACTTCAAAAGTTTTCTGTCCCTTACTTCTCTGAAAGAACTATTAAAAGATCAGGATCAGTGCAGGTTGGAAGAACTGAAGAACGTATGGAAGATATATTTCATGAAGAAAAAAATGTTAGGATACTGCAGGTTCCTTTCTACCACAAGACAAAACAGTCTGCAAGCCAGTATTTGGTGGGGAAAAAATAGATAATTCTCAGAGGAATAATAATATTTCTAAATTACAAAAAATAAACTGCCAGTGACTCCATGCCTCATATTATTTGGGGAAAGAATAATAGTAATAATGACAAATATTTTAGGGTAATTCCAAAGCCCTCCCTTTCCCTGGAAGAGAAAAGATTATTCATTTGAAGAATTGTTAACCAGGTGGTAACTTCCATTTCGTTTAGTTTGGAGAAGGAGGAATTTTTAGAACCAAAAAGCTTAATAAATCACATCTTCTTTTACTTTTTTGCTACTGCTAGGTTTTCCTCACTTAATTTTTTTCAGTGACTGTAATTAAGTTCTCCTCAGGCTTCTGTGCTTAGAGGTTATTTTCACCATTCAAAAAATAAGCAGCCACATTTATGAGGCCAAGCATGGGTGGCTTACGCCTGTAATCCCAGCACATCGGAAGGCCGAGGCGGGCAGATCATTTGAGACCAGGAGTTCGGGACCAGCCTGGCTAAAATGGTGAAACCCCATCTCTACTAAAAATATAAAAATTAGTCAGTCATGGTGGCACACGCCTAGAGTGCAGCACATTGGAAGGCTAAGGTGGGCAGATCATTTGAGGCCAGGAGTTCGAGACCAGCTTGGCCAACATGGTGAAACCCCGTCTCTAGTAAACATACAAAAATTAGCTGGGTGTGGTGGCACATGCCTGTAGTCCCAGCTATTCAGTAGGCTGAGGCAGGAGAATTGCTTGAACCCAGTAGGCAGAGGGTGCATTGAGCCAAGATCGCACCACTGCCTTCCAGCTTGGGTGACCGAGTGAGACTCCATCTCAATTAAAGAAAAAAAGCTACATTTATACTTGGTGCGGAAAAAGGTTCTCTGTAGCTTCTTCTCCTTACTTGCATTAAATCAATTTTGTATGAAATTTGGAGTGTTGTACTGCAGGATATCACAAAGGAAATGCAAAATTATTTGATTTAGGATAGTTATTTAAGAAATACATTTTTAAGAGTCAATATTTTTAAATCTTGCATTGTAGTTTAAGATGCTTCTTTAGTTTTCTCACTTTCTGGTAAAATTTTAAATTGAAATACCTTGGATTATACATTCAATAGAAAAGAAATGTGCAGTAGATCAACTGTGAGTCATTGAAAGTAATAAATGATAATTCATTCATTGCATGCTCTATTCCTGGGTTAAAACTGTGTCCATTAGTGCTTGAGTCTGAAAGAGACACACCTGTCCTTAAAGTGTAATTTCGTATTTGTTTGGAATAAGTCTAGGAAGTAAGGAAGTAGCTCCCAAATTCAAACTTCTCAGCTAAAAAAAAAAAAATCTGTTAATTTAATGACCCTAGAGAGAATGATAAATGGAGCAGGGATCATTTATAGTGTAAGTTTTCATATTTAAGCATTATTATTATGGATTTTTAAATTTAACATAGTTTCCAAAGATGATGCTGAAATTTAAAGAAATAAAGTAACTCCTGACAAATCTAGTATTTAGTTTGTGGTACATATTTCTCAAGTTAGTGGAAAAAAATCAATGTCCCTTTACTGGAGATTAAAAAAAAAGAAGAAAAAAAAACCCATAGAGAAACTGGGTTCAAATTTGAGACGAATGTTTTACCGGGTTGGAGTTGATATTTACATTCCCAATGAGTTTTTCTTCCAAACAAACTGATTTTTGTCAATTAAGATAATGAATTTACTTCATTTATGAAGTAATACCTTTAACTTTTAAAGATCGAAAATGATCATAAATGAGAATCAGGTTTTGTGAGCTAGAATGGACAACTTGTAGATTTTTAAATAAAGGATATCTCTCTCTCTCTCTCTCTCTCTGTGTATATATATATATATAGATAAATCTATATATATTTATATATATATAGAAATCTATATATATATATATAGAAATCCAAGTATGACTTCATACTTATTTATCTTTCAAGATTTTAAAGGTGTTCCTAATATTTTACACAAAAGCATGTGCACTAGATATGGTTGCAAAATACTGGGTGATGAGTTATACTGCCATTCTCTGCTTTCCTGTGAACTCCTTTATTTGTATAGTAGCTATATGCTCAGACGTTGAAAATATAAAAAGTGAAGTACCCTGAAAAGTATCACATGATGGCACTGTTTCCATTTCCACATCCAATATTATGAAATAAAGCTATAATAAACTGGTATTAAGAATGGGGTGTAATGCCAGCGTATTTTGTATAATTTATGTAAAATAAAAATCTAACCACTATGGTTATTAATATGGGTACGAAAGTGAATTCATAGATTTTTCACAAAATGTTTTGTAAAAGCTTGCATTTCTATAATGTCTGTAATTTAGATCACAAAGAAACAATTTATCTAGATATTAACAATTTTAGTAACACAGAAAACAGCTTCATTAATTACTTGAGTTGCTTTACAAACTATTTTTTAAAATAGAATATTTTATGTTATATTTCAGTTTTAATTGGGAAGAAATAACGCTGTATCATACATGAGATTTATCTGTGGCAAATATGACCATTTGCATGGAATTATTTCTGAAGAATGCAAAGAAAGTGTATAAATAATATTGAAAAGTACATGGATCAGTGTTTGAAGGGATCAAGCACAATTTTAAAGTAAACAAAATTTAAATGTGGCCAACCTGAATATTTAAAGGGTTCATTAATCTGAGAAATGTAAATGTTAAATGGTGTGTGATTTCAACTACCATTATTTATTATGGTAAACAGTCTTTCCTATATAATAGGCATGAAAAAATGGTGTGGAGTGATTTTCATCTCAGGAATGAGAGTACAATAATTTTCTATTCCTAACAAAAAAGAAAAAAAAATGATCAAAATGTGATGTGATATATAGTGAAGTACTATTTAGATGTGGATGTTTAAAGATGAACCAAGCACCAGGATTTCACCAAATTTTATCTATAATAATGAATTAATAATAGTGGATATAGATACATCTTCCCAGTGGCATGAGTGTGTTAAAAAAGATATAAAGCTCTATGGACTTGAAATGATGCCCCTCTAGTGATGTTAAAGAACCTAATGGCCAGAATTTGGAAGTGCAGCAAGTGAGTGCTGTAAGAATATTTTTAAATGTGATCAGTTTATATTTGTTTTAATATGAGAGAAAAAAATACTTTGCACAATTTTCCTTTTAATTTTTCTATGAACTTGTCTCTGGGGGAAAACATACATATGAAGTTTTCTTACTGTATTCTTTTAAAAATAAATATGAAAAATAATCATGCAGGTAAACCAATTCCAAATATTTATCTTAACAACATCCCCAAAATCTTAAAGGTATATACTAGGCATAAACCTTAAACCTTTAATCACAGTGGAGATAAATTCCTCCTACAAAAAGAAATGTGTAAAGTAGAACTATTCTGATATATTATTCTATGTAATCATTTTTCAAGTCTGTCTTTAAACAAGTAGTTACATCTTATTATAAAGACAATAAATAAATACATTTTCCTAGAAATCCATCTTGAAATAAGGATTTCTTGCACCCTAGTTTCAAGAATACATTGGTGTCATATCACCTCCTTTGGGAAAGTGACAGTTTGCATAATACTTTTCACATAAGAGAAAAATTTAAATAATGATATTGAGGAAATTGTTGAAACATTGCCTAATGGTATAGTAACAAAAAGTATTCATAAATCTCTACTGTAGAAGAAAAAATATACACTACAATAATCTGTTCATTTGTCTTAGAAGAGAGGAGAAAAAAACCCAGAATACTGAAATGGGAAATTTCCATGTTCACTGTATTTCACCATGCAAATTACTTGCAATTTCCAAATGCCAGTGTTACTTTTCAGGACAAATTTCACACAAAAGGAATTCAGTGATTATTCATCCAGTTTAATTAATTCAATTAAATAAGTCTGATGCTGTCAGGTGTTCTTTTAATAATTGAATCAACATGCAGATACATAATAAGCATAAAAGCGTTTCTATGGCTGCAGTTAATTTAGATCCAAAAGAATCTGCTGCTCCTCTACATTTGATATAGATTATTCTATAATATTTCAGTAATGGGTTGCACAAAGGCTGGCTTTTAATTCTTTGCTTTCTCGAATGTCTTTATATATAATGGTTTAAAACAGAAGGTGTTCAAGAGAGGGTGACCTTTTTTCCATTACCATGGTTCCTGTCATTAATGCATTATAATTTTCTTTAGAAGTCTGGAAAAATGTGTATGTGTGCAATACGTAGCAGGTATGAATCAAAGTGTGTCAGTGAAAGTTTAGAATTGTCTGTTATTACTTTTTAAAAGAAAAGATTCATGGGACACATTTTATTGTTCTCAGTATATATTTATTTTTCTTGCTATGAGCAGTTCAACTATTTTTACATATTCTAATAAGACTTAAAATTTTGGATTTTTATGCTATAATAGTCATCTTACTAATATTCTAAAAATAATATGTATTATAACTAAATTTAAAACAAAGACGAGAGTGGTTGTTATTTTTATTTTTGCATAAAGATAACCTCACATACAGTATTAAATTACAAAAGGATATTAATCATATATAAAGAATAAAGACTGGGGTAAATGGTTTACTTGGAGTTCTCAGCAGTGCTTGATGTCATAATTATTGTAAATATTAATTGCTGTGCTAAAAATGTAAGGAAGCCGATTTTGTATTAGATGAAAAATGAAAATAGACTGTGTACTGGTAAATAGATAATCATACAAAAGTAATTGGGGTTTTAAAACCCCAATCTATTCTGCCAGCATGAGCTCGTTTGCATGTTAATCACAAGAGTGATTTCCTACTTCACAAGGAAGTCCACACTCTTTCATAACCACTTTTAATTGCGTTTAAAATGATTCAGGTTTGTAACATTAGAAATGAAGGCGTATCTGTGTCAAATTAATAAAAATGTCCCTGAAAATCTTTATAGCCTATAAATACTCAAATATTTTAAGGACTTCTATTTTTAATTGGAATATGTAGAGGCCTATTGTATATTTTGAGTGTTATTAATGATAGCATAGCTTTGGTACAATGTGCCAGTTTTTAAAGGTAGATCACTTAAAATATAGTTTTATTATATTTTCAATTATGTGGAATTTTCTTTAATTTTAATATGCAAGTACACTGAAACTTAATTTTAAATTTTTACAATAAAATATGAGCTTACAATAAAAGAATGTAACATTGAAATTTTGTAGGTTACTTAGTTTTTATAAATTCTTATGGCAAATGACTTCATCATTCAATCCTCCCTGGATGCACACACTCTCAGTATAAAATTTTTATGAGCAATAATAAGCTTTTCAATAACAAAATTTAATGTTGAAAGTTATTAACTATTTTCAACTATATTATTTTAGTATTAACTAAAAGCATTTTATTACTAACAGTAAATATTAAAATTATCATTTAAAAACTATGAAATAAGAAAATGTGCTAAATCAAAAAATATTTTTGACTTAAAAATCATCAGTGTCATGTTTCCAGTACCAATGTAAATGATATTTTAGTGTTCATATCCTGAAAATTTCTTTTACTCTGTCATACATAATAAGTAAATGTCAGATTAAGACAAAATTATTTATTTGCAGAGCATAAGAAAGGATCGCATTTTTTGGTAAATTCACTAAGTGTAGTCTGATCAAATCACAAAAATACAAAAACTGAATTCTTGTCAAGATGTTCACACACACACACACACACACACATCTACATACATATTTGATGAAAAGTTTGATCATTAAAGAAAAAGTCACAATTTAAAAGGATATATTTGCCATAATCACCAGGTGTTATTTCTAATATAAATGACCAAGATGATGTTTCTATAATATAGCTTTCCATGCTCTGGAGATTAAAACTACCAAAACAGATCTATTAAATTTTTCATGGGGAGGGTCCACAAGGGATGATAAGCCAATATTTCTTGTCCCATATTCCAGATGTTTTATGTAGTTCTGCATCTTTCTAAACTAAATTGTAGCTTTTCCAGAAAAAAGTGTACTATTGAGACTGAGATGAAAGGCAAGAGCTGTTGAAATGTTAATTTTACTATCTACTGTTGAGGTCTGCAACCTTTTTTATATTTTTTTCTTAGTCCCAGTAGCTCAGTTCTGTTTTATGAATGTTGTGGTATTTCAGTTGTTTGAAGTTTATAAACTAAGAGCATGATTTTGACTTAATAAAACTGAGTGCCACATGGTATATGATAATGTGATAAACTTTACCTTAGTGATTCCCTCTTTAGACTTTGATGTAGTAAGAATGATTTAAATGTGATTGTGATCATCAGCAATATAGTAATGAATATAATTAGTGTTGTTTTGCTTTTGCTTTTTGTGAACTTTTTTTTAGAAGCTCGACAGATGATAACATAAGGAAGTAAATGTTTGGTAGAAATTACCCTGTTTCTTTCATATGTTTAGTTTTACTGTTTGGATTTTTTGCTACATCATGGGTCCAACAGAACATTTCCTGAAGCTTTACTTTATTTCAGGAGCAGCTGGGTGTGGTGTTAGTAACACCCTTCTGAGATAATCAACCTGAGAGAGGTGTCTTGATTCTCCAGTATCAAATCCTTGCATTGGTCTAGGACATGTTATAACTTTTTAATTCTTATATTCCTTTTTGTGAGTTCATAACTATTTTTGTGACTGTATTTACAAATCCCTGTGTTAAAAGAATCCAATTTCCCCTTTTTTTGGAATCTGTTGCTCTTTTAAAGTCAGAGTAAGATACAGTTTTGTTTATGATTACCTAGAATTAAAGCTCATTTATACAAAGGTCTTTTACAAGATAGGGATTCTTATACTTTTTAATATTTTATGTAGTAGGTGAATATAATTGAGTTTATGTTTCTGCAGTAGTTTGCTTTGCCTTGCTTTTGCTCAGCAAGTTGTTTGGCAAAATAAAAATATAAAAAAACGGAGCCACTTTCAGTTGGCCATTTGACTTTAAATAGCAACTGGTAGTATCCAATCTCTATAATTGATTCAGTCAAAAAAAAACTCCAAAACCTGTTCCTTCAGTACCCAATACTGTTTAAATAAAACCATTTAAACCCAATAATTTAATTAAGGAAATGCTAGAAAAATATGTATTTTATTTGGGTTAGAGCTTAATAAGAAACCATGTGATAGTGATTTCTTCTGATCTCACAATGCCGTTTTATATAATTGCTTGGTTTCACTTGAAATTGTGAAGATGATGATGTCAGTAAATTAGAGACTGAGTAGCTTGTATTATGAAGGCATCTATGTGTTGCCATATCGCCTGGAAAAAGTAGGACTTGTAATTAACTGCATGTATAGACACACTAAGGGACATAAAGAATATATTAGCCCTTGTGTTGTGGTCACAGAAAAAATGTGCCAAAATAGATGGTAAATATATTTTCTTTGATTACTTTCCATATCATTCAATTAAATATTTGCCATATATTTTGTTAATTTTGGTCTTCAAATTCAGGTACGTAACTATTATAATTCAAACTTGCTATTAAAGGTTGACATTTTCAACCTTTTTTGCAAAATAATTTTGCAAAGTGCTTCACCTAACTTTGTACAATATAATACTTGGAGGTCCTCTAACCACTGTGGTATGATTTTGTAGTCAGTAGTATTTGTCGATAATACTTTTCGAAGTTTACAGTTATAAAAGTTGGATATTTGTCACATTTATTTTGCAATTAAAATATTACTCCCTGTATTGCACCCCCACTGTGTTGCAACACCATCCTAAGAATTAAACTTCTAGAGTGTTAACTTATTCTTGTAAAAATCAGTGTAACCTTATGAGCTTCACGGATCTCTTAAACATTCTGTGTTTGGATAGATTATCTTAATGGATGATATTCGGATAGATATTTTCATTTTAATTAAGCCCCCCTACTTAAAATCTAAAATATCCTTAGAGGTAAGCTAAGCGCTTAATGTACTGTAGTTAAGCTTTTTATTTGAAAAAAAAAATTGTGATGACTGAGAAAATAAATGAAATCTGCACTTCGTTTTAACTTATTTATCTGGAAAGCATAAATTACTACTTAGCACTGAATAATCGCATACAACATACTCTGAACTATATCATTTTAAAATTGATGTATCCTTTATTTTCTTCTTCTTAAAATCAAGTAATGTCAGGATCTTCAGAACTATCATATATTTAGCAGCAGCCAAGATATTAATAAGCAAGGATGAGGTTGAAAGTTACAATGGTATAAAATATGCCTAAATGCAATGTTTTCTAACTCAGTAAGACATCGTTTTTATTTTTCAGTTGCCCCCAAAGAGTGAGTATTATCGTGTAGTGTCTGACATGTAGCAAAAACATATATAGTATGTTTGGGAACAATCTTATGATTGATTAAATAAATGGAGATAGATAAATAGACATACAAAAAGAAGATAAGATAGATAAATTGATATCTCCAGGGTTGTTTAAAAACAAACAAAAAATCTAACAGCATGCCCAGGAGGATGATTTCCCTAATATGAACATCAAATATGTTTAAAAATAATTCATTATTTAAACAAATGCCAGTAGGTGTTGATGGCCTATAACTACTAACTGTAGTAATCAGAAATAATGATCCATCAGGTAATTTTCATTTCTCTATTTCTTTCACTGGAGAACTTCTTTGTATTTTATTTTCTAGGTCTCATTTTTTTCTTCCTAACCTAAAGAAAGATACGTTCATTCCCTCATTAGCTCACTAGACCATTTTAAGGAATCTTTTCCCCTTCCTCACCTTTATGGTTTACACTTTGACTGAATCAGCTTCCAGGCCAAAATGACATTTTATAGTCTGCTCATAAACTTATCCACCTGACAGTAGTTTTGACTGCTCAAAGGAACCACTGCCAAAGTCTACTTGATTCTTATGGCTAGATTGGAAGCTGATTATCAGGAATTTAGGGTTCTATTCCTGTCCGGGGACCCAACCTTCTTTATGCCTCATTTTGCACCTCGATAAAATGGGTAACTAAGTCCTTTGAGGCTGTAATATTCCCTGCCAAAGGCTTTAAATAAGTGTAAGGTGTTACTGCTCATTGATTCACAAAGTTTTTTAAGGTGTTATTGCTATTACTTGAGTAACAGGAAAGAACCTTCTTGAACTTGGAAAGACCAACCAATAACTTCCATTTTGACTATTCCTTTTATTTTCTGAAGTTCAAATCAATAAACTTTCAGCGGTTTTAAATGGAAATTATTATATAAGTAATACAAAATCATCTAAATCTCCAAATTTGTCTATAATAATATAGTATTACTCATGATAGTATTTAAATAATATCTCTAAAATACTTAAGCATAAAAGTTTATTCAATGTAGTTATAGTTCTAAGAATAGCCTATCATATCTTAATTCCTGAATACAGACTTTCCTAATCATTGGACCTTTTCATATTTTATCTTATTACATTTATAAACATATTTACTTATAAAAATGAGAAAATACTTTAGATAAATACCTAGAAGTTAGATAAATAACTAAGAGTTAATTATGAGATTAAATGACACCCATTTTGAAGGCTTCGAATAGCTGTTGTCAAACTGGTTTCAGATTCGAAAGAGCTTGATTGATAGGTGAATCTCAAAAGTGTGTTTGTTTCACATCAAAGTTATTTTCTGTCCACTGTGGTTATTCCTGTCAAAAGCTTGTCCTTTCAACAGTCTTCTGTCTTTAACTATATTCTCAGTTCATCTCCTCTATGCCAATATTGAAAATAAATTTTAGGGAGGTTAAAAAAGGGTTTCTAGAGAAATGATTAACGGTTATATGATAATGAACTATGCAGTCATAATATTTTATTGATTTTAACTTGTCATATCAAACCAATTTACTTAAAGAAAAGTTTACTATGTTCTTACACTCTTTAGAGAAGAAAATGTTCAGAAATCTAAAAACGCTTAAAATACTGACAACTGAATTTTGATGATATAAGCTAATCTTAAAGATAATTTATAAAGCAGTAACTTTACTGTACTTTTCTCCTTATCCCTACACCATAACTTGGGGATTAGCAAGTGTTGTTTGTTTTTAATGTCATCTCTAGAACTAAGTATTGTCTGTATGAATGCCATTTGTATAATTCTTCATGGTTTACAAACACTTCCCCATAATTACAGCACATTTTTTTCTCAGCAATTTTAAAGGGATTACCCTCTCTACATCTTCTACATCTTATTCCTTGCCACCACTCCTGTGTTGTTGATGTAAATTTTGCTTAGAAAGGCAAGTAAACCAAGTAACCTATCCAGTAAGGAAAATAATTAAAAATAAAATTATTTCATACTTATTCAAAGCTCACTGTGTTTTTACTGGCTACATTGCTGCTCATTTATGTGGGATGAAAACGTTACAAAAAGGGAGGGATAATGCAGAAGGGCAGGGAATAAAGTGAATTGGTGAAGAAAGGGAGGAAAAGAGAGATAGAGTTAGGCTCATTGTACTATTAAATTCTCTATTTCCTTACATTGTTTAATAAGTGTTAGTTACATAGAAAATGAAACCAATAATGATTTATATTATGCCACAGTTTTTTAAACCTATCAGTTAACTCGCCCTTAAGAAGATTGTTCTTGACTGAATGGTGATATGTAATTTGCATACGCGCTTCTCTTAGCTTAGGGCCTTTGTGCTGTCTATTGCTTCCACCTTGAATGTATTTCTTTGAGATACCTGCATGGCTAATTCCTTTACTTTCTTCAGAAATTTGCTCAATGTCACCTTCTTAATACAACTGCCTGGCCATTTTATTTAAAAATACAGTAGCCATTCCTTCCCTGGTTTTCCCAATTCAACTTGCTATTTTCTAACCATTCTATTTATCAGCAAATATTCTATATAATTTACTCATTTATGATGTTTATTGTCTTCCTCACCCCCACCTCCACCTCACACTAGAATGTAAGCCTCATGAGGGCAGGGATTTTTGCACATTAATTTTTTTCTATCTCCCCCTCTAGAATATCAGCAAACAGCAGTGATTTTTGTCTGTTTCCTTCATTGATACATGCCTAGAACATTACCTTGTATATAATTCTTGGTCAATATTTGTTTATCAAATTGGACATCTGTTGTTATAGTACCTATATGAAAGAACTATACAACATGTTGATTACACAAGATACGTACATTGTACTAACAGCATGCTACGCCTGTGATTTTTGGCTTCGGTTCTATGATACTCATCAATATCTAAGCTCATGACAATGACGGGGGAAGTGGGGTAGTAGAAAAACCCTATGCCCACTTTAAAAACTTTAAACTGTAGCTCTGTTCTTTGTTGTACACAATGACATGTTACAAAGACACAAAGACATATAATACAGCACAGCACTCCTCAGCAAGAAGACGACTCCCCATTGTATGCCAACATTGGTTGGAAAGCATGGTGTGATACACGTTTACTCTTCATTTGAGACATTTCCACATTGTATTAGGGCACTGTGGACTATTTCGGTTAATCAGTGTTTCAAATGTAATCTGGGGTTTAGTGCCAGGTGGCATGCCTGAGACATAAAGATTTTATGGATAACAGATGTAGAGAAATGTAGAGCTTTCTCAGATTGACTGTAGACATATTTTCTTAAGAGATACATACATAGAGTAGTTATTCTGTTAACCAATGTTTAAGATCATGAAATTGTTACATAAATATAGGCCTTCCAAATTTTAATTGAATTCTTGTGAACTAAATGCAAACTGTTTACATTAGGGCTTAAAATAAAGGTGAAATAATCATCTGTTCAGTTTCTTTTATATTGCCTAGTATGAACAGAAATAACAAAATGATATTAAAGCATCCAAATTTTACACGATCTAGTGGACATACACAAATTAAAGCTCACATGCTGTGCATTCTTTTTTTAAACCACCATTTCCCTTTTCATTTTATAAAAATCTATTTATAAAAAAGTGCATTTAAAAAGAATTGTATAAATGGAAAAATGGATTGGAAGTGAAAATATTTAAAGTTACTTTAGAGTGAAGACGATTTGTTGTGACAAGAAATATAAAACAATTTTTTTATTTCTTTTTTAACAAATAGGGATACTAAAAATACAATTTTTGCAACAGTTTCCATTAAAATAATATGTTGCAATACTTTAGTTGAATTGTATAGTTTTCTTAAAATATTTGAGTAAAAATAAGCAATAGTGAAATTGGATGTGTCCCAAATAAGACATTATTTTAAAATTGTGTAGACTGTTGACAGCCTATTAAAGTAAGCAAATTCCTTATGTGGCATGAGGGAAATCATTTTATGATTTTGACAGTTGTATATTATGGTGAATAATCTTGTAATGTATCATTAGGTCTGAAGTTATTTACTGTTATTCTATACCCAACTTACGATTATTTAGTCTCCATAAGCTTAAACTAAAACTTCTTTCAAGGTAGTGGTTAACAGTTGTTTTCAAAGCAAATGCTAAGTTTGCAAAGGCATTCCTTAATGCTTTTTCTTTCTTTCTTTTCTGGCAGTAAGAACTTGATTTGTGTTCATGTTCTGAATTTCTTTAGTGTTCCTAGTATGGCTGTTGAAATCTATACTTTATATGATCTCATTGTACTGCCTGCATTTCATTAATGGCTGATTCTGTTTAGGGCTTAGGGAGTGAAATATTTTTCATATGACACTACCCAAAATGAGTACAGTACACCAGCTGCAAAAACCACAAACCATCTGATTTTGTGGCTTTTGAGGGTGTGAAAAGTTCAATTCTTAAAGTACAGCTTATATCTGTATTATACCATATGGAAGTGGGACTACTGTAGACTTATGACAAATGTCAAAAATATTAAATTCTCATCAGTAGCCTTATTTCAAATAAGGATGAGTAATATACTTATTAAGAGTTATTTTGTGTTATATTTGACCTAGAATCACATTATACCTTTTTAACATTTGGCTGCATAATTATAGTTTTTATAGTTTTCACAAACAACAATTTACATTTTATTCACAAAGATAATTGATTACTCATAGATTTATAATAATTTCTTAATGATTTTTGTTAACTTATACTGTATTGTATTCCTATTATGCAATTTTAAGCAATTATGATGTAGACAATCATATAGATGTAAAATTTTTAGTTTAAAATAATTTTATCAAGAGTAATTTTAAATCAGCTAATTCACATGTATTTTAATAGAAAATAAATATAATTTTAGAATAATCCTGTTATTTTGTATATAGTCAAAGGAAATGGAACCATTATGTCAAAGAGATATCTGCACTCTGATGTTTATTGCAGTGCTATTTGCAATAGTGATGATATAGAATCAACCTAAGTGTCCAACATTGGATGAATGGATAAAATAAATGTAGTATATAGACACATTTTTATACATTGAGAATAATCCTATTACTGAGTGTACAGTCAATGGAAGTAGAATTGTTATGTCAAAGATATCTCTGCAGTCTGCTGTTTATTGCAGTGTTATTTATGATAGCCAGAATACGGAATCAAACTAAGTGTCCAACAATAGATGAGTGGATAAAGAAAACGTGGTATATATACACAATGGAATGCTATTCAGCCGTAAAATAGTGAAATCCTGTCATTTGCAATTTCATAGATCATAGATGAACCAGGATAACATCATGTTAGGTGTGAAATAAGCCAGACACAGAAAAACAAATACCACATGACCTCATTCATAAGTGGAATCTAAAAAGAAAAAAAAAAAACCTGGTATCATAGAAGCAGAGACTAGAACAAGGGTTATCAGAGACTGGATGGAGAGAGGGGAAGGGAGGGAAGGATAGAGAGTGATTGGTCAAAAGGGACAAAGTTACAATGAGGAGGAATACATTCTGGTGTTTTATTGTACTGTAGGGTGAGTGGAAGAGAGGCTTTTGAAGGTTCTCACTAGGTTATGGGTACACTCTACCTTGATTGTATCAGTATACAACACAGATATGTATTGAAATATCAGATTTTAGCCCATAAACATGTAGAATTAGAAGGTATCAATTAAAAATTAAATAAATAAGCTATAAAATAAAAAATAAATGCAATGGTTTATATATGCCTTAGGTCCTGATGTAACTGCAATCTTGCTTTACTAACAACCATTTAAACCAAGTAATAATATTTTGTAAATGTTGTTTATGAAAAACATAATTAACATTAAGGTCACTGTGTGACCTATAAACAGTTTATATATAATTGAAATTGTACTTTTGTTTTCTGGTGTGTTTCAGAGGCTTCCTTTGAAGGATAAAATACATGTATGTGTGTATGTGTATCCATATGTCTATACAATACACACACATATAGATACATATACATACATATACACATGCATATACGTATATGTTTTGTATGAGAGGAAAAGAGTAAGACACATTCTCACTCATTTTTGCATTTTATACTGTCCTTCATACATTAGCACTACCAGTTTATTCCATTGATTGATCAGTAGTTAATGCTTTCACTCCAGCCACTTTCACACTATAGCAACAGTTTCAACCTTGAAAGTTGGCATTCAGACATATATAAGATTGTATAAAAAGGAAGTCTTAGAAAATTTCTCCAAATAATAGATATCTATCATTGGAAAATATCTGACAAACTTATACATGAGTATTTTATACCTCAAGCAAGGTAGTTCACTAAAATATGCTTTGTCAATTGCCGTAGTGTTGACTTCAACAACCACCTGTGGTGAAGTAAGTTAGTGGCAGAGGTATGTGAGTAATGCTAGGGTTGATTAAATGGCACAGGGTAAGTAATTTGTTAGAGATTATCTATAAATGCCTATTAAAATAAAAACAAGATTTTCTTGATACAAAATTCCTATTTGGTTAATATAAATGTTGCTATGCATATTATTTAAAAATCTTGCCAATTAAGAAAAATAATTTTGGGTGAAAAATTCTAATTTTAATGAAACTCTAAATGGTAAAACAATTTTAAAAACTTGTTAATAGAAATATAAGTCTACTACAGAACTCAAACATTTCTAGATAATCTGACATATAAAATGCCTTTACTTTTTTAAATTCTTTTTTGTTTGATAATACAAACAAGATTCTTAATATCATTCTATTAGAGAATTACGTGGTGAATCACAGTTGAAATACAAGAGTTTTATAGCAAGAATTGTTATGGATATTTAATTATCTTTAGCAACATTGGTAAGTGAAATACATTTAAAAAATGATTAATAATAGATTAGATCTTAATTAGATCCCAATTACAGAAATGTAACTTTTTTTCTAAATATTGATGACATCTAAGCTCACCAAGGTCACCATTCTTTGACCTTTTCTTTTTTATCCTTTACTGTCTTTCCTATACCTTCATTAATTGATTCATCTTTCTTTCCTATGCTTCTCTTCTTTAAGGTTTGTTTCCTTTTTCCCCTCTTGTTGTCTACTTTGTTCAAATTCGTCTCCCATAGATTTTTAGGCGTATTTCCTCATCTCATCAGGAATGATGGTATTCTTATACATTTATATCTTCCTTTTTCCCAATTTTTCTATTTTTTTTTTAAACTTTCCATTCTGTAGCTCTGTACCAGCTGTTTCTGGTTCTTCTGGAAAGAACACTGGTCTTATGGAAAGAACACTGTCCAGGATCCAAAAGACATAAGGTTGAGTGTAGTTCTGGCCCAGCTTTCTTATCTGTAAAATTGTAAGATTAAAAGAGGCCAGACTGAATTTCCTCACAGCTTTAAAATTCTATAAAGTATGCTTAGGTGTTTGGAACTTTGGATGAAATTGTGAGCTTTGGAAGGGAGAGATGCTTTTTGCAAGGGTCAAACTAAGTAACAATACCCTACCCTGCAGCAGCTTCCAGCCCCAAGTCAGATCAGCCATCAGTGCATGGGTATCAGCTTATGAGTATTCAACACCTTGCCTCGTTTTTTTCTGAAAGCAAAATGGGCCAAATGGGCTCATGATGGATTTCAGAATCTTGTGGCAATATAAGAACATAAATATAGTTCAAAGCTAGACTTTTAAGATTCTATTTTTGAACAATATCTAGAGAATTGTTGTTATATGTCATATAGAATAAGATACTATTGTAGAGGCAGTTTCAGACACTGTTCCTGTCCCATCAATGCTTGTGACTTTACTATGTTTTTTTTTCTGTATTCCGCAAATCACCTAAAATTAACTGTAGACATGAAATGCAACTAAGAACCATTTGAAGCAAATGGTGACTGTATTTTAATAATCATGGCATTTCACTAAAAGTCTTTCTAATAAATAAAAGCCTGGTGTTTGATAGTGGGAATGTAAAGGTTTAAGTCATAAAACTCAAAGGATAAGACATTACCGATACTATGAGATAGGAATGATTATCATTCCATTTTAGAGATGAGGAAGATGAGGCTCAGAGGTTGAATAATGAGCGCAAGGTCACAAACCAAGGAATTGGTGAAGGAGGAAAATATCCAGAGCCTGTATTTTAATTCCTATGCTGTCTTCCCATTAGATGAAAGAATAGCTTTTATCATTTATTCGATGTTTCTATTTGGCAGTAGATATTTGATTGTATGATATTTAAAATATCCTAAAACTGTTTCTAAGGTTGTATTATTTAAAGGACAATAGGATTTCCCTCAAGGTGTATTTTGATTGCTTCATTTACTTCACAAAAAACACAGGTGTGTGTGTGTCTGTGTCTGTGTGTGTGTGTGTGTTCTGTCTTAGATCTTCACTCATGTATTAGCATGTTTTATAGTCAAATGTGAAAATAGAAGAAATAATAATTTATGGAGATGCATACTGGTGTGGATAGGGTTTATTAATTAAGTCAATTAGTGTCTAAAGTCCTAGGTTAATCCAATTTGTTACACTTAGAATGTTTCTGAATCATAAAATAATTGTATAATTATGAATTACACATTGATTAGGGTGATTTCAAAGAATGACCGTAATTGGACTTTGGGGTGTCTCTTGAGGAAATGCTATATTACAGAATTCTGAACTAATACAAAGATAAAATAGCTTTAAAAGTCACTAAAGATCTATGTAGCACTATATAACAAGAAGCAAATAGTCTGTCAGAAACTAGCCACACATAAATATATCTTGAATGAATAAAAGAATAAATATACATCAAAAATGGATGTTTTTATTTTTATTTTTATTTTACTTTAAGTTCTGGGATATATGTGCAGAACAAGCAGGTTTGTTACATAGGTATACATGTGCCATGGTCGTTTGCTGCACCCATCAACCCATCATCTAGGTTTTAAGTCCCTCATGCATTAGGTATTCGTCCTAATGCTCTTCCTCCCCTCCCCTCGTCCCCCAACAGGCTCCGGTGTGTGATGTTCCCCTCCCTGTGTCCATGTGTTCTCATTGTTCATCTCTCACTTACGAGTGAGAACATGCAGTGTGCGGATGTATTATATTTATGTTTTCCTTAAGTAACTTGTTGCTGATGCTATTTTTAATACTTTTATTGAACTTTTTTCTTGGTATGAGTCTGTCTTGTCTTTAATGTAATTTGCAGGGTACTACTAACATCACTTACAATGAAACTAGCATGATCCCTTGATTGATTAATCCCCCTCACATAAAAGCCTCAGCTGCTGTTTCAGGAGTCCTTCAATATATAGTTGCCTCTAATTTCAGAGACCAGCAGCAACTAAGAAGGCAAAGGTTTTTGAAGGGACCCACAGAAATCAACTTGGACCCTTCTTGTATTGATAGATACATCTCATCTAAATAGCTGATATTGGTTATTCTGCTACAATTTATTTGTATTCAAAATATTCATATTTTTTATGATATTTCTTTTTACAATTGACCTTCAGTATCCATGGGGGCTTAGTTCAAAGACTCCCTCACATCCCTGCAAATACCAAAATCCAGGGATGCTTAAGTAAGTCCCTTATATAAAATGGTGTAGTATTTGCATATAACCTACAGACATATGTCTGTATATATTTCATCGTCTCTAGACTACTTAGAGTGCCTAATACAATGTAAATGCAGTGTAAAAGTTGTTACACTGTATTGTTTAGGAAATACTGACAACAAAAATGTCTGTACATGGTAAGCACAGACACAACCATCTATTTTTTCTCAAATATTTTCTGTCCACGGTTTGTTGAATCCATAAATGCAGAACCCATGGACATAGAAGGCCAACTGTATGGTGTTTAATAGCAAATGGCCCATGTCTGTTGCAATGGGATTTGACCAATACAATAAACTTGTGTATTTTTATATAAAACATAGAACTATTACAATAAAGAACAATTTATACTGTTATTATTTTCAAGATACATATAGAATGCTACTGGTAATTTTGTCATTGTTATATCAACTGAAGACATAGTAACTATGTTGCATATTAAATGTAAATACCTGACAGTAATGTATTAAAAAAGGAGAAAGCATTCTGTATCTCTATTATATAATATTCTTTGAATGTGCTATAAAGCACATTGGTGCTTTATAATCCGAATAAAACTACAACTCAATCCAAATTTAGTTGCTTTTGCTTTATTTTCTTGAATTGTATCAAATATATATTTACAATAAGTATACTTTAAGTTTTATCAAATATATTTTTCTTCTCTGTCCCCATAAAAAGTATGGTAAAGTGATAGTTTTCTATAGTGTCACAATATAAAATGTTAAATCTGTGCTCATTAAAACAGAAATTATATTCTATAGTATATTATCTTACAATATGTAGTAAATGTTAATGGCACAATGGAAGAATTTGTAGAAGTGTTTTAAATATCTTTTCCTTCATTATTATGGAGATGCTTGAAATTAATGTCATAATCGGATATGTCAAATAGCAACATGATAAAAAAGCCCATGTCTTTGAAAAAATGATTAAGTTATTTCAGTATAGTACTATATTATTCTAATATCATGTGTAGAAAGATGTGGTATAGTATGCACTAATTATATTTCAGATGTTAGTTCCATGTCTGAACCGGATGAAATTTTCAGAAAACTGAGTTAGAACCAGGTGCAGTGGCTCACATCTATAATCCTAGCACTTTGGGAGGCCGAGTCAGGTGGATTGCTTGAGCCCAGGAGTTCAAGACCAGCTGGGGCAACATGGCAAAACCCCAACTCTAACAAAAAAAAAAATAGCTGAGTGTGGTGGGACACACATGTAGTCCCAGCTACCTGGGAAGCTAAGGTGGGTGGATCACCTGAGCCTGGGAGGTCAAGACTATAATGAGCTGTGGTCACACCACTGCACTCCAGCCTGGGCAACAGCTGAGACCCTGTCTGAAGAAAAAAAAGAAAGAAAGAAAAAGGAAAAAGAATGAAAGAAAGTTGAGTCAGAAGGGTCATATGTGCTCTGCTTTGGGCCTCACGATCTTCACATTGTGTTCACTTAAGCTTTGTTGTGGAAATCTACCCAGTGATTAATCCAGAGGCAGCATCAATAACATAGACCAACAGTATAAATTCCTGTATACATTTACTAGGACTGCTGTAACAGTTTGACAATTCTGAACAGGCTCTTACAGAACTCCTAGAAAACTAACAGACTAAGTAGCTTAACAACATAATTTTAATTTTTTTCACAGTTCTGGAGGCTAGAAGCCCTTGATTAAAGTGTTGGCAGGGTTGGCTCCCTCAGACTTTTCTCCTTAGCTTGTAGTGTGTTTTCACATAATCTTTCCTATATACCTGTCTGTGTCTAAAGGGCCCACACTAATGACCTCATTTTAACTTAATTGACCCTATAAACATCCTGTCCCTAAATACAGTCACATTCTGAGGTACTTAGGGTTAGGACTTCAACTATAATTTTTCTTGAGGGGTGGGCGCAATTTAGCATATAATAATGGCTTTTAGAATAATTCTAATAGTTTAAAATTTATATTTACAGTGTTCTTCACAATATACAGTTTTCTAACTGGAAGTCACAAAGTCTAATTTGACGGACCAGGAAATAATACTCCTAAATTCTTCAACCCACTAGATAATGGGCAAGAAGAGGATTTCTTACCCTGTCTGCAATGAGGTTGGGCTTTGGAGAAGTAACTAATTCCTATCAAATGGGATAGGTTTTCTTCATAGACTCCACATCAACCTCTCACCACTGTCCATAAGACAATCCTTTAGCCCCACAAAAAAACTGCAAACTTTTTCCTATCCTGGCATGACAGATATCTTATATCAGTGTTTTCATTGCCCATACAAGTCCATTTTGTCAAGATTGCTATCTGAAGTTTTAGTGTTTTATTCATGTGTAGATGATCTTCTCCTCCAGGGCTCCCTTTTTTTCTACAAACTTTTCCTCTGATAGCCCCCTCTTCTGTTGTCATTTGTTAATCTGTATAGGAGCCTCTTTTTTTTTTTTTCTCAGCTCTATCTATCACAGAGATTGGAGGCAAGTTGAGTGTCATCCTAGGTCCCTAAGCCAGCATGGAATGAAGGATGATGTTCACGCACTTCCAAGCACAATTCTGAACCCAGTAGTGACAATGCCAACCCCTTTTCCATTATGAAAGCAGATTGGGATTTACATGAGAATTGTATCATTGTGAAATGAAACAACATTCAATCCACTCCATTTCTTTTAAACATCATCCATAAACTTTGACACTTTCTCTAATAGCACTTTAATTCCTATGGGCCTCATAAGTATCATAATACTTCTGACACTTCCTTCTAAAGAGATAAATCACTCCTTCTTAGAGCATTTAACTGGATGTCTTTCTACTCCTCTCTATTGTCATCTACTGATCTGTAGGCCACTTTGTATGTTCAATTACGATACTGGTGCATAGCTCATAGTCTTCTGCCCCAATCTACATCTCACCATCACACCTGGTGGTTTTTGAGTTCCTGTGTATAACCCATCTCATACCATAAGGAGATCATCTCTGCATTCTATATTAACTTTGACTCCTATGATAGTTAATCTTATGTGTCATCTTGACTGGGCCGAGGGATGTCCAAAGACCTAGTAAAACATTATTTTGAGGTGTGTCTGCAAGGATGTTTCTGGAGAAGGTTAGCTTTTGAATTAGTAAAGAAGGTCTATACTCAGTAAAGAAGGTCTATACTCACCAATCATGTTGGGCATCAGCCAGTTCTTTGAATGCCGGAATAAAATGAAAAGGCAGAGAATAGGGGAATATGATTCCTGTTTGAGACATCTATCTTCTCCTGCCCTGGGATATTGATACTTCTGGTTCTTAGGCCTTTGTACTCATACTGAGAATTACACCATCAGATCCCTTCTGGGTTAGCAGGCATTTGGACTCAGACTGAATTATGCCACTAACTTTCCTGGTTCTTCAGCTTGCAGATGGCAGATTGTGGGACTTCTCGGCCTCCATAATTGTGTGATCCAATTCCTATAATAAGCCTGTCACACATACTCATATATATGTATATATAAAACCTTCATATCTATGTCTATATCTGTCCTATTGGTTTGGTTTCTCTGGAGAGCCCTGAATAATATAACTCCCTTTCTCATTCATTTTTCTGCTGTACCTGGTTGGCAAAATGCCAACAGTGATGAATGAAGAGGTACTTTCTCTCCTCCCCTCACCCAGACTGTCAAGGGGAACAAATAAGCTTAAATCCCTTCCATCTTAAAAATGAAGGTCTCTCTGGATCCTGAAAATGTCATCTCAGTTCTACCTTATTCCCTTCAAGTCCAAGTCTCTAGATAACATGTTTCTTCTCCCTCTCCCTATATTATATAAGCTTGTTAAAGGAATTAATGGTCTCTATGAACACACCTGCTCAGTTGTTTTTAATCTGTTAAAAGTTTTGAAATCACATATATGTGAAAAAAGGTTCAAGTGACATTTCTAAAATATGAGATATTTTGAAAAGGTATATATTTTGGACAGAGTATGTATAATCACCACTTTGATGTACACATTTATTGACAATTATTTTTATATTTGTAAATAAACAAGCATTGCTATTGCTTTTTCTGTCACTGTTTTCAATACTGAATTCTCTTTGAAGACATGTCATCCATTTATAATTATTTTACAATATATGACATATCTATAACTAATATTCTAACTTTTGTTCTGGGGTGATAGAGTATTAACAATAGGTAAAACAAAAACAAACATACTCTTTTGTCATGGTCATCAGATGCAGCCCTTCTCACCTTCTAGTATTTGGGGAAATAAAAATAATGGGCACTCTTTTGGGAACATGTCGAGTCACTAGGAACCGAGCATCTAGCTTGACCTCTGTGGGCTGCTCTGTGGTGTCAGAAAGTACCAGGTGAATTTGGCCTCCACAGGTGGTTCAGATCTGGAATGAGATCAAACTTGGCTCTCACTTTGATTTCCCTGTCCCATGGGGAGGCTGGAGCTACTTTGGGCTTTTTGGCTTAGAGTGTGTTCTATAAAGGTACCAGAATATGCGGTAACCATATCTGTGGTGTTTACTTTTGTTCTAGAGAAATAGAAATAAAGAATTCACTTAAAAATAATGCACTTAGGTCAGAAATCAAGTGTAATAGTTTCTCTGAAGACTTTTCCTGTTTTCTATGACTCAGATGAAATTTTTTTTCAGACGGTCCGGAAGGCTGCATTTTGGAACTGTATTTTAGTAAACTGAAACATGTTACAGAGCTGCTTCTTATCTGTAGTGAGTCATTTATGTAGTTTTTAAAAAAACTAACCTTTGAATTTATATACCATCTGCGAGTACAAACCTGATTTTGTGTGTCTGTATGGAGCAAATAATGGCTAATATGATGGCCAGGGCTAGTTGATGAATGGGGGTGACTGGCATTTCTTCCTGTGCCCATGGAAAAGGTACATCTTTACCCATTAAAAGAAATGCCCTTTCATACGTGGTTCTCCTAGTGTCCTAGGCTCCCTGCTTTGTTATTTTGGCCATTAGCTTTTCAGCATGGATAATTATTTTGTTTACATTTTGGGAATTCAGACGCCTGGATTTAAAAGTGATACTTACCTCTGTTCAACTACTTCTACCTTCATTTTATGAATTTCTAACTTTTAAAAAATCATTTTAATTAGTTGCTGTTATTGTAGTTATCATTATCTTCATCACTATTATTACCCAAGTGCCTCCTTTGAATTCCACAGAACTAAACGGCTTTCCCCCTTAGAAAGGCCGAAATTATAAAAACTAGCCTTGTTGTTCTGTCATAGTAATAAATAAATAAGTTGGTAAGTAAGTAAATAAATAAAATGTATCTTCTATTACTTGGAGTAGTTTCCAGTTTTTGTTAAGCAACTGATTTTAGTCTTACCATATACTTCGCATATTGTTAATTTTGTGTGCTACACAGGTTGGTCTAGTGACTAATCTGGGAAATAATTTCATGAAATGACTAATCATCTTGTTATAAACTACATAATATAAAGACCATTCTGTTAATTCAGGGTCAAGCCAGATGGTAAGGCAGGAAAGTGGTCTCTCCATGGCTAAAACTAAAAAGGTAAAATTGAGAAATTAAATGAGTATTCCAGGAAATAGCACCTCACAGAAATATTTCCAGGAAGTAACACCTACTCACTTAGAGGGTAAGGAATGATTATGGGTTGCTATTAATGTAAATATCATCTGTGTAAGAATGGGCAAGGTCAAAAGCTTGGGTTCAAAATCAAGGAAAGATTTGTGAATACCACATGTTCTTGAAGATTTCTTAAATGGTATTAGAGAGAGTAGTACAGGAACATTTTTATCAATTAAACTAC
The DNA here is from genome assembly GCF_028885655.2 of Pongo abelii. Taxonomy (NCBI): domain Eukaryota; kingdom Metazoa; phylum Chordata; class Mammalia; order Primates; family Hominidae; genus Pongo; species Pongo abelii. Next base: position 111,450,972 of record NC_071991.2, read on the forward strand.
TATAACAGAGGCATCCTTCTAATATTAGTCAAGGCTAAGGAATGATAATTATTATTCAAAACAAAGACAGGACATTCCCTGGCTTTTGTAGATGTAGATACTTATTAAATTATATTTCCGGATTTAATGAATGAATACCTATTTAGAAACATAGAGAAATAGGGCTATTCCATAGTAGTTATTCAAACATTTTTCTACCCTTATGGTCTTTGATATTTATCTGTATTATGTGAAGAGGGGCAATTTTGGTGACAAAGAGCATATTTCAACCATTTGCCAATAGGAGAATGAATCTAAATGAAAAGCCTTGATCACAGCTTTTAGAATTGCTTGGAAGAGATATGGTTATACTCTCCAGAGTATTGCTCTTTTTTCTCTGACTTGATTAACTCTGTAAGTAAATGCCATCAGAATTTTTCCTGGCCATTTGAAAACCCTGATAAAGGATTCTAAGGATAGACTCTCATTTGCTGGGAATTTTTCATCGTAGTACTTATCATTACATATATTTTGGGTGCTTAACCAGCACAAAGTAACACCATGTCTTGAAAAAATACTGTTCATAAGTTAAGTAATTACAGACTGCTGTCACCTAGGATAAACTGGAAAGTTATAGGCAATGCAGTTGAAATGATGAAAAATATTAATGGAGACGTATTGATTCAGCCATAACTAGAAATCAAGAATTATGTTGGGCTTCAAGGTTCATTTGCTTTATTGGTTCAGTGATGTCATTAAGGATCTGTCCACTTTGTTTACCATATCCATTCCCTTCATAATATCAGCCTTGTCCTAAGGCTAATCCTAAGGCTGTCTCCCTTTGGTGGTTGTGAAATGACTGCCTACTACTCAAAGGACCACATGGTTCTTGGCCACCTCTTAGGAGAGAAAGCTTTCCCAGAAACTGGAGAGCTTGTTTTTGGGAAGCCTTCAGTAAATGCCTTCATCACTCTCAGTGAGCAGAACTAAGATGTATGGTATCCTAAGGAATTAGGTGTCAAATACTTTAACTCCATAGAGGATCAATGGATACTTGGATGCCTACTTTGATTTTTTTTTCAACATTTATTCCACTGAATATTCTACTGAATAGCAGCAGTGTGGTTTGTAGAATTAACCTTAACTTCATTAGTCTAAGAGTAATACTATCCTTCTTGCCTTCAACCGTTTCAGAGATTGTCATGTGACCCAATTTTGGTCAATAAGAAATGAGAGGTCAGATAGGCTGGAGGCCTCTAGGAAAGTTCTTTTTTTGTTGTTTTTGATAAAGAGTATCAAGAGATGTGATCCTCCTTTGATATGTTTTGGCTGTGTCACCACCCAAATCTCATCTTGAATTGTAGCTCCCATAATCCCCACATATCATGGAATGGACCTGGTGGGAGGTAATTGAATCATGAGGGCAGGTTTTTCCCATGCTGTTCTCATGATAGTGGAATAAATCTCACAAGACGTGATGATTTTATTAAGAGCAGCTTCCCTAAAGGCACTTTCTTGCCTGCTGCCATGTAAGACAGTGTCTTTGCTCCTCTTTTGCCTTCCACCATGATTGTGAGGCCTCCCCAGCCATGTGGAACTGCGAGTTCATTAAACCTGTTTGTCTTTATAGATTACCCAGTCTCCAATATTTCTTCATAACATTATGAAAATGAACTAATACAGTAAATTGGTACCAGTAGAGTGAGGTGCTGCTATAAGGATACTCAAAAATGTGGAAGTGACTTTGGAACTGGGTAACCAGCAGAGATTGGAACAGTTTGGAGGGCTCAGAAGAAGACAGGAAAATGTGGGAAAGTTCGGGTTTTCTAGAAACTTGGAGGGCTCAGAAGACAGGAAAATGTGGGAAAGTTTGGAGCTTCCTAGAGACTTGTTGAATGATTTTGACCAAAATTTCCAGGCTGAGGTGATCTCAGATGGAGATGAGGAACTTATTGGGACCTGGAGCAAAGGTGATTCTTGATATGCTTTAGCAAAGATACTGGAGGCATTTTGCCCCTGCCCTAGAGATCTATGGAACTTTGAACTTGAGAGAGATGATTTAGGGTATCTGGCAGAAGAAATTTCTAAGCAGCAAAGCGTTCAAGAGGTGACTGGAGGTTCTTAAAAGCATTCAGTTTTATTCATTCACAAGGAGGTGGTTTGAAATTGGAACCTATATTTAAAAAGGGAGCAGAGGATAAATGTTTGGAACATGTGCAGCCTAGTGATGCAATAGAAAATTTTCTGAGGAAAAATTCAAGCCGGTTGCAGAAATTTCTGTAAGTTACAAGGAACCAAATGTTAATCACCAAGACAATGAAGAAAATGTCTTCAGGGCATATCAAAGGTCTTCACAGCAGCCCCTCCCATCACAAGCCAGGGGCCCTAGGAGGAAAAAATGGTTTTGTGGGCCAGGCCTTGCTGCTTTTTGGAGCAAGGGGACTTGGTGACTTGTGTCCCAGCCATGGGTAAAAGGGACCAACTAACAGCTCAGGTCGTTGCTTCAGAGGGTGCAAGCCCCAAGCCTTGGTAGCTTACATGTGATGCTGAGCCTGCAAGTGCACAGAAGTTAAGAAGTAAGGTTTGGAACCTCTGCCTAGATTTCAGTGGATGTATGGGAATGCCTGCATGTCCAGGCAGAGGTATGCTGCACAGGCAGAGGGCTCATGGAGAACCTCTGCTAGGGGAGTGCATAAGGGAAATGTGGGGTGGGAGCCCTCACAAAGGGTCCTCACTCGGGTACTCCCTAGTGGAGCTGTGGGAAGAGGGCCACCATCCTCCAGAATCCAGAATTGTAGATCCACTGACAGCTTGTACCATGGGCCTGGAAAAGCTGCAGACACTCAACACCAGCCTGTGAAAGCAGCCAGGAGTGGGGCTGTACCCAGCAAAGCCACAGGGGCAGAGCTGTCCAAGACCATGTGAACCTACCTGTTGGATCAGCATGACCTGGTTGTGAGACATGGAGTCAAAGGAGATCATTTTGGCACTTTAAGATTTGACTGCAGCACTGGATTTCAGACTTGCATGGGGCCTGCAGCCCTTTTGTTTTGACCAATTTCTCCCATATGGAATGCGTGTATTTACCCAATGCCTGAATCCCCATTGTATCTAGGAAGTAATTAACTTGCTTTTGATTTTACAGGCTCATAGGTGGAAGGGACTTGCCTTGTCTCAGATGAGACATTAGACTGTGGATTTTTGAGCTAATGCTAAAATGAGTTAAGGCTTTAGGGGACTGTTGGGAAGGCATGATTGGTTTTGAAATGTGAGGACATGAGATTTGGGAGGGGCTGGAGTGGAATGATATGGTTTGGCTGTGTCCCCACCCAAATCTCATCTTGAATTATAGCTCCCATAATCCCCATGTGTCATGGGAGGGATGTGGTGGGAGGTAATTGAATTATGGGGGTGGGTTTTTCCCATGCTGTTCTCGTGATAATGTATAAATCTCACAAGATCTGATAGTTTTATAAAGGGCAGTTCCTCTGCACCTGATCTCTTGTCTGCTGCCATGTAAGACCTACCTTTGCTCCTCCTTTGCCTTCTACAATGATTGTGAGGCCTCCCCAGCCATGTGAAACTGAGTCCATTAAACCTCTTTTTCTTTATAGATACCCAGTCTCAGGTGTTTCTTCATAGCAGTAAGAAAATGGACTAATACATCCTTCCTTTTCTTTTTTTTTCCAACTTCACCTTCCTTTCACCCTTTTGATAAAAAACAAGAAAGAAGTGTTTCGCCTTGATTTCTCCTGATTACCATCTTTTGACTGTGAGGAAAACCTGATTTGGAAAAAACCCAATTTTGTAGAGCCTTGTTGATATTATTATATCACTAAGTCAATCTACTCCCAAAACTTCCCTATTACTTCTCAATTTCCTGTTGTGTGAAACTAAGGTTCTCTCTTCCTTAACCCAGGAAATTTGGTTTTCTGATACTTATGAACAAAAAAATTCCTAAGCATTGTAATATTAGGGCCAAATATTCATTATCAGGAAAATGGAAAATTGGTGGTGGAATGCTACTACAACATTTACAGTCTAAGATATATTCTAAGATATACAGCCTATAAGATAAGTTGTAAAGCCTAAGTTTCAGATACAGAAAATATAGTCAGCTTTCAATTATCCAAACTAATAAAGATGAGCCGAATACCATGTCGGCTAACTTTTCAAACCATTCAAAAATTGTTTTATTTGCTTTGGGTATTATCTGGCATTTCATGGACAACTTAAATACTTTATGGTCTTAAAACCAATCAGTGAAGATATATTTAAACTTTACTAGCAAGTGCTGATAATTTTTTGGTTTGTTTAGTCTCATTAACACAGTGTTGGAATAGGACACCATCATTACCAACTAAGATAGAACTGCCTTACCTTTCTTTCTCTTCAGATTATTTTCTATTCCTCTAGTTAAAGCAATGGTTTGATTTCAAACGTCTCTCATCAGAGAAATATTAGGGAAATATGAATAAACATTAGGGACAGTACTCAAATCATGATCAAATTATATAATAAATTATATTTGGTCTTAAATGTCAATAAGAACTTGAAAGCACAATTTGCCTAGGATAATTAAGAATTGATTTCAGTCTCATGTAAGAAAGGAGAGAAAAACATGCAGGGGAATGCCTCCGTGGACTTAAATTCTTCTAACCAATGTAAAAGAATGGCTGACAGTATAAAAGGAAAGAGGATGTTGGGAGGTAGTTGCCATATTAAATTAGAGTTTAAATAGGCCAAGAAAGACAATCCTAGCTATAGTCAGAAAGAGACTATATGCCTTAGGAAAGGAGATTTCAAATATAATTTGTTCAGCCATAATGTCTCAGCTCTGTGCCTAGGAAAGCTTAAATTATAAAAGTTATTTAAATGGGGCAAAAAGTTTTATGAGCAAGATAGCCAACTAGTTTTTTTTTCATAGAAATTTTAGAAATACTTTTATATAGCAATTAGTGTATATTCACAAAACTCAGTAAATTTTACCTTTGATAACGTCTTAAGTCCTTCTCTTCACTTTTTGCATTGTCATTAATTCAGAATGTTTTAAACATTATTAAAAACTTGTTTGCAAAGTGTTATGAAAGCAAAGTAAAAGCCCACTCCAAAAAAGCAGCTAAGTGGCTTATGGAATGCATTTTTTCCCCTAGACTTGATTGCTAGTTCTTGATAAAGATTGAAAAGTAACCTAGAATGGGCTGTGTAATGTGAATAATACTTCTGGATCATTAATTATTTCTTTTAGTTACAAAGATTCTCTATAGGAACGATGCCTAAAGATCTGAATGAGCCCAGAGCCAAAAGTGCTGAAAGGGAACTTGGACAAAGGTGGAAAAAAGGTTCAAAAATAAAATTCAAACAATGTTGATATGATGAAACTGTGGTGGCCAGGGAGGGGGGAAGGAGTGGAACAGTAGTGTTTAAAAAATACAATGAACTTACAGTTAAAGGTTAATAAAAAATTGAGATTCATAATCATGAGAAAAGTATCAAGGACAGCAAACGTAAGACTGATGTAAGCTTACAAAAATAGCAACGAAAATATAAGCAGATATTTTTTAGCTATGTTCAAATCAAAAGAACAATGAATAACCTTAATGCTTAGGACAAATGTGATACTCATAGATTATGGTCACAAAGTAGAATTCCGGTTTTAAGTCCTTTCTTCTCTGTCAAGGATAGTGAGCTACAGTTAGTAGAAAAAAAAAAAAAACACGTTTCAGATGAATACTATGCTAAATAAGCAACAGTGAGACAGAATGCCATGCTGAACAACTTATGGTTATCCCAGAACAAAAGTGGGTGATGCCTGAAATATGAAAAATGGAAAGAACTTAAACACTGGAGATGAGCTCAAGGGGCATATTTTTTAAAGTAGGGAAGCTGGATACTTAAGCAGAACTTCCATATTGGTCTAGTGGTTTTGGTAATTAAATAGAAGGTTTGTAAGCCTTCAGAAGTGGTGGTATTAATAGAAACCAAAATGTTTTTCAGTAAGCATATGCTATGAAAAATCAAACTTTTAAAAAAATATGCATTCAGCAAATGCTAAAGATATAATTACTTCTGATTATAGCAAGCATTTTGACAAAATCTTTGAAAATGTGTAGGTGAACAAGGAAGGGGACAAAAGACGAGGGAATTAAGAGGAGCATAGCTGTTTGGATGAGAATACTCAAAGATTACTTGTTAAAGGGTGGATGACAACTGGAAGAGAAGTCTATGATTGACATGGCAGAGGCCCTATCATTTTCAACATTTCTCAATGACTTTGGGTGAGAAAAAAATAGGAGATGTGACTATCAAATTTAAGTATGATACAAAGGTGGGAGGAATAGTTAATATAATTCTTATTCAGATAGATCTCAATGGGATAATAGATCAAAACAAAGAAAGTAAAATGTAATAGAGATTCACCCATTCTTCTATTCTGTATTCATTTATTAAGCACCTTTTATATGCAAAGCACTTGGTTTGTTCCTAAAGAGGCAAAGATAAGACATGATCCTGCTTTAGAAGTGTGGAAGAGAAGACATTTTAACATTAATTACAATTAAAGATAAACCCTACTATACTATATGCCCGTAATAATTGTTATGGAAGCTCAGGGTTGTGAACAAATAATGCATTGAGTGCAAAATATCTGACATAGGATTTTGGATGACTTGTAAAATAGTAGGCATCCTTAGTTTAATGTTATGTGGGAAAAAATACGTCAGTGGCATAAGGCGAGTGTCTTAAAATATAAAAGCATTAACATTGTAATGTTTAAACAAAGTAAATATGTATTGTTTTATTCGGTTCTGAGCACACCTTTCAAAAGGATCTGATTAGAAATGACAGACAAATATGCACAGAGATGTAGAACCAAGAGGGGGTGGCAACTAAATAAATTCTCTTTAGAGTTAATGAAGAAAAAACACAATTGAGTAAATTATAGCTACATAATTCTTTTCATGTTGCACATTTTTAAACTCTTACTTGATCTTTTAAAATGCGCTAGATAAAGATACTTGTTATCCTAAGAAAACCTCAGATTCGGACGTTACCTTCTTTCATATCCCTTCCTTTGCTGCTGATATTTGTATGTATGTGTGTATGTTTGCGTATATGTGTATTTAAAAAAAAATACATCCATGACAAGGGAGCAAACTTATTAAGTGCTAGACTTGCTGTTCCTGTCTATAAGAGATATTTGCTTGTAAGTATTCAGTAATTTTCATCAAAAATATTTTGTTAGACTTTAATTCATGTCCTTCTTTTTAAGAGGCATTTGATTTTAAAGTTGACTTTAATCAACTGAATTAAACGCTATCCTAAATTTATGAATTAGCCTTCAGTACTTAATTTCTTTTTGGAGCTAACTTTCCCCTTCAATTCTATACTAGTTTCATTGTAATGATGGTAGTGTTGAATTTCATGAAATTTGTTCCTCATAAAATTTAACACATATATTGAAGGTTGGTGACAGTGTTTCAGCTTGGTGAGGTATACATTTATTTTAATCAATGGCCAGTTAGCTCACGTAGCTACCCATATTGTTAATGAAGTGGAGGTTGTGGAGGTCATGGATTTCATCCCAGTGCAGGCCAGCAAGCTTCTCTTTGTTATGTGGCACAGGATACACCCCTCACCCCAGCCAGCTGGCTGGCAAATGTGTGCAGTTGGTGACAAGGAGAACTCGGTGAGACTATGTAGATAGATTGGTGCAAATTCGTCACCATAGCTAGGAAAATAACCCTGAGCAAATGCCTTCCTAATGGACAACACATGGTTGTTTATATTCAATTGAATTACAGATATATAGTTTGCTATTTGTTAATCTTACTTCCAGAAAATCCCACTTTTAATAGATAAAATACTTTCTTCCTTTAAAATTTATTGGTTTAAAATTTTATAACTATATTTGACAAATAATGTGCACTTTGTTCTCATATAATCTAATTATTTTACATTTAGATTTCCATAGCTTTTTAGAACAGTATGGATTTGCAGTAGTCTCATTTAGTTTTTGAGGAAGGTGATGGGCAAAAATCACATGATTTTGATGAGAGTAAATCAGTCTGTACTGAATATTAATCATGAAAAAATGTTAAATCAAGCACATAATCTTTGGCTAGTGGCATTCAGACATCTCTTCCTCTGCATTTATTAGTATGATTTGGGTAAAAGAGTAAATTTAGTATTGTCTTGATATTTGGAAGTCTGTGTGCTTTAACCAGCACAAATTAAATTAAGCTATTCACTACTTTCAAAAAGGGTGCTTAATAATGTTGAGTAAGCTTTCAAACTCAGTTTACTTCAGCATATGCTAATTACTTTCATCTGATCATGCTGTATCATGTAATTAATATGAACATAGCTAGGATTCACTTTTAATTTTTTTTCTTTCTGCAGACTCTTAGACAAAATAGCATGACTTATATTTAAAAATTACAATTTAACAAACCAAGTCTAACTTTTCCTTTAAAGGCAGTATATATTTCAGTTTGTCATCTCAGACATTTGGAAAGAGGTGACCTTAGCATAATTGTATACATTCTATTTTTTTAAGTGCTGAGTTTGATTTAATATAGCAGAACCCTATTTTATTCTTTCAGCCTAATTAATCAGTATATATCAAAACCTTAGTTTTAGAATAAGTAGATTATAGAATGTACACAGAGAATTCCTGTTAGACTCAAAATGGCTCTTTTGAACCTATTCATGATTTTGATTCTAATACTAAATGTAAAATATAAATGTTAAAACTGAGCACCACTATTGGTAAGGAAGTCTGAGATCCATGGAATATATAATTATCTGGGCTTTTCAGAAATTAAAGCTCTGCAGTTTTCATTGTATGATTTTTTACATTGAAATGACTTCTGTGTTTAGAGAAGATTAATCTCTTATAGATCTCTAAAAGACCATTTCAGACCACTAGAGTCTAACAATAGCCCTTTACTAAGATTTTTTAAGTTGTTTCTATCTAATTTTTACAATAAGCTGTGGCGCAGTACGATTGATAGCAACCGTAATGTAGATTTCTTTTTATGAGAAAATGTAGTTTCAGAATTTCCCTATAGAAAGTGCTTAGTACTTCTCATACTTGATTGCCAAAAAAACAATTACATCTCTACCATCTATGGCTATTTGACATGCCATACAAAAAAGAAATATATTTAATTCTTCGGATTTTTTTGTGGAAACTTAGGAATGTGCTACTAATCATTTCCCCCAAAATTCCTATTTTTATGAGTTTCGGGGTTTTTACCGTCAGTATGAATTTTTCTGTCAAGAGTACAGACCCATTGACAATACAATCATTTAAAAATCTAATTACTTTCACCTGTTTAAATAAGTGAACTCCATGCAGAAAAATGTGTGCAAACTACCACAGGAAGCGGTAGAACTCATGCTCAAGGAAGGCTTTCCAGGCATCTTTTTTGTCCCTTGAGGTGTTTATGTCCTTTGAGAAGTCTGTATGGATTTGGTCTATAGCCACAGATTTGTGACTAAATGGCTGTGTGATCGAAACTACTAAACAGTAATAAGGCTTGGTAATAGCTGTTTGAGGTTTATTTCAAAAGCTTCATGTCTAATCTCATTAGAATACCTATGGGTAGAAATGTTATTTTCCCCTTGTGTGTTCTAACCATAGAGTAAACGGTGGATCATAATTAATGCACTAAAAAGGCACATTTTGCCTTTGTTTTTATGTTACAATACATAGTTCACGTAAACCTCATAGATATGAATATTTTCTTTTCCTTTTTGTTTTGTTTTGTGTTTGTTTTAACTAAAAAGCCAGTACTCATATATATAGAAAGAGGAGTTGGATGTTTGTCAATAAACTCATCTGGCTTTAAATAAATCAAAACAAAAACAATAATTTGCTAATAGTCTTCCAACATGTTTGAAGAACAGCCTGCTGTTTGTTTGGGGAGGTGAGTGGAGTATGTGTTATGAAATTTCTCAGCAGCAATAGTTATACATTTTCAGTTGATAGACTTTTAAGCTGTCACATCCTTATTTTCTTTTCCTGGCAACAATTATTGCATCATGAAATGAAGATAATTATAATTTTGTTTTGTCTTAGATGCCATTTATAAGATATGTTATACGTATTATTACCTCTCATTCCTATTAGACTTTTTTTTTCTAAAATTAGAGTTCAGTTGATTCAGGGGAATTATACTACAGCCTTTAAAGCATTATTAGCATTTTGTTAAGATTGGTTATTAAGGAATTCAAATGACCAGGTCTGTTATTAGAATAAGGAAACAAATTCCACTTAACTATTTTGATTTTTTTCCCTTCTCCTTCAATATGTAGAGCATGTGCATTGTGCAGAGGCTAACTTACAATATGTATGTTTCTGTGTGTTTTATATCATATCTAACAAATACTTTAATAGCATTAAATAGTACAGTTCAGAAGTTTTAAATTCATATGAGTTAAAAAGCTCATATGAGCTTTTGAGAGTCAAACAAAGCCCATGAATGAATAAAGTGGTCTCTTAGCAATAAATTAGGAAGTGATGGAGACTGTGACAAAACTGGAGATGGCAGTCCCCTTTTGAAGGTATTCAAATTCAGTTGCTTTAAAACATTTTGTCTACTGTCACTATCAAGGAAAACACTTCTGCTGACTAGATGTGGTCTTTGAAAATACCAGTTTGAGACTTCCAAAAAGCCCAGCTTTTCAGTATATCCTCACCCAGGGATTGTCTACCATGGAGGAATCATTATTCTGGCCCCTCCAATCAGACCTCCTTATTCTCAAGAGTATATTATAATTTGCCAGTATAAGTAATAATAAGTTACTAAATATCATCATCTGACTAATAGAACTATGAACTGCAAAACAAACAAATAGAATCTTAAAATTAGTGCTTTGGCATACATGCAGTACATCTCTGAACTATCATAGGTTCTTGATTTTTGGAAGCCATTTCCCCTGAGCCCTAAGTCTAAAAGTTTCAGTCTGTTCTCATCTACTGTTCCCTGATCCTCATTGATGTACTAACACTACTTTCTAATTGATACTTCGTTTCTCTAAAGCTAGCATTTCCAGTCTAAAGTCGTGGAACATCACCTCCTTCTAGTGAAGACAAGAGTATATCTGTAAGAGAGATAACTAGATAAGCACTATAATTCATTTGCCATTTTTATAAATATGCATGTTATATACATAATTCTATATGTAACCAGTTAAAATTAAGGTTTTTTGGTATTGGTTTTGTACACTGAAAAATATCTGGTTCTCATAAAAATTAAGTACTACACAGAAATTAGTGAAATAGACACATTTGTTTGGGCCCAAGGCAAATACTACTCCAGTTTTCCTAACTGTTAGGAAACATCTGTCTGATTTTAAAAGCTGAAAGGCATGCTAATTATTTTGTTTAATTTTTAATTATTATTTTTAGTTGCAATGGTACCCTCACTAGTCTGAAGTGACTTTTGAAACCTGTTTTATTTACAGTATAAATTTCTAATTGAACTAAATTATACACATTGGTTAGTACTCCATGGTATACAGAATTTGAAAACAAAATTGGGTATTTCATACAGAACACTGAGAACACTAACTGGTAACACTATTTTAAAATCCCCTGATTGATATATATGGCTTTTTTAAAAAAACCAAACAGAACAAATGTCACCATACTTAAAATTCATTATCTGAAATAGAGTGCCATTTTGAAACTATAGATCATTTTAGGTAGTTTATAATCACTGTACCAAATGACACTATAACCATTTAACATTTAATATGCCAAACCCTCCAGTTTTGGAGGCTGTGTTGATCATAGTCAGAGCCTTAACCATGGGTGTTATCCTGAAGAAGGGTGGCAGAACAAGTGGTTGTAAAATACCTCTACCATTTTTGAAAATTATTACTCTCTAGGGGACCCATAAAGAGGACTGAGCAGATTGGCAAGAAGGTCTAACCTCATGGCTAGAGAACATTCCAGACACATACACAGTTTCAACAGTGATGCATGCTGCTAACTGCTGTTGTCTGGGTAGCACTGTTCCAAGTGCTTAAATTATGTGCTTGTAAACAGAACTCTTGTGACATAGTTGCTGACTAGACCACTTCGACCAACATTTTTACCTATAGCTTTGACAACAAGGTATAATTGACAACAATATTACCTATAGCTGTGTTACAAACCATCCAAAAACATAGTAGCTTAAAACAACAATCATTTATTTTGCTTACAAATTTGTCATTTTCACAGGGCTTAGCTGGAAAACTTGTCTCTGCTCTGCATGGTTTCAGCTGGGGCTGCTAGACCGAAGTTGGAGGATCGAACCACTTAAGATAGTACACTTCCAAGGCTGGCATGTTGGTTCTGGCTGCTAGCTGGAAACTCAGCCAGGGTTGTCTACTGAGTGCCTTGATTTCTCTCAAGTTGGACTGTTTGGGATTCTTCACAATATAGCAATAAGTGTTATAAGAGGATTCTAAGTAGGAAACTGCAAAGCTCTTTTCTAGTGTAGGAAATCCAAGAACATCACTTCCATCACATTCTATTTGTCTAGCAAGTAAGTAAAGTCAGCCCAATTTTAAGAGGAGGGGAACTAGCTTCCGTCTTACAATAGGACAAGTAGTCAAGAATTTGTGGCTATCTTTATAACAGCAGAGGGGGTGAATTTTGGTACTGATGTTCCTTGTCCAGGTGGAGTAGTCATTCATATGCCAAGAGTTCTGTTCAATCTACTTGGAGTACACCTCCTGATAGTAAATGCTGAATCCATGTTTACCATCACCTGCACCTTCTTGTTTCTCTCGTTCTGCTCAGAGTAAGCTGATCTTGCTTAAACACTTTTAAAAAAAAAAAGGATATGAAGGCCCATAATAAATGCCTTGATGTTTCATATTGTGTCTCTCTCCTTTAAAACAGTCATGATATACAAAAGTTAACCAATAAACAATTCTCATAGCTACATTATATCAAAAACATCAGAATATAGATTTTGTCCATATGATTCTGATATGTAGAAATTTTGAATCCCTTTGTTTAAGCCCCTATCAACAGATTTTTAAGGCATTGTATAACATGTTAAATTTTATTATACTGATTATATATTCATTTTGTTATACTGTTAATCGAGTTCTTTCTATATTTAGATTTGTCATTAATCTTTATGCTTATCAAAAAATCATATTCAAGGGATTATATTTCCCTGCTCATTTCTATTATAAACTCAAAGGTGTAGCTTAATGGAAAACATTTTGGTTAGGTGTTGTAAGTATTATCACTCATAGAAATACATTATGAGAGTAAAGAAAAAGTGTTCAATGTTCTGATTTAACCCAAATACATAAAATCTATTAATGATATTGAGTAATGCTTGTTCAAAATTTAAAGTATTGGGAAAAAAATATGTTGCCCTTTGTATGGCTCCTGCTTTATGCTTTAGAAATTTGATTAAGTTCTATGTCAGTCTCAGATGGTATTTTCCCCCTTACTTTCAACTTTTCTTTATTACCTTGTACTCTTTCTAATATGTGAATTTACTGACCCTTCAGATGTCTTCTCATTAGATGTACTTGCATGGTTCATTAAAGTGTCCTTAGACAGATAGAGATCACACAGAACACCAAGGTATGCAATGTCCAATCCCTCTCTGAAGCAAAAGAGTCGTGCCCCAATGGCTTTAGGGGCATCCACTTGTCATGCAGTTGGCTTTTGGCCAACAGACGGGAACAAATTAGTAGAGTGTACCTGTGTTGGCTCTGTTCCTAGCCTCGTTTATGTAATTGATGTCTGGTGGCCTCATTATGGATCATTAGCATATCAACATGATGTCTGAGCCTGGCAAAGTGCTGCTTGTTGTTAGGCATTAGCAATTTACCATAACATATAAAGCAAGAGAACCTGGACATTCTAACTAGGTCTCTGGAAAAATCAAATGGTAACACAGGAAGCTCAAATTCAGAAAGTCTTAGAGTTCCTGTGTGTTTGAAATGATTGAGTTTGGATTTGTGTTAGATTATTTTTTGATAATTACAGAAGATATCTTTGTCAATAACAATGCTGAATTTGTGGTTCTTTTAAATATTTTTGTTTTTTTACATTCATTAATTTGTTTGTACTTGTGACCAGTAGTAGTAATGAAGTTTTAAATAGAACAGGTTTCTCAGTCAAAGAAATAATATAATTGGAGATAGTTTTGATTTTAATGAATGAAAGAATTTAGTGTAAAACTGACTATTCTCAAAATAACAGAGGAACCCTATTTTATTTTGGAGCCAAACTAAAGTGCACTGTTTTGCTTATCTGGAGCTGTTCTCATAAAATGTCCATTAGATTACTGGTTATTTATGATGTAAAACGAAAGAATGTTAAATAAGCATATTCCTTATCTCAAATAGGAATACTCCTTTTTATTTATTTATTTATTTTTTTGAGATAAGGCCTCTTTTGGCAGTGGTGCTATCAGGGCTAACTACAGCCTGGCCCTCCCGGGCTCAGTCAATCCTCCTGCCTCAGCCTCCTAAGTAGCTGGAACTAGAGGCACATGCCACCATGTCCAGCTAATTTTTTTTTTTTTTTTTGGTAGTAGCGATAAGTTTTTGCCATGTTGCACAGGCCGGACTCAAACTCCTGGGCTCAAGTGATCCTCCCGCCTCAGCCTCCCAAAGTACTGGTATTACAGGCATGAGCCACCACACCTGGCCAACAACTTAATACTTCTGTTTTAAGGTAGATGATACATCTTGGAGATGCTATTGTAACATTTGCTACAATAAATATAGAATAAAAATAAATAAAAAATCTTTTAAAAAGATAAATATAGGTAGGGACATTGTATTTGATGTAAAAGATATATGTTTTTCAGAGTGGAAAAATAAACCCTGCATTTGGATTATATTTTTTATTACCCACAATCTGCCACTTAATTTAATAGTCGAAGATGTTCGATTAATGAAATAAAAATAATTTTAAAATTATAATATGTTTAGTGCCCCTTTCTGCCCTCCCTGCCCCTGAGAGTATCTTTTTAATTTTCTAACTGCCTCCAGTGTCTGGTATATAGTAACTACTAAATAAATGTTTAAACAGTAAATGAATGAATGAAAATTACATTTACCTTTTTTATGTAATATACTTCTATTTTTATACAGTTACCAAAGTGAGAATGTTTTATTGTGGACTGTTAGGCAATACTGACAAAAGAAATGAAGAAAATAGAAATCAATAGTAATATTTACTGTTAACATATTGGCTTATCTACAGATATGTTCTATATATCCATATGAATATATGTTTTTAAAAGAATATAACAGTATTCACATATTAAGTATTTACTATGTATCATATATTCTACCGAGTGCTTTATTATCTCCTTTCATCTTCACATCACCAATTTAGATGAACTATGAGAAACAAATACTCAGAAATACTTGGATAGCTTGGCCATGGTATTATAGCTAGTAAACAGTAGATGAAGGATATTATTCCCAGGAAAACTTAACTATAACAAAAATATCTGTCCTGTTCTCCAATCTTATGAACACCAGGTACTCCCTAAATCCTTATATTCTATTAAAAAAAACTGTTTGAAAGCATTAACCTAAGAATGAAGGCAATTCCCCCAAAGTTCATATAATGGGAACAGTTTTTTCATAGATAGGGTAACTATATAAATTTTCATCCAATCTTGTACGCTTGGGAATGTGAAAAGGGGTGCTATTAATAATTAGGCTAGGACAACGTGAGTAAACAGAGCATCTCCTGGGAAAACTGGGGAAAGAACAGGGGAAAAGGACGTGCATTTTAAAATAAAAACCATTTTAAAAGCACTGACTGAGTACTCTATGTGAGTTTTCTCATTTTACTAATAACAACTGCAGATATTTGTACATCAATTTCCCCAAAAGAATACAGATTCTCTGAGAAGATAAGTGCTCAAGCAACTTCTTACAAAATTAGTCACTGATGAGCCGGGGATTTACAGCCAATTCTGTCCAATTCCAAAGTTTCTATTCATTTCACTGTTAGGTGTTTTTTTTTTTTTCCCCCACGTGTAAATAAAACAAGGTTAATCTGTTCTCGACAAGTAAATAATTGCCATACATTGTAAAGGAACTGACTGGAAATGTAGATTGCTTAACATGTTTAAGTTAACCATGAAGATTTTGAACCTTGTTTTCATACTCTTTCCTTTAAGCTCCTATTATAAGTGAATTTTACATTTTTAATTGTCATTTAAGGATTTATCTGTACATTTGTGTAATCATACTGGCATGAAATCATAGAATGAAACTTCTTTTTTTTTTTTGAGTTGGAGTCTCGCTGTGTTTCCCAGGCTGAAGGGCAGTGCGGTGATCTTGGCTCACTGCAAGCTCCACCTCCCATGTTTACGCCATTCTCCTGCCTCAGCCTCCTGAGTAGCTGGGACTACAGGCGCCAGCCACCACGCCAGGCTAATGTTTTTTGTTTGTTTGTTTTTGTATTTTTAGTAGAGATGGGGTTTCACCGTGTTAGCCAGGATGGTCTGGATCTCCTGACCTCGTGATCCGCCCGCCTCAGCCTCCTAAAGTGCTGGGATTACAGGCGTGAGCCATCGCGCCCAGCATAATCAAACTATTTTTAAGTTGCAAAAAAATCTGAGCTACAGAGCAGTGTGTAACCCGGTACGTAATCCAACACAGCCTGTCCACAGATGCTGACTGTGACAAAGTGGCCTATGAGAAAAACAACAAAAAACGAAAAACAACTCCAAAGGGAATGCTCTTTCTGTCATTGCCTCCCTTCCTTTGAAAAATATAAGGTTGGCAGCCCAGCCTTGTTCACAGTTCTTTCTTGTTCTACTTTTAAATTTAAGGAAATTTACAAGTTGTTGAATTCAGAAGTCTGGTATGCTCCAATCAATATCAACCTTTCCTTGTAGAATAAAAAAGTGGACCATCCGGATACCCAATTTGTCAGAATACCAAAAAGAAGAAGAAACTGTAGATATCGTTTGCATGTCTACTATATGTGAGGCACTGGGCTAGGTACTTTCCATACATTTCTCATTTATGCTTTACAGTATCTATGTAAGATAAGCAGTGTTCTATCCACAGCATTTGAGAAAACTGAAGTTTAGAGAAGTTTAAGTAGCTTGCCCAAGAGAGAATGGGTTATAAGTAGCAGAGCCTGAGGTTCAAACTCTGAATTTCAAGAGTATGCTTTTTTTTTCCTTTTGCCTCATAGAAGCTGTTATCTCCTCTGATCTTCCAATATTCCAGTTTCTCCATTTCACTTACATCTCCTTGTACACATTTTAGATTTAGGCAACAATTATATTAGTGATATAACTGTCTTTTAATTTGACGTTTCACAGTCTTCAACAGAATCATTAGTCTAGAAAATATAATTATACATATTATATAATCCTTTCATATGCCAGGCAAATTTTGATTACAACAAACACTGTTAAATAATATTTGTAGAACAAACAATTTCTGTATCTTAGGTGATGGTTTATTCAAGCTTCATATGTCACAGAAAGTTCTAATAAAATAAAAGTAGTGAGACAGTCTCCTGGAATTTGTTGTGATTTTTAATTTGTTGACATATTTTAAGGTTTGATAAGGTAAAACTTTATGAATATTTCCTCCGTTTATTCAAAATAATGTGAGATTTCAGTAAATTACCACTTTCTAGGTATTCATTTTTTGTATTCCTTAAACAAATCAAGAAAATACCTTAATATTTATTGTATGTTAACAATGTGCAAAATGGTCAACTAGAGACTGTGAAGGACCCAAAGTGTGTGATAAGGTTTGTGCTTTGAGGAAGCTTATAATTAAATAGGAAGGAAAAAGGCATACATGGAGCTTGTATCCAGCGGAATTAAGGAATTAAGGAATTCCCGTGGCCATCTCTTTTGGGACTCATTATTTCCTATTTTGACTTATAATCATTTGTGCACTATTGTTTATCCCCCCCTACTGTACTGTAACTTCTTGGTTGAAGGGATCTTGACTTATCCTTATTTGTAATTCCCTCTAGCACCTGAGGCAATGTAGCACACAGTGAGTGGCCTGTAAATAGCTTTTGAATGAATAATATATAAAACACTAACAATACAAGACGCTATATCTGATCTGCCAAATGCACAGAACTGGCAGCAAGTGCTGTAGAAGTTCATTGGGATTGGGTTGCTCAGGAGAGTTTCCACAGAGGAAGGAGTGTCTTCAACTGAAAATGTGAAAAACGAACTGCGAGAAACAAGGGTGGGGGCGGTCCAGGCAAGTGGAAGAGTATGCAGGGTGTTTATATGGTGAAAACACAGAAAAGTTATATATTTTGCTTTAGGGGGCACTGCAGATTTCTTGGAATGGTATGATTTTTGTAAAAAAAATATAAGGGTTGAAACTAGAGTATAGGTTTTAAATAGCCAAATAGGAAGCCTATAATGTCAGTTTATACAGTATCAGTAATAAACATCAAAACAATCCTTACTATAAAACAGATACTCCATTAGTTATTTGGAACAAAGTGTATGTTTTCCTAGAAATAAAATGTGTCTCTTCCTCTTCTTTCCCTCCTTCCTCCTAGAGAGTATAATGGTGTGGTTTAGAGACTGGGCTCTGGAGCTAGATTTAAAGTCCTTGTTTAGCCACTTACTGTGGAAATATGGTTAAGTTAATGCAGTAGCTAGAATATAGGCTCTGCTTGTGTCCCAGAGACACAAAATAACAGTGGCTTATCACAATATAGAAGTTTCTTTTTATAAAATTCCAGCTGGTATGGTGGTTGTTTTAGTTATATTGCTATGTGACAAATTGCCTCAAAACTTTGAGGCTTAAAAAGAGCCATTGTTTCTGAGGGTCCAGTATTTGGGCAGACCTCAGTAAGGAAGGCTCATCTTCACTTTACATCATATGAACTTAGGTGATTCAAATGGATCTCAAAGATCTAAGAGATCCTAAGTCTTATGTCTAGATGCTGACTACAGCTGCAGCCACTTGGTTCTCCCATGCATGGCCTCTCTCTCTCTCCCAATGTGGTCTCTCATCATTAGATAGTCTAGCATGAGCTTCTTGACATGGCTACTGGCTTCCAGGAGAGTGAAAACAGGCTTCAAAATCTGGGCTTGGAAGACTCAAGTGTCATTTCTGCTGCATTGTATTGACTAAAACAAGATATGGGGTCTGCCCAGATTTAAATGGAGGGGAGAGATCTCTTGAGGATAGAAATAACAAAGTTACATTGCAAAAGGACTTCAAGATGGGAAGAATTTTTGGGGCCATCTTTGGACATAATCTGTTAAAGTGGATCTGTTCTAAGAGGTCTTCAGTTGGCCTAGATTGCTTTTTCATGTTGCTCTGCCATCTCTAGGGTGTTGCCCTTCTCTGTGTAATCCAAGATGACTCACCACCATGTTTCAGTCAAGAGAAAGGAGAAAAATGGAAGAGGTAGGTACTTTCTTTTAATATCACAACCAGGATTCAGATCTTAGTCACAAGGCTTTTCTGGTTAGAAGTCCAAAAGAAAATAAACTCTTAATTCTGGATAGCAATAAGGCCATCTGAAAATTAAGGGTTCTATTTCCATGAGAACAAATTAGAGAATGGATTTTGGAAGGCAGTTTATAATCTCAGCAACAATTATTTAACTTCTTTTATTCTCAGTTTCCTTATGTGTTAAATGGAAATGATGATTTCACCTACTCCATAGAGCTGTTGTGGGGATTAAATGAACAATATGTGAGAGAATTCAGCACAGTGTCTGGGGAATAATTGTTGGCCACACCATTCTTTCTGTAAAAAGTCACAGAATTTCTGCCACGTTTCAGGCACTGTTCTGGACTCTAAATGTATAAAGCTGTGTTAGATTTTTTTCACACATGGAGAGCTCAACATTTCCTGAGAGAGGTATACTTCTAAATATATAGCAGCATGAGTTATGTGTCTATGGTCCCAGCTACTAGGGAGGGTAACTGAGGAGATGGACAGGATGCGTGCAGGAAAATCAGAGATTCCATTAGGAACTAACACTCAAGGCTGACCATGAAAATGGAGTTAGAGATAACCTATTGCCTTTGCAAGAAAGAGTGTGGCATATTTAGAAAACTGTCAAAAGGCTAATAATGACTGAATCATAGAAGCTGGATAGATTGTGAGAAAGGAGCTGGAAGAGGTGAGGTGGAGTCAAATTATGAAAGGCCTTTTTTTTTTAATAGACATGAGTTTAGATATAACACAAGAGAACCTCTCCAAAGTCTCAGTTTCCTCTGAATATTGGGAGGATTGTTGCATAGGATCATTGTGAGGATTAACTGATAAAGTGCAGGACAGATGTCAGACATATTTTAAGCTCCCAATAATCATCACCTATTGGTAATATTATTAAATAATATTAATGGATGAAGGAAAGCCAAATCAGAGATATTTCTATGATGAATTTGGTTAATGTTTAAAAGAGTGATGGATGATGACATTACTATGCGATTTCTAGCCATTGATGAGATGTAGAATTCAAGGTGGATTGGAAAACAAATATAGAATGAGAAATCCTAAGTTTGAGATACTTTCCAAATACTCATTGAACACTAGGTATTAAGAAGTCAGTTAAAAATATTTGTATGGGGTAAAAAGGAAAAGTTAAGAGTTGGAAGTAAATAATTAGCAGACATTGCCAACTCCCACTTAGAAGAGAAGTAAGTGAAGTCATTCTGAGGAGGTAATAGAAAAGAAGTAAAAGAAAAATGTGAAAAAGGTAATTGCTATCTCCATCTACCCATTGGGGGCATAGGACCATGTTCACAACATGAGAAGAACTATTTAGCATTAGTGGTATTGGAAATATGCAGTCATATTCCCTGTTGGATATGCCAAGAACATATCTCCATTATACAACCAGAGCATGTCTTTTCCCTCTGACTGGACAGTGGACTGGGGACTCCTAGAGCTCCAGGTTTCTGGCGAAGGATGGGGCAGTCATAGGGTCTTAGGTATGATAATGGTCTCCTGGAAGCTGTCTTCACATATTTTCTTGTACCCTTTTGAAACATTCTCTTCACTGCAGTCTTATTATTTTAAGAAAGAAAAATTAGTTTCTGGATTAAAATTGTTTAATGGATTAACATTGTTTTGGAAGAGGAAAGCTCGTGTCTGCCTCACTGTCATTTACTCACTTTATTCCACACATCAACCACAAGAGGACATCTCTAAATCAAAGACTGTGCAATGCTCCTTTTGTCCAAGTTCCTGTTTTGCCTGATGCTCACTCCCCTCTCTCCCTCTCATTAAGTAGTCTCTACAACTCATCTTTCTCAGTTTATCCTAAAGCCTCCTTCCTCAAGGAAGCCCCTCCCTGACCTTCCATAGATGCTCCTATAGAATCTTTGTAGCATTCATCCTAATTGTGAGTATACTTTTGATTGTGCAAATAATTGTTTGATGACTCTTCACTAAACTAAACTTTAAGCTCCTCTGTGGCAGAGAGGTCTGACTTTTCTACTAATGGGGATTATATCACTTCTGTCTCCACCTTCAACACTGAACAGAATTGAGAAGCAGACATACGAGTCAGATGGAGTATCAACATAATAGCTATACATTGCTAAATCTTGACTAATACAGCCTCATCTCTGCCCTGAATTAGGCTTCCTGCTAATTATTTCAGAATTGGACTTACTTGCTGAAATATTAGAAGAAAAAAGGAGCTACCAGGTGCCGTGACTCATGCCTGTAATCTCAGCATTTCGGGAGGCTGAGAAAGAAGGATTTCTTGAGCCTGGGAGTTTGAAACCAGCCTGGGCAACATAAGGAGACCTTCTCTCTACAAAAAATCTAAAAATTAACTAGGCACGGTAGTACATTCCTGTGATCCCAGCTACTAGGGAGGCTTAGGCAGGAGGATCTCTTGAGTCCAGGAGTCCAAGGCTGCAGTGAGCCATACTCGAACCACTGCACTCCAGCCTATGAGACAATGTAAGACCCTGTCTCCAAAAAAAAAAGAAAAAGAAAGAAAGTGAAAAAGAAAATAGGGACAATCACAGCCTTCTGCTGTCTGGTATCTACAAGAATTCTACATTTAGAGTAGGTGCTTATTAAGGCACTGCTTGTTGCTTTTTGCCTTTTTTTTTTTCCAAATTGATGTCTTCTTTAGATAAGCGTTTCTAACATCCATGATCAATTGCAAAATAATTACATCTTAGGATTTCTCCTTTATGCTACTTTCCCTGAACACAGCACACAGTATAATAAACAGCCCTTTAAGGTTTCTTAAAGGTTTCATTGAAAACAACAAAAGGATCAAATACAGGAGGTAAAATGACTCTCTTCTATGTCTCCCTGTTATAGGTTTCTTATTTATTTATTTTTATTTTTATTTTTATTTTTTTTTGCAGTTGCAAGATTTAATAGAGTGAAATAGAGTGAAAACAGAGCTCCCATACAAATGGAGGGGACCCAAAGGGGGTTGCTGTTGCTGGCTCGAATGCCTGGGTTTATATCCTGATCCTTGTCCCTCCCACTGTGCTCTCAGGAAATAGATGATTGGCTATTTCTTTACCTTCTGTTTTTGCATAATTAGCATTTTAGTGAGCTCTCTGATTGGTTGGGTGTGAGCTAAGTTGCAAGCCCCGTGTTTAAAGTTGGATGCGGTCACCTTCCCAGCTAGGCTTAGGGATTCTTAGTCGGCCTAGGAAATCCAGCTAGTCCTATCTCTTAGTACCCCCTCTCAACAGGAAAACCCAAGTGCTGTTGGGGAGGTTGGCCAATGACCACTCTAACTGCTTCCTGCTGAACTGGGGCATAGTAGGGGTTGTGCAGTTGAGATTTCCTTGGGAGGGGTGCCTTCGACGTCATTAACATCAGAGAATGGGCTAGCAGGCCATTCCAGGGGTCCACCATGGATCTTAGTCATGGACTGCATCTGGGGCTCCATTTGAAAAACGATTTGTAGTTTTACAGTTTCAATTCTGGAAGAGACAAACTTAACAAGGAGGTTAAAGATACAGGGATTGAAATGTATGGCCTGCAGTGTAGGGGATTATTTCTTTGGCACACTTCACAGGCCCTGACTATCTGCTTGATAATTTTGAAAAGGCCTGGTCCAGTAAATAATAATTTGGCCATCTGATGGGTGCTATCAATGCCTAAGTGGAAGGTTTGGTGAAGGGTTTTAAATAATTTTTATTGGTTAGCTGCAGGCAAAAATATTTTTCCTTCTTTTGTGGCTAGCCATCTGAAGGGGAGGGAAGTATGTCCTCATGAGGTTCCCTATTCTATTTTTCCTGCTGAGTACTAGGGCTTGGTTTCCCAGAGGGAGTTACCCCATACTAGAGGTCCTTCTATAAGCATTCTAACGGAGGGTCCTGCCTTGTGGCTCATTTGGCTTCAATACCCGTTTGGCGGTTCCCTTCTATTTCCCTTTCCTTTCCTTTCTGATGTCGCCAGCAGTGTAAGACTGCCACCTCTTTAGGTTTCTGTACAGCCAATAACAATTTCCCAATGGCTTCCTGATGTTTGATAGGTGTTCCCTCGGAAGTTAGGAATTCCTTTTCTCTCCACATTGCTGTGTGGGCATGGAGGACTAGGTAAGCATATGTAGAGTCTGTATATATATTTACCCATTTTCCTTCTCCTAATTCTAGTGCCTGAGTGAGGGCTATTAGTTTTGCCAGCTGAGCACTAGTTCCTGGAGTGAGGGGATTACTTTCAAGTATTCCATTATCACTGACCACTGCATATCCCGCTTTTCAAAGTCCTTTTTCTACAAAGGAACTTCCATTAGTATACAAGATGAGGTCGGGATCAGTCAAGGGAACCTCTAAAAGCTCCCTTCAAGTGGCGTAGGTTTGAGCAATTACTTGTTGACAGTTACGTTCTATCTTTTCTTCGTTGTCTGGAAGAAATGTGGCTGGGTTAAGAGTTGCACAAGTGTGCAGTCGCAGCACTGGCCCTTCAAGTAATAGAGCCTGCTATTTAAGTAAACAGTTGTCTGACAGCCACAGGTCTCCTTTAGCAGTGAGTATGCCATTCACATCATGAGATGTCCACACAGTAAGATCTCTTCCCTGTATTATTTTAATTGTTTCAGATACTAAGACTGCTACTGCCGCCACTATCTGTAAACAGTGAGGCCAACCCTTTGCCTCTACATCTATTTTGTTACTCAGGTATGCCACGGGTTGCAAGCTCGTCCTTTGGACCTGTGTAAGGACTCCTAGAGCTATTCCTGTTTTTTTGTGACATATAAAGAAAAGTCTTGCCCCATTGGCAAGCTTAACACTGGGGCTTGGGTTAGGGCCCTCTTTAGGGCCTGGAAAGCCACTTCTGCTTCAGGTGTCCATCTTACTAAATGGGTGTTGGCTTTCTAAGTTTCTTTAATTAGTGCATATAATGGTCTGGCTATTTCGTCGTACCTGGGAATCCATATTCGGCAGAAACCTGTTATGCCAAGGAACCTTCTTAGTGGCTTTAGGGTTTTGGGATGAGGATAAGCCAGTATAGGTTGGATACATTCCTCACTGAGGGCCCTGGTGCCTTTGGATAATTTTAGCGCTAGGTATTTAACCTGCTGTGAGCAGAGCTGAGCCTTTGGTTTGGAAACCTGTAGCCACAGGTAGCGAAGAAATTTAAGAGCGCTTGGGTGGCCTGATGGCACAAGGTTTCTGAACAGGTGGCTAAAATTAAATCATCCCTGTACCGACAGACAAGAGTGTCCAGGTATGAGAATTGACTCAAGTCTTGGGCTAATGCCTGGCCAAATAGATGGGGGCTATCCTTGAACCCTTAGGGTAAAACAGTCCAGGTGAGTTGAGACGTTGGGTTCGAAGGATCTTTAAAGGCAAACAAGAATTGAGAGTCAGGATGTACAGGGATGCAGAAAAATGCATCCTTAAGGTCCAGGACTGTAAACCACTCTGCTTCCTCTGGTATTTGGGAAAGCAGAGTATAAGGGTTAGGTACAGCTGGGTATAGAGGAACAGCAGCCTCACTGATAATCCTGAGATCTTGCACTAACCTCCACTGCCTGCTGGGTTTCTGTACTCCTAAAATTGGAGTCTTGCAAGGGCTATTGCATGGTTTTACTAGGCCTTGGGCTTTTAGGTCCATAACAATCTTTTGGAGTCCTTGTTGGGCCTCGGGTCTAAGGGGGTACTGCCTTTGGTAGGGAAAGGAGGTGGAATCTTTTAGTTTAACTTGAACAGGACAGGCATTCTTTGCTTGTCCATATTGTCCTTCTGTTGCCCAGACTTCAGGATTAATTCCTTCCTCAAGCAGGGGACAACAAACGGTTGTTCCTTCTCCTATGTTCAGATGTATAATGGCCCCTGCTTTTGCTAGAATATCTCTCCCTAACAAGAGAGTGGGGCTTTCAGGCATAATTAGAAAAGCATGTGAAAAGAGTAAAGTTCCCCAGTCACAACTTAGTGGCTGGGAGAAGCATCTAGTGACTGGCTGTCCTAGGACCTCTTGGATAGTGACAGATCTGGAGGACAGTTGTCCAGGACGGGAGAGTAAGACTGAGAAGGCCAGGCCAGTGTCCAGGAGACAGTTAACCTCCTGGCCTTCAATGGTTAAGCATACCCGGGGCTCTGTGAGGGTGATGGCATGGGCTGGCACTTGCTCCGGGCACCCTCGGTCCTGCTGCTGGATCATCTGGTTAGTGGCTTCTGACTCAGAGGACCTTCATCCCCTGGGGCAATGGGTCTTCCAGTGATTCCCTTGACATAAGGGGCATGGACGAGGGGGTGGCTTATTTCTACTTGGACAATCTTTTTTAAAGTGTCCTTGTAGACCACACTGGAAGCAAGCCCTATTAGGCATTTAATTTGCCCAGCTTTTCCCTTTTCCAGAACCTCCAAAGTCTGCTTGCCTGAGGGCCATGACTAAAGCGGTGGCCTTTTTTTTTTTTTTAATCCCGTTTGTCCCATTCTGCCTGCTCCTCCTGATCTCTATTATAAAAAACCGAGGTTGCCAAGTTCAATAGGGTTTCTAAGTTTTGCTCTGGGCCTAAAGCGGACTTTTGAAGTTTTTTTCTAATGTCTGCAGCTAGCTGAGTGATAAACTTATCCTTTAAGATTAGTTGGCCTTCAATAGAGTCAGGTGACAGGGAGGTATGCTTCCTTAATGCCTCCCTTAGTCTCTCCAGAAAGGCAGTAGGATTTTCTTCCTTTCCTTGTGTTATAGTGGACATCATTGAATAATTCATAGGCTTCTTCCTAGTTTTCCTTAGTCTTTCTAGCACGCAAGTTAGCAAATGTCTGTGGCACCAATCTCCGTGTTCTGATTCTGTGTCCTAATGAGGGTCTACACTGGGAACTGCCTGCTGGCCTGTGGGGACTTGTTCCCTTTCCTCTGTTGTCATCCTAGCATTGACCTGACTGAGATAACAGAGATTGCCAAACTCTTGGGCTGCAGTTATGGCAGCACTTCTCTCATTTGGGGTTAGTGTCTGATTTAGCAGTGATATTATATCTCTCCATGTCAGATTAAAGGATTGCCCTAACCCTTGTAAAACATCAATATAGCCATCAGAGTTATCTGAGAATTTACCTAGGTCTATTTTAATTTGCTTTAAGTCTGAGGGAGAAAATGGTACATGCACTCTGGCTGGGCCGAATTCTCCTCCTTCCACTGCTTGCAAGGGGCATAATCGGGGAACACTGGCACTCTTGGGTTCATTGTTTACCCATTTGTCTATCTCCTTTTGGACCGTTTGGGTTGAAGTGGGGTCCTTATTAGTTGGGGAAGGAGTCAGGGGGACGCTGAAATAGGGAGGCTTCCTGTAAGACTTCCTGTAAGACTCTGGGGACTTCCAGTAGGGCATAAACCACACTTTTTACATAATTGCAAGTTGTCTCTTAATGAAAAGAAAGTTTGCACATATGGCACTTCACTCCATTTGCCTTCTTTTTTACAAAAGAGGTCTAGCTGTAAGATGGTGTTATAATTTGTACTTCCCTCAGGAGGCCAGGTTTCTCCCCCTTGAAGAGGATGTCGTGGCCAGGTGGTACTGCAGAAGAATATAAGTCATTTCTTCCTTGGCGTCTGAGGGTCAAATTGGTCCTAATTCTCCAGAATACATCTTAGGGGCATTTTTGCCTTGAGGGGAACATTTCCCATCTGAAAAAAGAACATAAGGATGCCAGCACCCCTAGTCATTTTCCGATGAGCATTAGTCCTAGAGCGTCCTCTAAGGGCCTAATGCTTATTCCTTTCCAGGCTGCGTAACCACCCATGGACCTCTGCTTATCAGATTAGTGACGCTCACCAATGTAACAGTCCTGCACTCCTTTTCCTGCCTTTCTTGACCACAAAGAAAGGGGCCTGGGCTGCTGGATTCTAGTGGTCCTTTACCAGCATGCCCAACATTTCCTTTGTGCTCAGAGGTGAGTTCCTTTCCAGGGTGCGTCACCACCCATGGACCTCTGCTTATCGGATTAGTTACACTCGCCGATGTAGCAGTGCTGCACCTGTTTTCCCGCCTTTCTTGACCACAAAGAAAGGGGTCCGGGCTGCTGGATTCTAGTGGTCCTTTACCAGCATGCCCAACTTTGCCTTTGTGCTCGGGGTGAGTCCTAGAGCTGGGCTGGGTTCCTGAGTAGTTTATAACAACCCAGCTGCCCCATCAAGATGCATTCCCATAAACAACAGTTTTTATGAAAATTCGTTTCAGAGAGGGTGTAGCTAACCTTTTGAGTCAGGATTGAGATAGTCTTTTGATTCTGTAAGTACTTTAAGGCTTGGCTGAGTGCAAACAGCTCGCACATTTGAGGAGACCAATTATTAGGCAATTTTTTAACTCTGCTTCCACAAGAGTCTCCATATCAATTACTGAATACCCATTGTATTCAGTACCCATCAATCACCTGTGAGGAACCATCTACAATCCTGTCCTGAAGGGAGTTCCTCCTAGGTCTGGTTGGACCTTTGTGTGGTAATTAAGATTTAAATCCCTTGTTAGGAAATCTGATGGGTTAAGGGAATTATCAGTGGTTGGAGTTACATTACCCTTTTCTAACATAGTAGCCCCATACTTTAAGATTATTGAGTTAGTAAGGTATCTTTTTGCTTTTTTTTTGACTTAGAATAACTCTGAACTGGTGAGGTGTGCTCACAACGAGGTTTCCTCTAAAAGTTACTTTTCTACTTTTAGCAAAGCACTTGTCGCTAGGGACTGAATGCATTTGGCCCATCTGCGGGTTACTGGGTTAAGGGTTTGCTACGCCCTTATTTACACTAACAACAAAGTGGCAATTATCAATTACAGGTTTTAAATTTACCCTGGCTTTTAAAGGAATAGGGCACACTTTTTTTTTTAACTATTTCTGTCTTTTTCTTTCTTTTTCTCTTTGACTCCTTCTTTGTCTCTCTCTCCGTCTCTCTCTCTCCCTGTCTCTCTCTTAGCCATTACAAACTTGGGGCCCTGGCAAGGGTGGTGGGGAACAGATCCCACGTAACTGCCCATGTCGAGAGCTGTATACCTAAATCAGGAGGGATACCAGGGATAAGACTCCCTGGGTTATAGCCTAGGTGCCTAAGGACACAGCATAGAGCCTCCTTAGATTCCTTTGGAGATACAACTTGCTAGAGGAAATGAAAGTCTGAACCATTAGTAGCTAGGAGGCAGGGATCAGAGGAAGTAGATTCAGAGGTAAGGAGAATTTTGGGGCTACACTTTCAAGAAAGTCGCAGTCAGAACCCCGGAGGTATAGTTCAGAAGGAAAGGTAGGGGCGCACACATGGGTGACTGCTGAGTAGAGAATTCTGGCTGTGCCATGATCTTAACCGGCTACTGCCGGGAGTTTGGGACAACAGCTTTCTGCCTCTAGTCGGCCCTTGGCTTCCCCAAGAAAATTGAAAGTGGAAGCTGGCTCCAGGCAGACCAACGTCCCTAATAGAAGGGTTGGGGGTTGTTAGAAAGCCCTTCCCCAGATAGCCTCACACCTGAGTCTTAAGTCCGGCGACCATGCTAATCATTTTTAACTGGCCAACAGATGCCCAGTATTTTCCTCCAGTTCTAAGGAATAATAGAACAGAATAGCAAGCAAAAGTGGTCCAATATTACTCACAGCTTTGGATGTCCCTTCATGGTCGCCAAAATGTTACCGGAGGTCCTTGCTCACAGAGCTCCCAAGATGGTGGCGGGCCGCTTCCAAGATGGTGGCAGGCCGCTTCCAAGATGGTGGTAAGCCTCGTGTTCCCTGACCTGGGGTTCTTGGCCTCACGGATTCCAAGGAATGGAATCTTGGGCCATGCGGTGAGTGATATACCTCTATTAGAAGCCATGGGTCACGGAAGAGAACCGTGGAACCCAGTGACTAGTGTTCAGCTTGATTAGGACAAATCCAGGCACTTAACCTTGCAGGAACAATGGCAAGCCTTTAGCATGATCGGGAGTGGCAATGGGGGTCTTGCTGTATCAGGAGCACAGCGGACACCCTGCCGGATCCGGAGGGATGGGAGTCAGCAGCGGGATGGGAGTCAGCGGCGGGTCTGCAACAGTGGCAAACAGCAGTGGTGGATGGTGAGCGAAAGCTCAGCTCGAGCCTTAACAAATATGTACCAGAAGCGTGCAGTTGCAAGATTTAATAGAGTGAAATAGAGTGAAAACAGAGCTCCCATACAAAGGGAGGGGACCCAAAGGGGGTTGCCGTTATAGGCTTTTTAAAGCTTTTTAAGCTTTTTAAAAAATTACTTGATCTAGAAAAACAAAAGCACAAAAATGTACTAATAGTGGAATTTGTTTACCAAAGGCAGAACATTTTAGGAAATGGCAAAACAGATTCAGGCTACCCTGGATCATAGAAGTCCTATAAACTACTTCAGAGATGAGGGCTTCTCCTGGGCCCAACATTGTAGTGAAGGGAGCCAGGGAGCAGACCATGGGAGTCATATTCATCCTTCTTGTCTTTCACTATTGCTGGTTTCACCTTTGAGGGTGTCACACTGAACCAGATTTACAGTCAATGCACAGGGAAAATATTGGAAGTGAAGGTTAATCCCAAGAAGCAGCCAACATACATAGACACAAGAGGGAAAAGTAGAGGAGGATAATTTCTTAAACTATATGGGGATCAGGGATTTCAGGCTATTTCTGAGTAGGCGTCTGTATATCTTGCTATTGTAATTATTCAATGACATTTAGTTTTCTTTTTTCATATAAATGAAATATCTAGTTACTATTGAAAACTTTCAGAAACACAGAAAAGTATAATAATGAAAATAATTATTTCACTCAATATCCCCCATCTGTTCTTTCAAATGAGCTTTTTGATTTTACATTTAAACATGATTGGAGATGATTGTGAGCAACTTAACCTCATCAGAAAAATTATTTAGAAAAGCAACTTACCCAGTCTTCTGTGACACATTACTAAATTTAACTTCAAAAGTTAAGTGCTATATAAACATAGATAAGAAAATATAAATACATACATGTTAAAGCCTCAGTTACCCTCTAATACTGCAGGTTTCTTCCAAGTTCTATTCATTCATTCAATCTCTTGCTTATTTATTTTATGAAAATTATTGTTCATGTGGATTTTGGTAACACCTGTATTTTGGGGAGTAGAGTCATTTTATGAAAAACATATGTTACTCTTCAAAATTCTCATTGGAGTATTAAATATTTGGTTAAAAAATATTCTCTTCTCTTGAGTAAGTTATATTCAGTTTCCATCCTGACATGCCACACAGTACAATGCTGATGCCACTTTACTGTAGTTCAGGACTAGAATACATGAGTCAATTCTTACTTGTTAAGAATTTCCTTCTTCTCCCAAAGGAAAACACATGATTGCTCTTGGGGAATGGCTGGAAATCAGATTTAACCTTTTATTTAGGTTTTGTAGAGGACTGAGGAGATTTGGCCAAATAAGTCTATGCTTTTTACAACGTGTCAAACAGCCAAAATTTTGGCTAAGATGTGAATATGCAAGAAAAGTTAGCAAGCTCAATAGACACACAAAACAACTTTTGATGGGAAGAACAGAATTAGGGTATAAACATTGTAGAATATATGAAAATATTCACAGTAAAAAAATTCTTATAAATTATTACAAGATTTACTATTTCTTAATGAAATCCTGGCATGGTTTCTTATGCAATAGACAGGTAAATTAATTAATTTAAAATTCATTAGTTAGCATATTGCTGTTGGAAACAATAGTAGAAAGGGAGGGGTTATGGAGGAATTAGAGCCCTATCAGAACAATAAAAGATTTTGAAATTTAGATAGACCTATTGCAATAGGATTGCTTCCTCGCACCATTCGTTTTCAACTGTATTTTTCAAGTTTATCTTAAGGTTTCAGTCATAGAGTTCCCAATATTATATGCTCGTATTTTAATATATAACTTGACAGAGAAAGGTGCAAGATTAACGTCATTGATATACCAAGTGAGTTACACCAACGCTTGACAAAGGTTTAGGTTTGGCCAACTGGTTAGTAAAATCTCTTTAGTCATGTTTATTTCACTTTAACTTCTTTGGAGAGTTTCCCACAATTATTAAGGCAGGTGTCCTTCTCACACTCTTATCAGATTTGGCTTGTGGGCCTCTGTCTCCCAAAGCTGAATTGTAAAATTAGCCCCACCTTTAGGCTAGTTGTAACCACATATTTCAATCCTGTTATATTTCTGGTTAAAAAAAAATGGTCTAAAATGGCAGTTTGTGCCATCTGAAAATTCACTAAGTAAGTTGACAAGGAACTTATCTCTTTTATTTTTTTTTTTAACCTCTGAGAGTTTTGCATTTTAAAATCATAGACCTTCTCAGAAAGTAGATTGTTGAATTGTGAAGCTTCTGGGAGGTTAAAACTGAATGATCCTGTTGTCTCCTTACCACTACTTTGGAGTTTTCCCATTACATCTTTCTTCTGTTTAAAAAGTTTTGTCGTTATTACCAGCAGGAGTTCTGATAGCCACATTTTAGAATTTATAAGATCATACACTTTACTAACTGGTAAAAAATATACTATTAGAGAAAAAGAAAGGAGATTATAACAAAATTTCTTAAATTTCAGCCATGGACAATTACTTGTTATTTTTCACCTTTCCAAGCTTCTTAACAAATATTTAAATTTAGACAACTTACGGCATAGAGGGAAAACAGTTAAAATGCATATATTAGAAATGTTATAAAGCACTGGATTTGTCAAAGAAAACTAGATGGGAATTGTCAGCAATTATGCTAAGTTTATCTGCTTTTAATAATTTAGGCCACTATAGAACTTTTTAGAATGCATCAGTAAAATAGAAGTCTTAGAAAAAAGTTAGGACGTTGAATATTACCGATGATATTAGAGTGTGAAAATCAACACAAAATAAGAATAGAATGCTACAGTAATTATTAAATGTGGACTGCAAATTTGGCTTAAGCCAAACATATTGTACTCTCTTTAGCTATACTAGCTTTTCCTGAATGATATAGTAGACATATTCCTTCATATCATAGGTATAGTGAATGTTGTAACACTTAACCCGAAGCTGTTTATTTTAGTGTATCCTGATGGAATAAAGATATTGTTCCAAAATGAACTCAGTAAAACTAATTTTATAGCATACCAAGACAATATGACACATTGTGCAGTTTTCTAATGACCCCTAAGAAACAACTTTAGAGTTTCTAGGGGAGTGAATGGTTCACTTTTCTTAACAAGGTTCTAGGTGAGGATTGGAACCCAAACATATGAAAGTTATTAGGGCCTTAAAGAAATGTTATTCTGGGTTATTGACAGACTATTGGTTGTGTGCCTTGGGAATCAATAGACAAATTTTAAGGTTGGCAGCGTTTTGTAAAACTGAGAGTGCTAAGTAAGAATATCTCCTTTTCTTCTCCAAAAAGAGAACTTACATGCAAACATAGGATTTTTTTTTCATAGGAAACTATTCCCTTGAGAAAGGGCATGTGAAGAAATTACTGATCAATCCCCATTGTGTCCAAACCTCAGATTGCAGGGTGAAGATGATTTTGGTTAGATGAAATTTCAAAGTGGACCATAGAATATAAAATGAAACTAAACCATGAATAATGTATTAACTTATTTAAAAATGCATATCAAGTTTGGCCAGGCACAGTGGCTCATGCCTGTAATCCCAGCACTTTGGGAGGCCAAGGCGGGTGGATCACCTGAGGTCAGGAGTTCCAGACCAGCCTGGCCAACATGGTGAAACCCTGTCTCTACTAAAAATACAAAAATTAGTCGGGCATGGTGGCACGCTCCTGTAATCCTAGCTACTCAGGAGGCTGAGGCATGAGAATCACTTGAACCTGGGAGGCGGAGGTTGCTGATAGCTGAGATCGGACCACTGTTCTCCAGCTTGGGCAACAGAGTGACACTCAGTGTCAAAAAAAAAAGCATAACAAGTTAAAAAAAAAGATTAGTGACAGTGAAAGGTTTTCTGTGGTGTAAATATTATAAAACAACATAATTTCAAGATATATATGAAAAATTCAAGAATTTTGTAAAAAGCATGTATTATAGATAGCTTAAACAGCATAGTATATAACTACTGGGGATAAAGGAAGCGAATAATGAGTCATTATTGTTTTAAAATGAAATATAACAAAATGTATCAAAGTTATCACTTGTTAAATGTCACTATAAAACACCACCTACTGGGTAGTTTACTCATTCTACAGAGTAAACTGGTGCTCAGGAGCAGAGCCTGAATTTGTTTATGAGAAATTACTGAAGATTTGAGTTGAGAGTATTAATTCAGATTATCAAAAAGTTGGACTTCACCATTTGTTGTATTATATATTTTAAACTGTTGACTTACAGGCCAAATCCACATACATGTTTTGTTTGGCACCATAATTTTGTTTTATTTATTTATTTAGTTAGTTATTTGAGACAGGGTCTTACTCTGTCGCCCAGGCTGGAATGCAGTGGCATGATCACTGCTCACTGGAGCCTGAACCTCCCTAGGCTCAGGTAACCCTCCTACCTCCCCCTCCTGAGTAGCTGGGACTACAGCTGCCTATGGCTACACCTAGCTAATTTTTTTTTTCTTTCTTTAGAGGCAGGATTTCTCCATGTTCCCCAGGCTGGTCTTCAACTCCTGGGCTCAAGTGATTGCCTGCCTTGGCCCTGCTAAGTGCTGGAATTACAGATGTGGGTCACCTTACCCAGCCTGCCTCATAATTTTTAAATTGGTTTTCAACATTAAAAAATCTGACTTCTTGGCCGGACACAGTGGCTCATGCCTGTAATCGCAGCACTTTGGGAGGCTGAGGTGGGCAGATCACGAGGTCAGGAGTTAGAGATCAGCCTGGCCAACATGGCAAAACCCCATCTCTACTAAAAATACAAAAATTAGCTGGGCGTGGTGGCAGGCGCCTGTATTCCCAGGTACTTGGGAGGCTGAGGCAGGAGAATCGCTTGAACCCGGGAGGCAGAGGTTGCAGTGAGCCAAGATTGTGCCACTGCACTCCAGCCTTGGTGACAAGAGCAAGACTCCATCTCAGATTAAAAAAAAAAAAAAAAAAAAAAAAAAAATCTGACTTCTCTGGAAAACATGTAGCTCTGGCAACACTAAGCCCACGTTTCCATTTGGCGACATGTCCCTTTAGACTGGGCATGCATCTGCTAGTGTGTCACATGTCCTACCTTGCTTCTTCACTGGGTTAAACATCTGCTTAGCCTGGGTGAGTTAAGATTCCTGGTTCAAAGTTTTTTCAAAGTATTTTACTCAAGATGTGCCTATATAGATACAAGGGAAAAATCCAAATGAACCTTAAAGAGCTTTGTGATTGCATGTTTTTTGGTGTGGTACTTTTATAAATATTTGCCTTTCACAGTTGAAAGAAGTTCCACTAGGGTATGGAGCACATCTTATTGCTCACTATGGTGTCTGCAGAAACTGCCATAGTGCCTGGCTTGTGCCAAGGTCTTGATAAATGTTTCTGTGACTGAAGATAGTAATGGAACTCTCCACAAATACTAACTTAACATATTCCTATTTAAAATGTACTTTATTTTAGAAGACACAAACCATAAAATGTAGGCCTTTCTGTCCATGGCTAACCAGATGTCTAAGAATTATCAACTGATCTTGTTGTAAGCTGAGAAAATATGTGACACTCAAATGTCCACATGAACATGGTAGTTTCAGAATGTATGAATGGGATTAAAATAAAATCATTATTAATTCTAGTTTGTGTCAAACTCTGTACTCTGAAAAGCATACTAGGTCTTTAGAATGAAGGCATGATGACAGAACTCACATATGTGGTGATTTTAAGTAAAATAATTTCATTGCATTAATTAATAATATATTATTTATATCTTATTTATGTCAAGAGGAAACTATGTTGTCAAGATCTTTAATACTGCGCCTGACACAGAATGAGAATGTCATAATTTGTTCAATGTGCCTGAATCTCACAATGCCCAAGAAGAAGTAAAGGATGCTCACATAGTGAGATTCTGTCAAGTGGAAGCTGAAGCAGACAGTTTTCCAGTAGATACAATGGAGAAGAGGATTTTGGCCAGAACAGAAAATCAAAACCAGTGTTGAGATCCTCTTGGGAAGCCAAAGTTCAGTAGGCCAGAATGCGTGGTTGGAGTGTCCAACATAAGGTGCCAGAAGCCACAATTGACTTGGGGGACCAGAAACCTAGGAACTAGGGTGATGCAAATACAACTGAGAGTAAATGAGGAAGGTTTTAAAGTGTTGCCAAGAACAGTCGTTCATTCCTGACCTCTTTTAGGGAGTAAATGGGTCGTGGTGCAGAGATGGGTTAGCTAGGTTTAAATGTCCAGCAGTGGAATGACCTTTTGGAATCAACAGTGAGTTCCCCTATGAACATAGCAGAATCCTTGAGTGCTTCTCTGATCAACTGGGATAGTAACTAAAATAGTATGAATTGCCTCTTGGTAGTGAAGCTTTTCTGATAGAAGTAAATAATGAACTTCCTTCCCATGGCTCTGATGTCTCTGGTCTTCTTTTATTGTCAGGCTCCACACAGTGACCCCACTCAGCTTTAGGCTCTCTTCTTACAGTAATCCCAAGACCTACAACCTCACATCAAAAACTCACAGAAGACTGAATTTGTATCCTAGTATTCCCAGTTCAAGTCATTCAGAACCAACTTAGTAAGTGCCTACTTTTGAACCAGTGTCAGATGAATGGAATGTGCCAGTTGGTTAAGGCCTCATTCCATGCCCATTTGTGAACTAATTACAGTAGCCTGGAGGATGAGATAAGTGGATGGGTTTAAGAGAATCAGTGCTGACGTACAGAGCTTAGGGTGGAGTCAAGGCCATTTAAACCACATGGCTGGGAAGTTTCGGTACTCAGGAAGAAAGAAATCCAGATTCTGGTGAGGAAAGCAATATGTGTTCAGTATATAATGAACTTAGCATAGTCATTGTAATTGTGGTAGTTGAGACATACACAAAAAGTACATAGAATATCAGGGTGACGTGCAATTCAATTGTTCTGGATAAGTTATTACTTATATAATTTCTCATGCTCCCTAAGCCAAAGTAGTTATAATATTTTTATTTATGTGTGTTTAAGAAACTTTCTTTTTAAAATAACAACTCTTCATCTCCCCTTCTACCTTATATTTCCTTCTTCTTTTTTTCTCTTCCCTTTTTGAGCAGTTTAGTCTTAAAGCCATTGCTTGTGGTGAAAAAAAGGTAGGTGTCTGTTCCAGCAGTGTGATGGAGCTACAGTGACCCAGAACAATGTGTCAGAGCCCAAGCAGAGTAAGGAAGGTATATACAAATGAGAGATGTCTTATACATAATGTCAGAGTCTGACCAGAGAGAGGAGGGCATCCACATAGAAGAGCAGCCTGGCATGGAAAATTAGAGCCGGAGTAGGCTGAAGGGGGCGTCCTTATGGGGTAGGCAGCCTGGTGTGGGGAGTCAAAACCACAGATGAAAGGTAAGGACATATCTCCAGAAGGGATACAGAGTGTCAGAGCCTCAGCAGCATGAAGAAGGCATCTATGTGGAAGAACAGCCTGGCATGGGTTGTTGGAACACAGGTTGAGAGAAGAGGGCATCCACATAAGAGAATAATGGAGGGGAAGGTGAGAAATGAGTTGTACACAGGGAACTGATCACATAAGTAAATATATTAAGGATAATGGGAGTCAAATTTCTCATTGTTCAAGGTACAAATCTGGAAAGGCAGAAAACTTGAATGAACCTTAGTGTGTTGAATCGGAAGGCATATTGGTGTGAACTCATGATTTTCTATAGATATAGAAATTATTGTGGATGTAAATATATGTGTGAGTGTGCGTGTGTGTGTGAGAGTGTGTGTGTGTGTGAGAGAGAGAGAGAGAGATCCCTTTGCTCTGTCCACTGAAAGGTCCTGGAAACTGCAGTACTCCAAAAGCAATTAGCACACCTAGGACCCAGATCTTCCTTTCTAAATACCATTTTCCTCTAAAAGGAAACTGGGCCTGATTGCATAACTGGGACAGGGAAAGTATAAAATAAGCCTGGAGCATCTTGTGCCAGAAATTAAGGAAACACTTAAGGAATGATGGGAACATGCTAAAAGAACATAGAAACCAACTTGAAGAGGCTCCCACTGATTATATTGGAGACATTTGGAGCTTGAAAGTAAATAACAAATAATTACAAGGTAAATTCATTATAAAGTAAATAATTATAAACCATTGAATAAAGGGAGAAATATGAATCTATACACACACACACACACAAGCAAACACCCCTACACACAGATATATAAATTGAAAAGTTCAGTGAGGAATCGGATACTTATATAGTTTCAAAATAACTCCCAACAAAATGTTTACTAATTACAAAAGAGAAAAAAAGTAACTCTACAGTGGAGAAGCCTGGCAGATATCACTTTAATCAAGTGATCAAAGTGAACATTATAAGAGATACCCTGAAATCATGTCCCACTTGATAGAATATAATGAGAAAAACGAGCATCACTTTTGTATTATGCCTGGCAAAGATGCATAACCTGAAACTAATCATGAGGAAACACAGACAACCAAAATTAAGGGACATCTACAAAATAACTGGCCTGTGATCTTCTAACGTGTCAAGGTCATGAAAATCAAAGAAAGACTGAAGGAACTGTTCAAGACTGGAGCTGACTAAAGAGACGTGAAAACTAAATACAGTGTGTGATTCTGAACTGGATCCCTTCGCTAGAGAGGACATTATTAGGACAAGTGACTAAACTTGAAAGGAGGCTGAGCATTATGGTGTGAATAATGTATCATTTTCAGTTTCCAGATTTTGATAGTACCATGGTGATGCAGGAAAAAATTCTTGTTTCTAAGAAATGCACACTGAAATATTGGGAGGCAAGAGGGAGTTAGGTTCGTCTTTGACAGTTAAGGAAACAAATTATCTACTTACAACTTTTCTGTAAGTTTGTGACTATGACAGTATTTTCGCAACTTCTCCGTAAGAACTGAAAATGATGGTAGGAAAAAGAGCCATTAATTCAATACATTTGTTGAGTGTTTATAATTTATTAGAAATAGCCAGATATCCACAAATAAAATATACTAATGCTTGAGTGGGTCAACCCAAAAGGAAGAGGAGGAGTTAATTTCTGATGAGTATGCTTTAAAAGACGCCATGGAGGCACATTGAGAAAAATTATATTAAGTGTTATGGCATTGCAGCAGAGGAAAAAGACAGGAGCATAAGCTCAGAGGTTTGGGAAGTATTGAAGAGTACAGGTTGGCTCAAGCATGGGGTTTACTAGGAAGAATAGGAAAGTAAATTTTGAAAGGAAATACATGGAGCCTAGAATGCCAGATTCTGAGATCTGAATTTCACTTTTTAGATAAAGAGAAAGCAAGGAATTTTTATGTGTAAGAGAGCCTCATACCCATAATACTTTTATATACATTTAAGAAGTCAATGAGATTTTATTAAAAGATATTATTACTAGTTTAACTTGATATGACCAAAACATGAGATGTAGATTTGAGATAGCAGGATTAAAAACTTCTGTGAAGATTGTATAGTATTTGTCTTTCTGTGTCTGGCTTATTTCAATTAACATAACGTCCTCCAGGTTCACTCATGTTGTTGAAAATGACAGGATTTCTCATTCATTTTTATGACCGAAAGGTAATCTAGTGTGTGGGGGCAGGGGTCATGTTTTCTTTCTTTTTTTAAAAAAATTTTTTCTAGATACATAGTAGGTATTTATGTGGTATGTGAGATATTTTGAGACAGGCATACAGTAGGTAATCACATTAGGATAAACGGTATATCCATCAACTCAAACATTTATCCTTTGTGTTATAAACAATCCAATTATATTCTTTTAGTTATTTTAAAGTGTACAAATAATTTATTATTGGCTTTAGTCACCCTGTTGTGCTATCAAATAGTAGGCCTTATTTATTATTTCTATTTTTTTTGTACCCATTAACTATCTCATCTTCCCCCGCAACCCCTCCACTACCCTTTGCAGCCTCTGGTAACCATCCCTCTACTCTCTATCTCCATGAATTCAATTGTTTTAATTTTTTACTCCCACAAATAAGTGAGAACATGCAACGTTTATCTTTCTGTGCCTGGTTTATTTCACTTAACACAATGACTTCCTGTTCCATCCATGTTGTTGCAAATGATGGGATCTTATTCTTTTTATGATTGAATACTAACTACCTTTATCCATTCATCCATTGATGGGCACTTTGGTTGATTCTATGTCTTGGCTATTGTGCACAGTGCTGCAATAAACATAGGAGTGCACATCTCTCTTCAAAATACTGATTTCATTTTCTCTGGGCTATATATCCAAGTAATGGGATTCAGTAGTCCTATTTTTAATTTTTTTTTAGTAACTTCCATAATGTTTTCCATAATGGCTATACTAATTACATGCATATGTGGAATCTTAAAAAAGTTGATCTCATGGAAGTATAGAGTAGAATGATGGTTACTAAGGGGTTGAGGGTGGTGGTGGTGGTGGTGGGGTTGGAGAGATGTTGGTCAAAGAATACAAAATTTCAATTAGACAGCAGGCATAAGTTTGAGAGCTCTACTGCACAACATAGGGACTATACATTATATTTCAAGAATATAATGTATTCTTGAAAAATGCTCAGAGAGTAAATGTGAAGGGATTTTACCACAAAATGATAACGATGTGAGGTAATGCATATGTTAATTAACTAGCTGTAGTCATTCCACAAGGTATATACACTTCAAAACATCATGTCATACATGGTAAATATATGAAATTCTATCTATTTAAAACAATTTTCTTAAAACATTATATAATTAGATAGCCTGAAAATAACTATTACCTCCTTCATAATTACAAAATTAAAAATATATACTAACATATCTTATAGTTTTTCTATGTATTGGAAAGAAGATAAAATAAATGAACAGAAGCAATGAAAAGTACAAAATAATTCGGAATAGTGAAGAGATTTCAGATGGAGATTTATGTAAAATACTTTAAAATTTAAAAATTTTAAAGTTTATCTGAGATTTTTATATATGAAAAAATAACAGTAAATGGGAAAACGTCCATTTATTTATATATTCAGTCAACAATTATTAACCATATATCCCATACCAATCACTATACTAGGAATGCAGAACAGAGCATTGAACAAGACAGATATGTTTCCTGTTTTCGTGGAACCTGAGAGAAAGCAACAGATAATAAACATAGAAAAATCAGCATTAATATTTCCATATGATGTAAATAAAATGGGATAATATAAGGGGGTGATGGAGGAGCTCCTTCATACTGGGTTTTACAGGAAGGCTTGACTGAGGAAGTGAAATTTAAGCTGAATTTAAATTGTAAGAAAGACTACATTACAATGAAGGAGGGTTGCAAAGCAATTGAAGAGCTGTTAAAATACCCTAAGATGGCAGTGAGAAACAATAAGAAAATTAATATGGCCAAAGCAGGACACAAGATAAAGAAAGGGAAGAATGATAATGAGATGAGGCTGAAGAGTCATCTGTGGACCAGATCCCATGGGTTCTTTGTACAGTGGACTGCCATGGAGGGTTTTCAGCAGGAGACTGACTCAATTTTATTTACATTTTTAAAGAGCAAGAGCATAGCAGGGCTAACAATTAGGAGGTAATTTATTAGGTCAGACCAGAGATGGTGCTTTAAACAAACAAGGGTGGCAAGAGTGGAGATCCAAGTGATCCATTAGCAGATTTGGAGTCTGAATTGAAATGATATTCCAGCAGTTTATATGAAAGAACTGAGAAGAGAGAAATCAAAGATGAAGTTTTTTTTTTCTTTTTTTCTCTCTTGAGAAATTCGGTGGAGAGTGGCTGCATTAACTAAGGGAGAAGACAAAGAGAAGGAGTTATAATGGATGTAGACCTTTAATTTCAAAATTAACATATAATAAAAGAAAGTAGTCTAAACTAAGAGCAGAGGGTTAGATTTTCAATAAGTCTTGAGTAAATTGGATATTTGCAGTAAAAAATTACGTTTTTCAAAAATACCATATGTAAAATTCTTAATATATTTAAAGATACAATTATAGCCATCTAAAATATAACCGAAATTATGCAAGTATTAATTTAATCTTATATTAGAAAAAAATACTTCTTAAATAGACAATAAATGAAAGGAATCACAAAGAGACATGGGATCAGATTATATAAATATGAAATAAACTGGGAAGATATTTGCAAAAAATGCATCAAAACTTATATATACTTAGTATTTTATGAAGTGTACTTTAAAGTCAATGAAAGTATACAAAAATATAAAAATGGACAAGAAGCTGTGAACAGGAAATTTGCAAATTATAAATGCCCAATGAAAATGAAGAAAACATTTAAATTGGGTAACAAGTTTTTCAAG
Source organism: Pongo abelii (assembly GCF_028885655.2). Lineage (NCBI taxonomy): Eukaryota > Metazoa > Chordata > Mammalia > Primates > Hominidae > Pongo > Pongo abelii. The sequence goes on from NC_071991.2 coordinate 111,492,734, forward strand.
TAAATTACAAACAATAGTGCTATATGTTTGCTTTATTAGCAATATTTTTAAAAGATGTTGGTATGGGTAAAGTGAGATGAGCACTTGTGTGCACAGTATAAATTACTACAGCTTTTCTGGAAGAAAACCCAGAAACACAGAAATGTGTCTTGGGGTTCATATATCCAGGAGTAATAGTGTAGGACTCTGGACAAAGTCACATTAAGCTCTCTCAGCAACAAGTTTTCCTCACTAAGGCTTTCTATTCATTTTTGAAATTAAGATGAAAGTAGTAGCTATCTCTAAGCTGTTGTGAATTAATTGAAAGCATTCAGACCAACACTTGGCAGGTGGTAAGCACCATATGTTTGTAGTTGCTGGTTATCTAATATTTTAATTTTTGGCAGTAGTTTCAAAGTGGTATCTTCATTGTTGTTTCACTTGGCATTATTTTGATTATCAATAAGATTCATGATCTGCTTACAGAAGATCAGTTGCTCAGCTTGACTTTCTGTAAATTGAATGTTCATATCTTCTGACTTTCTTTTTCTTTTTCTTTTTTTTTTTTGTTTGAGACGGAGAGTCCTGTTGCCCAGGCTGAAGGGCAGTGGCGCCATCTTGACTCACTGCAACCTCTGCCTCCCCAATTCAAGTGATTCTCCTGCCTCAGCCTCCCGAGTAGCTGTGATTACAGGCACCTGCCACCATGCCTGGCTAACTTTTGTATTTTCTGTAGAGACAGGGTTTCACCATGTTGGCCAGGCTGGTCTGGAACTCCTGACCTCAGGTGATCCACCCACCTCGGCCTCTCAAAATGCTGGGATTACAGGTGTGAGCCAATGCACCCAGCCTTGACTTATTTTTTTCTTTTCAGTTTTTCTTATTTTTCTGACTGGCTTACAAGAATTCCTGATATATTCTGGGTATTAAATATTTGTTGGTTTTAGATTTTGCAAAACTTTTCCCATTTTTTTACCCACCTGTTACTTTTTCTGTGGTATACTTTTAAAAACGATTATTGAATGTTAATTATGTGCTTGACACTGTTTTAAGACATTGGGACACATTCATGAACCAAAAGAAGACAAGAAGACAGACGTTCCTTCGTGGGGTTTATACTTCAGTGGAGGTGGAGGCAGAGGAGAACAATTTTTAAAAATTCAATTAAATAAATAAATAATACTGTGTGTTAAAGGTAGTAAGGGGTATTGGGACAAAAAACAGACCAGTATACTGGGAGACAGAGAATACATCCAAACCTTAATTTTGAAGTGTCAAAATCATCATTTTCTTTTTTTTTTCTTTGTTTTTTCTTTTTTGAGATGGAGTCTCACTCTGTCACCCAGGCTAGAGTGCAGTGGCATGATCTTGGCTCACTGCAACCTCCGCCCCGCGAATTCAAGCAGTTCTCCTGCCTCAGCCTCCTGAGTAGTTGGGATTACAGGCATCTGGTACCGCACCTGGCTAATCTCTGTATTTTTAGTAGAGACGGGGTTTCACCATCTTGGCCAGGCTTGTCTTGAACTCCTGACGTCGTGATCCACCCGCCTTGGCCTCCCAAAGTGCTAAGATTACAGGTGTGAGCCACCGTGCCCGGCCAGAGTCATCATTTTCTTTGTAAAATTTATGTTTTTGTTGTTGTTGTTGTTGTTTTTGGTGGGGGATGTTATGCAAGAAAATAAAATTTAAATAGATTTATAAAACTCCATTTCTTATAATTGTCCATTTATAGTAAAAGCTAATTTCTTCAGAATTTTTAAGGACTGAGAAGTCCCTCATAAATTAATTTCCCATGTAATTTGATCTTTTTACTTTAAATATTGAAACACAGTTTTTCCTAAAAATAAAATATAGATTCAAATTTTCCTAATTGTAAAAGCAATACACACCTATCAGAATAGATGTTAAAGAAAAACATATTCAATGATACTTGGTAAGGAAGAATTTATTCAGGACCACTGTGATGGGTATAGGCAGTGGTCCCCAATCTTTTTGGCACCAGATAATAGTTTCATGGAAGACAGTGTTTCCACAGACAGGAGTCGGGTGGGGTGGGGGGGAATGGCTTCTGGATGAAACTGTTCCACTTCAGATCATCAGGCGTTAAATTCTCAGAAGGAGCACACAACCTAGATTCCTAGCATGCACAGTTCACAATAGGGTTCACGTTCCTATGAGGATCTAATGCTACCACTGATTACTCACCTCCTGCTATGTGGCCCAGTTCCTAACAGGCCATGGACCGGTACTGGCCCGTGGCCCAGGGGTTGGGGACCCCTGGGTACAGGGACCACTGCAATGGGGTCTTGCAGTAGGGGAGCAAGATTGGGCTCAAGTCTGATTACAGCATGGGCAAATGGGAATTTATAATCAAGACGCAGGGTGGGGGTCAGTGGGTGAAAAATTATTAATAGGAAATAGCAGGAGTAAGGGAGATTCTGGGTAAACTTACCTAACAGGATTCTTGCTGTACACAGGCCAGGGTGATCAGACATCACCTACGGAATGTGGAGGGTGAGGAACGTGATTAGATATCAGATGGGGGATGCTAGCTAAACTGACTTAGTAGGGTGTTTTTGGTAAAACTGGGTTTTATAAGGGCATGCACAGATGGGCCTAGAAGAAGGTTCATAGCCTGACTAATGTTTGGCCTAACAAAATAAATGTTGTTATAGATTCCTATAATATGGATAAATATTAAGAGAAAAATACAAATTATGAATTATATAATTACCCAAGAAAACCACCATTAATATTTAGATGCATATCCTTCCAGAATGTTTGCATTGAAACTTTTGCTTTTTTAAAGAAACAGTTTCTTCTATTGACTTGAAGAGATGGAGCCATAAAAGTTATCTCCTACTTGTCTTTTTCCCCTTCCTTCACTCCCCTCATCACTACCACTTAATAACTTATTTTCTGCCAGGTACTTTTCATATATTGCTTTATTTAAGTGCCCCAATAATGCTGCTGGGTCGGCATTATCAATCACATGTCAACAGTTGAGAAAATAGTCCCAGGAAGAATATTGTCTTTCAGTTTGGCGATTTATTTTTAGGTTGGACCTGAAGGTCAAAGCCAGGTCTGTTAAATTCCATTGCCGCTCTCTCTATACTGCACTGATCTCTTACCCATGACTAAAGGCACAACGTGTGAACTTCTGTTTAACATTTAGAATGAAAGCAAAGTGAATCAAATGCTATGTATAGTATTTTTAAAGAATATTATATACAGCTTAGTTTGTTACCCTAAAGTAAAAGCATACTAAAAAGGATATAGAGGCCAGGCATGGTGGCTCATGCCTGTAATCTCAGCACTTCGAGAGGCCAAGGCAGGCGGATCACTTGAGGCCAGAAGTTGGGAGACCAGCCTGGCAAACATGGTGAAATCCCATCTCTTCTAAAAATACAAAAATTAGCTAGGCATGGTGGGCACATGCCTGCAATCCCAGCTACTTGGGAGACTGAGGCACAAGATTCCCTTGAACCTGTGAGGAGAGGTTGCAGTGAGCTGAGATCGTGCCACTGCACTCCAGCCTGTGCAACAGAGTAAGACTCTGTCTCCAAAAACAGCAACAAAAAGTTAAAAATAAAAAGATACAGATAAAATTAAGAGAGAAAAACAAATGAAATAGAGATGAAGGCCCTCTCTATCATCATTTCTTGAGGAAAGACCTAATTGACCTTTTTAGGTTAGAGAAGAGGACATTAATACATGTATTCCAATGACCATAAATTAAGAGGAAGATATAAATTAAAATGAAAGCAGAAGGATTTAAATATCAGGAATGATATTTTCACTGTCAAGATGCTTTCAAGAGAGGCTCTAGGGTCTCCACCCCTAGAGGTATATGTGTAAAGAACATATATCCACCTATCTTAAAACAGTTCACACAATTGCCTACTGAAGTTTGCAGTAGACTTCATCAATTAACTAATCTGGTAAACAAATATTTGTTGAGTACCTACTGGGTGCTAGACGATGTTGTCTGTGCTGGTGTAAACAAGATGACTCAGACCACATGGTTTGTTAAATGGCACCCCAGCAAAAACCATGCAAGCAATTTTTTTTTTTTTTTTTTGAGACAGGGTCTTGCATTGTCACCCAGGCTAGAGGCTGGAGTGCAGTGACACCATCATAGCTCGCTGCCACCTCAAATACCTGGGCTCAAGCAATCCTCCCACCTCAGCCCCCTGAGTAGCTGGAACCACAGGCTCACACCACCACACCCGGATATTGATTTTTGTTTGTTTGTTTGGTAATGATGAGTGTCTTGTTATGTTTCCAAGGCTGGTCTCAAACTCCTGGCCTCAAGTCCTCAAGTGATCCTCCCACCTAGGCCTCCCAAAATGCTGCATTACAGGCAGGAGCTACCATGCCGGACCACATGCAAGTGATTTTGTTTCCTTCTCTACTGCCTCTACCAGCTGCATCTATGTTCATAGACTGTCTAGATTCCACAATCCCTTATCTCAAGTCCTTGGGGGATGCATTTCAAAATTCAGAATTCCTTAGGTTATAGCTAAGTGATAAGTTATATAGTCTGTATATTATGTAACAGCCCCTTCATAGTCTGTATATTATGTAACAGCACCTTGCAATTGAACACAGTAATACAACTTCATTGAAATACATGCATAAAAACACTAATGGCCTCATGTAAGTTTAGTTGTGTTTTATTGCCAGATTAGTTCAAGTTAGGTCAAGTTTTATCATCAACTGCATCACAACAAACAAAAACCATCTTGATTCTCAGAATTTTTTGTATGTCAAAATTGTTGATATGAGATTGTATAGTACATTTGCAAGGAATTCCTGAGACTTACTCAGATTTATAAATTATGTTCCCAGAACACTAATGTACACAACATTTAATAGTTAACTAATGAAAAGAGTGAATCACTGTTCTTTGTAGTTCTCATTGCCTTTATAAGTTAACAGTCTTTCTGCATCCACAGGAGACTCAAGTATTATTTACCGTAGAACCCATTTATTGCAGACTATCTCAGGAAACTTGTGTTCTGTGGAATAGTCTATAAGAAATACTATGCTAGTGATACAAGGATACTATAGCTTACCCTTATCCTTGTCTCTAGCATTTTGAAATTCATAATTGATTACATGGCCTAAAGGTAGCACAGATATAAATCCCTAGAAAATGCTGGTAAATATTCCAAAGTGATGGAGAAATTGTTTTAAGAAATTATGAAAGAACCTTATTGGGGAACCCTCTCTAAAGCCCCTTATTTTAATAGATATAAGAGAAAAGTTTAACTAAAAGCATACATGGTATCATTTGAAGTTTGCAGGGCAATTCCCTGGGGACCAAAATACCTCATACCTCTTACTACCAATATAGTTTATTATTCAGCAACTTATGTCTTGGGTTAAGAAGGACTGACCCTCTTTTCTTCTGCCCTCCTAAAGAAGGTGGACATTCATTTGCCTTGGAGGGCAGTGTAAATTCACTAATACTATAGTTAGCTTTATATATGGTTAGCTTTATGAATGGCTTACCATTCATTAAATGGGTAAACAGCACAGGTAGAGGTGCAATTGGGATGAGTGGGCGGGGGGAGAGGAATAATGAGTGGAGAGAAGGGATGTCAATATCAAATAATTATGACTTTACAATTTTGTCAAGGTTTAGTCTAGTTGACTTAGAGAAATGTCGGTTTGGCAAATGTAAATAAGAATTGGGACATATGATTGAAACAAGGAAAATTATATGCTTTAATTAGTGAAAATTCTAAGTAAAAACTTGTAAATGTTTGTAACGGAAAATATCCTTTTAAAAAGTACGTAAAATAAGTATTATGTAATAAGCTCTAATTGGTTACATAACACTTTATTGAGCGTGATCAGATACTGGTTTTTAGGAGAAAATTTTCCCTTATATATGAAGATCTAAAGTCTACATAAACCTATTCTCCTTCAGCTTTGTGTATGTTTAATCTGTGGAGTAGATGTTTTCTCAGAAATGAAGCATATAAATTGCCTCGATGAAGAAAAGGAATGTACACATTTAAAAATCAAAATCGCCTTTTTAAAATTAAGGTTTTTTCTTTTGTATAATAGGTAAACTACTGTGAAGTGTAGTTGCCTGTTTAACTTTATATCTGCTTTGATTTTTGTCAGTTTAGTTAATTCAAATAAAATTTGTGAAGTTAACCACTTTCAAGAAAAGGCATAGGAGAACCTAATTTAACCTAGAGTGTCTCTTTTATTCTTCTGTTATTCATTTGAAGTGCCCTATCAGCTTGAACTGACCAACTTCAGTCATTTTTACCCTTTTATTTTTTTTCTCTAATGTAAACTGAAATTCCCTGCTGTTCATGGTATTTTAGTGTTTAGCATCATTTAATGAGCAGGTATCATAAAACTTAAAAGGTCCTTTTCTGTGTATCTCTGATTAGTTAGCGAAAGAACCAAATAATTTCTCTTAATATATTTTGATGTTGGCCCATTTTACATTTAAGTGCTTTTTGATGAAGTAGAAAATAATTTTTGTTAAAGTAGGATGGATTCTATCAAGTGAATATGTGGCCACCCTATTAAGTGGTAGAATATAAATTGTTTACCGGTGTTACTATATGATAGTTTCCCTTATACATTTATGTGTATAGGTTTCTAAATAATTTACTTTTTCTGAAAAACAGATATGTAATTTGAACAGATAATTTGGTATCAATGTCCATATACTCCTTATTATAAAAGCAGTAATTCATTCAGAAGTGAAAATTCACTTAAACAATTTCACACTGCCCTTAATTGCAGTTTCTTTTAAATTAAAATAAGGAATAAAGTATTAATGAGTAAAACAAATAGTAATATCTATTAATTACACACTTCCCATTTGATGTTCATGTATATTGGACCTGACAATTGCTAATATTTTATTATTAGTGCTAATTTTTCTTTTAGGAAGAAAAGAATATCTCTGTGAGATAAATAGCCTGCAGCCAAAATAATGAGGCTAGTAGGCAAGCAAAGGTCAGATAATGTGTAATAAGTTACAGAGGGAATTGTGTAAGATTAACATTGGTAACAGGTAAAAGATGTAATAGTGCTGCCTACTGGTAAGAAATAGTAGTGTTTAAAGTGTAAATGAAAATGGGTGTAGTGTTAAGTGATATACATGGTTATTTAAGGTTGCTACTGTTATCTATGATGCAAACTATTTTTTCGTTAGTATTTAATAGAAAATTCACTATGAAGTCTTTGAGAGTTAAATTTCTGGTATGATATTTCTGGATTTTAAAATTTTTTATTTTTGGAGGATTTATATAAATAGCGTATTGGCTGTCTTGCTCCCTCTTTTTAATCATGTGATACCTGTACAGTCTGTCATATGTGTGGCCCTTCTTTGATAATGCTGACTTTTTTATGGTCAGCATTTCCATAGAATTTGTAGTTGAAAAATAAGACATTGCCAGTTATGAGAAATAACTGTCAATTTTAGTAATACACAGGTGGATATTTAGCTAGTCCACTTACACCATTTATTCATAGAAAGAAGTATGATTTGCATATGCAACAATCAACAGATTTTAAGTCTAATTGGAAAAATGAAATTGGATTGCTTCTAGAGCACTGGTGTCAAAGTTTTAGCAAATTAAAAATCAAGTGTTCATATATGTAGGGATTACTTTTCCCATGTTCCACTAAAAATAAGTTTAGTTTTCTGTCTAGAAAAAACATATTTTGCTCCAGTTGTTTTGAATATATATCAGTTAATTTTCCAGTATACTAATTTTGTTTATAGTCTTGAGAATAAGTTACAGTTATTTTAACATTACCTCAACTCAAAGTACAGGTTTTTACAAGTTTAGTATTTGTTGTGTGATGTTTGTACAGGTGTGGCATGATGGAATTATTTAAATGTGATGATTTTATTATTCTGATTTGAATCCTTATCATATGCATTTTAGCTTTATTTTCAGATATCCATTATACATGACTTATTAAAACACCACGCACTGTAAAAATAGTTGTTACAAAGTGAAGAAACTGCTATTTCATTATGTATAACTTTCTCACTTACATAATGCAGTTTCCATTCTGAAAAAGAATTGAGTCACAACTAAATTGAGGAAAAAGTTAAAAAAGAAAGTGTTTTTGAATATCCAAAACTTGCTTTCTAGAGAGAGGAAGAGTAAAAGCCATAATGTCTCCTTCGAGGCATAAAAGCACTCTTTATATATTTATTCTTTATCCCTTTCTTTCTCCCTCTGTTCCCTCTTTACCTCCTCCCTCTCTCCCTAGCCTAAGTCTCTGTCTTTATCGCTACAGTACAGTATATTTTCCTACGGTAATTTAGACTAACATTGCCATTAAAATACAAAATTAGAAGTAAAGTTGGAAGCATTTGAGAATTATTTTTGAGAAGTTTATGTCTGCTTGTTTTAGTAACTTGAACAGAGAGAAGAAGGGAAGGAGAGAGAACAAGACAGGAGGAAAATGAGAGAAATAGTAAGAAAAGGGAATAAGAGAGGAAAAGACAGAGCTGAAGGCGAGGGAAATGGAAATAAATCAGATTACATTATATGCAAATTTTGAGTACCAAAGGAAGATAAAGTGTGAAAACTGTCTAAACGTGTGAAAAGTTGACATTTATATTCTTGAAATCATTTTAACAGTCTGCAAAAGAAATTCATAAATAAATAGTAAATAAAATGTTCCTGGAAGGTTTAAAAGATAAATAGTTGGAATTACAATTTAAATTCCTTCACTAATATAACGATCAAATATCAGACCACCAAGAAGGTGTTTTAATAGCATAGAAAATAGCAATGCATTTCCTATACTGAAATGTAGCAAGTGTTTTTTGTGTGTCTGAAAGATTCTACTAATTTCATAGTATAAACAACAAACCTGGTGCTAACAGTAGTCTGCACTGTGGACTTTTTAGGTTCTTTACCTGAAACACTGCTGGAAATTGTTTTCAGAAAAGGGACAAGAAAAATGCTTTACATAGTGAGAGGCACTAGATTACAAATATTAAATCATCCTTTTGAACAATATGAATAACCATATGTTAATACTTTTCCTTCAGCAGAGAACAAGAAAAAAAAGGATTACATTTATGAGCAAACAGTGCTTTTCTAAAGCATATATTCTTATCTAGTTTATTTCTATGCAAATATTTGAACAGTTTAGGTTTTCCTTGACCTTTGTATTTATTTATAGCGTTTTGCAGAAAGTATGGGTGCATGCTTAGGAATTAATAACTTTAGGACATGATTGTTAAGGTCTGGTAAAGCTGTAAGAGCCCCAAGAACCAGCATTCTAGCATCATTCAGTAAAAACATGTTTTTTTTCTCTTATATATTAGTCCATGTTTCATCAAGGACAGCTTTCTCAAATGCTGTTTCAGCTTAATTAAAAATCTGCTTAAATGGATATACAAAATATTTTAATTATCAAGTATAATGATATTTTCTTTGTTTCACTCTTTATAAAATGTAAAGCTGAATTTTTGATTAACATTTTATTTGTAAAATTGAACAATGTAATGATTTAAATGCTTTATTTTGAATACTTGTTTTATTTATGAACTTATGTCCTCACATTTTGGCATCAAGTTATTTTTATTTTTCTCAGTTTTTGTCATAAAAAGGCATCAAAAGAAAATTAAATGTAACATAGTTTAATTAGCAGATAGGGCTACCACAGTTTAAAATTAAAACTTTAGGCCTTATTTTTTAGATCTTGATTATTTTTAAGTTTAAATTTATGTAACACATACTTTCTCACTATAATTTTCTAAACCCTTGAAGTATAAAACATGACAATATTCAAATTCATATATTCCACATAATAGATAACTGTTCATGTCGGTGATTCCATGCTAAGTATTTATAACATAATGAATGGGCCAGGTGCAGTGGCTCACACCTGTAATTCCAATACTTTGGGAGGCCGAGGTAGGTGGATCATTTGAGGTTAGGAGTTCCAGACCAGCCTGGCCAATATGGTGAAACCCTGTCTCTACGAAAAATACAAAAATTAGCAGGGCATGGTGGTGCATGTCTGTAATCCCAGCTACTCAGGAGGCTGAGGCAGGAGAATTGCTTGAACCTGGGAGGCAGAGGTTGGAGTGAAACGAGATTGAGCCATTGCACTCCAATCGGGGAGACAGAGCTAGATTCCATCTCAAAAAAATAAAAATAAAAATAAATAAATAAATAAATACAACGAATGTGTGCCTTATCTTTTCACATCAGCAGTGACATCATATTTTAAAGAAAGTACTTGGTACTTGTTAATTTCAAATTCAGAGTGGCAAGGAGAAAGCAAACCTTTATTTTTGAATAATTGACCAGAGTACTTGTTACTTTTTTCTTCATTGTCTTATCAGTAACCCTTCCTGTCTCTTTTGCTGTAATTCTGTAGAGTTCTGTCATTTATCATAAACAAAATAATATACTAAATGTAAAAGTTAAGCATTTTATTTTGTTAGATAAAGTTTTTGTTATTTGCTTATTTACCATCTATTTAGAACTTCTGGTGCTAGTATTTCTCTTACAATAGAAATTTTTTACCGTTAAATTTGGTTTAGATCAACACTTTTTAGTCTTTTTGGCAAATAATATTGCCTTAAATGGATCTAATAGCAATTAAATGATTAAACTTGTTTAATATATTAAAATTTCTCATTTGAGATCTATAGTCTTTGTTTTCTTCTTATGAGAAATCATTAGTATAAATTGAATACCTACTTTTGCACACTCAGTGATGTTAGTTCTTATTTAACCCGTATGCAAGGATGGAGTGTATACAGTGCTGAGAGCATATAAGGAGAACTTAACTACAGATATGTCAAAATATCAGTTGTATGAGTGTCTTCATGCACTTCTTCATAAAACAAAACAGTTTTATTTCATCTTTAAGAAACTTTTTAAAAAGCAAGTTATTTTTAATGAAGAATAAATTCAATACATTTTAATGGACATCTTATTGAATCTTTTTCCATTTTCTTCACATGAATATTAACTGATTATTTAACTCTTCCTTATTTTCCCATACCTAATTATTGGCTGTGTCATTCTGGCAATCTTTCTCTGCCTCAGTTTCTCCTTCTATAAAATGGGAAAGAAAGTACATGCATCATAGAATTATTGTTTGATTGTTTTCCAATTGATTTTGGCTTTTCTCGTTCCTATCTCTTCATACATTTTATTATATAAACTGGTCTAAATTAACTTTCCTGAAACATCTCTAATCTTATAATTCTCCAGATTTGATAACAATCCTGATACTCCCTACTGCCCATGGAATACAATTTGGGCTCCCCCTTCTGACACCTCCAGTTTCAGACCTAACTCACCCTAGTGTATTCCACTACTCACTGACTGACTAAGCTCCAATCTATCTGAACCACATGCCTGCCTTGGGATAGAACTCATCATTATGTCTTTAGTTTTGCTTCACTTTTTCTGGAGCACTCTTAAATATATTTACTCTTAAAAAAATCCTGCCTGTTATTTGGGGGGCAGTTCCAATACTGGGATCTTCGCCATATAGACTTCTTTGGTCTCTCAGCTATTATCTTTCCTAGTTCAGAACACACACCACTAAGTGGCATTGTACTCTCTTCACATACTCCTCATACTCTATATTCTAGGCAGGGTTAGATACATTATCTGTAGCATTTGATTGAGAGTTTTCAGGGCAGAGACTAGATCAGATTTTACTATGAATTCTTCTCCTACTTTCCCATGACACCCAACAGAGTACTCTATACATAGAAGATATTCTGTAAATATAGTTTATTAGGGAAACATTGTGGCAGAACAGAAAGAACACAGGCATTTGAGTCAAAAAAGACATAGATATTGTTTGACCCTGAGGAACTTAAGGTATGGGAGACCCACTGTCTTCCTCTATAAAAAGGGTAATACTATCTGCTTTTCAGGCTGGATGGAAGGATTAGATATGATGCATGTGAAATATTCATAATATGCCTGGATGTAGTAGATGCTCAATAAATATTTTCCTTTTTGTTTTATGTGACAAAACTTATTTCTTCTATTGTCTATCATAAAAAGTATGGCAGTGCATGTGAGATTGATCACTGTGTATAGATGAGGAGAGCTGACTTTCAATAAACAGCATGTGTTTTCTTGAGAAAAAATTACCACTGCCTTTGGAAAAGATGTCTTGGATATGCTATAGCTATACGCAGGTAGTTTCCGAACTTGCATCTCTCAACTATTCTTTCTCTGAAATACCCCTCTCAATAGTACTGTTGGAGTGTAGGCAGTAGAAAATAGTAGATGAAGGTGG